>NC_045437.1:129605364-129642677 GCF_002776525.5 Piliocolobus tephrosceles
TTTATTTATTTATTTATTTATTTATTTATTTATTTATTTATTTATTTTTGAGATGGAGTCTCGCTCTGTCACCAGGCTGCAGTGCAGTGGCACGATCTCAGCTCACTGCAACCTCTGCCTCCTGGGTTCAAGCAATTCTCCTGCTTCAGCTTCCCGAGTAGCTGGTACTACAGGTGAGCACCACCTCGCCCAGCTAATTTTTGTATTTTTAGTAGAGACAATGTTTCCCATGTTGGCCAGAATGGTCTCGATCTCTTGAGCTCGTGATCCGCCCGTCTCGGCCTCCCAAATTACTGGGATTACAAGCGTGAGCCACCGTGCCCAGCCACATGATTGTTTTTGATCAATAAAACTGTGGTTTGAAATAACATAGTGACACAGAGTTTTTTGTTTGTTTGACAGAGTCTCTCTCTGTCACCAGGCTGGAGTACAATGGCACGATCTTGGCTCACTGCAACCTCTGCCTCCTGGGTTCAAGCTATTCTCCTGCCTCAGCCTCCCAAGTAGCTGGGACTACAGGCGCCCAACACCACACCCAGCTAATTTTTGTATTTTTAGTAGAGACGGGGTTTCACCATGTTTGCCAGGATGGTCTCGATCTCTTGACCTCATGATCCGCCCACCTCAGCCTCCCAAAGTGCTGGGATTACAGACATGAGCCACCGTGCCCGGCCAACACAGATATTTTCATGCTAGGTGCACACATGATTGTTTTCCATCAATGAACTTGTAGTATGAAATAGCATAGTGACACACATATTCTGTCTAGTATTCTCTTCAGTTCCTTCTGATCACATGAATCAGAGAGTCTCAGAGTTTGGTGATAGTAGGTCTTTAACTCTTTTATAATATTTGCTAATCTTATCTAATAAGGAAATACATCTTAGCTTCCCAGCCTTCTGCAGGCAATAAAGTCCAGCAATAAATGGTATGAATTTGTTTTCACTGTGCTTATTTTTACAGTTTCCCTTCATTTATGGCAGATAACATCTTCCATCTATAGGAGCAATCATTACTTTTTAAATAACCCATATATGTTTTAAACAGAAGAGTTTGTTTAAAGAAGTATATAAAGTAAATATGAGTATTTATAATAGATCAAAATGGTCCCCAATCTAAAAGTCTCGTGAGGAGAATGTTTAACCAAGGGAAGGAGAGGAAAGACGCTGACTGTGCTTGGTTACAGGAAATTTCCTGTTCTTTTCAAAGAACTCCTGGAAGACACTGAGTAATGGAGGCCACTCAAGGGATCAATACTGTGCTAATAAGCATGTGAGACCCTCTAGGAAGCCGATACACTCCATAGTCTAGAGGCAGAGTCATTTGAGGATAGGGAAACAAGGAGGGCAGGCCCTTACTTGAAGTGTAGCTGAGTACTTTTTTGAGACCTTCTTCATTCCCTCTTCCTACACACACACACAGGTGTGGCTGCTGGAAGCCATATTAGTATTATATGACCCTTTCTCCTTGGCTAATGCTTATTAAGCAGAGGTTGAAAACTGTCTCAAACTGAGCCCAATACAAAATACCTCTCACTGAAATTTAGCATTGAAACGAGAGGTACTATTCACTTTTTATCATCTCTTGATCTACAAGGATGTATAAACCAGGGAGCTGTACTATGACCAATTCTTGCTATAAGCACAGAAAAAATAGAGGAAGTTAGCCCTCAGGGGGAAAGAAAATGACAGAGGCCTGTAAAAAAGAAAGATGATGGAAGACTCTATAGGCTCATAAAGCCAAACAGAATAGTCTCTGGTTAACAGTCCTCGATTCTAGAAGTTATTATTACAAATTTGCTGTGCAGCATATTAACTTAAAAATTAATGTGTTAAACAACAAACATTTTATTATATCTCATGATTTTGTGGATTAGGAATTAGGGCAGAGCTTGTTTGGGTGGTTCTCTTGCTTCATGTGTCTTCATTGGCTAAGGTTACAGTTTTCAAACTCTGCTTAATAAGCATTAGCCAAGGAGAAAGGGTCATATAATATTAATATAGCTTCCAGCAGCCACACCTGTGTGTGTGTGTAGGCAGAGGGAATGAAAAAGGTCTCTAAAAAGTATTCAGCTACACTTCAAGTAAGGACCTGCCCTCCTTGTTTCCCTATCCTGAGTAACCTCAGCCAATGAAGCTTGTGGACAGACTGGTCGGGAGCACCCAAGATGGCTTTATTCTCATGTCTGGTGCTTTGGTGGAGTTGGCAGGAAGATTCAAATGGGAATGTCAGCCTGACCATCTATGTGTGGACTCTGTATTATGACAGTCTCAGAGTAGCCAGGCTTCTTTCAAAGTTGTTCAGAATTCAGCTTGAAGAAATTCTAAAAGAGAGAAAATGGAAGGTGCCAGTCCTGGAAGGTCAGGACTGGAAATGCACTGCATTCTTTTCTGCCACATGACTAATGAAGCAACTCACTAAGTTCACTTCAGATGCAAGGGGAGGGGAGCTAGGCTTGCCCTCTCAATGAAAAGAGTTGAAAGAAATGTGTAACCATCCTTAATCCACCACAAGGTCCTTCACGATGGCTGGCTGTACTTAGGTTCCCTGAGAATGTTCTGTGCCTCCAAAGGAAGTAGCACATTTCAGGTAAAGTAGTTTGAGCTGCCTTTGTTAATTTTTAGTTATCATATCTATGAATCAATGAATCAGTTACTAGTACAATGCTTTGCATTACGTTGGCACTCAAAAACCCTTTGAATGAAGTGCGCTGAGTGAAAAACTAGGCTTATAAGAACAAGTTTAGGAGTTTAGAGTCTGTTGCTAGATAAACAAAGGTTCAAATGCTGGTTTTACAACTTTCTAGTTTTGTGACACCAGGTGAGTTACTTTCTCTTAGCTTCAATTTCCTTATCTGCAAAGAAGAAATAATAGCAGTGCCTACTTCATTCAGCCATGACAAAGACTCAAGTGAGATCACACACATAAAATTCTTAACACAGTTCCCAGCATATAGTTAGCATCCAGTGAATGTTGCCATTATTATTTTCATTAATCGTCAGAGCTTCAACTCCCAAGAGAGTGGTTATAAACTCAGGAATATACAACCTAACTGAAGGGACAGAACATCTCTACCAATAGAAAAACAGCCTCACAGTCAGCATTAAATTAGAGAATGGTAGAGAGTTTATTAAAGCAGAGGACAATATTATATATCAGGCAGTCAGAAAAGGTTCCAAAGTCAAGGTAAGATTTCTGATGAGCTTTATAGGATAAACAGGGTATGGCAAGAGTGGAGGCAAAGAGAAGGAATTCCAGGCAGTTGGAATACAAGAAGCAGAGATGGCCACAGGTGAGAATGCTCTTGAGCTCGTCAAGAATTCTTTGTGGACCAGTACAGAGATGAGATAGAAAAAATGTAGGTACCAATGGAGTGAGACTGGAACGCTAAGTTAGGGAATTTGAAATTTATATTTCATACTGGAAAATATCATAAGTTTTAAAATAGTGTGTAGCAACAATATAGTAACTTATTTAATTTTTTTTTTTTTTTTTTTTTTTTTTTACGATAGGCATCAATGGGTTCAGAAATATCTCTTCGTAAATTCTTCAAAAAGAGTGTTTCCAACCTGGTGAATCAAAACACAGGTTCCATTCTGTGAGATGAATCCGCACATCACAAAGCATTTTCACAGATAGCTTGTTTCTTTATTTTATTATTATTATACCTTAGGTTCTGGGATACATATGCAGAACATACAGATTTGTTACATAGGTATACATGTGCCATAATGGTTTGCTGCACCCATCAACCTGTCATCTACATTAGGTATTTCTCCTAATGTTATCCCTTCCCTTGCCCTCTACCTCCTGAAAGCCCCTTGGTGTGTGATGCTCCCCTCCCTGTGTCCATGTGTTCTCGTTGTTCAACTCCCATTTATGAGTGAGAACATGAGGTGTTTGGTTTTCTGGTCCTGTGTTAGTTTGCTGAGGATGTTTTCCAGCCTCATCCACATCCCTGCAAAGGGCATGAACTCATTCTTTTTTGTGGCTGCATAGTATCCCGTGGTGTATATGAGCCACATTTTCTTAATCCAGTCTATCATTGATGGGCATTTGGGTTGTTCCCAAGTCTTTGCTATTATAAATAGTGCTACAATAAACATACGTGTGCATGTGTCTTTATAGTAGAATGATTTATAATCCTTTGGGTATATACCCAGTAATGGGATTGCTGGGTCAAACCATATTTCTGGTTCTAGATCCTTGAGGAATCGCCACACTGTCTTCCACAATGGTTGAACTAATTTAACCTCCCATCAACAGTGTAAAAGCCTTCCTATTTCTCCACATCCTTTCCACCATCTGTTGTTTCCTGATCTCCATTCTAACTGACATGAGATGCTATCTCATGGTGGTTTTGATTTGTATTTCTCTAATGACCAGTGATGATTAGCTTTTTTTCATATATTTGTTGGCTGCATAAATGTCTTCTTTTGAGAAGTGTCTGTTCATATCCTTCACCCCTTTTTTTGATGGGGTTGCTTTTTTTCTTGTAAATTTGTTTAAGTTTCTTGAAGATTCTGGATATTAGCCCTTTGTCAGATGGATAGATTGTAAAAATTTTCTCCCATTCTGTAGGTTGCCTGTTCACTCTAATGATAGTTTCTTTTGCTATGCAGAAGTTATTTACTTTAATTAGATCCCACTTGTCAATTTTGGCTTTTGTTGCAATTGCTTTTGGTGTTTTAGTCATGAAGTCTTTGCCCGTGCCTATTTCCTGAACGGTATTGCCTAGGTTTTCTTCTAGGGTTTTTATGGTTTTAGGCCTTAGGTTTAAGCCTTTAATCCATCTTGAGTTAATTTTTGTATAAGTTGTAAGAAAGGGGTCCCATTTCAGTTTTTTGTTTATGGCTAGCCAGTTTTCTCAACACTATTTATTAAATAGGGAATCCTTTCCCCATTGTTTGTTTTTGCCAGGTTTGTCAAAGATCAGATGATTGCAGATGTGTAGTGTGATTTCTGAGGCCTGTGTTCTGTTCCATTGGTCTATATATCTGTTTTGGTACCAGTATCATCAAGTTTTGGTTACTGTAGCCTTGTATGCTTTAAAGTCAGGTAGCATCATGCCTCCAGCTTTGTTCTTTTGGCTTAGTACTGTCTTGGCTATGCAGGCTCTGTTTTGGTTCCATATGAAATTTAAAGTAGATTTTTCTAATTCTGTGAAGAAAGCAATGATAGCTTGATGGGAATAGCATTGAATCTATGAATTACTTTGGGCAGTAGGGCCATTTTCACATTATTGATTCTTCCTGTCCATGAGCATGGAATGTTTTTCCATTTGTTTGTGTCCTTTCTTATTTCCTTGACCAGTGTTTGGTAGTTCTCCTTGAAGAGGTCCTTCACATCCCTTGTAAGTTATATTCGTAGGTATTTTATTCTTTGTAACAATTGTGAATGGGGTTCACTCATGAATTGACTCTCTGTTTGTCTGTTATTGGTGTATAGGAATGCTTGTGATTTTTGCACATTGTTTTTGTATCTTGAGACTTCGCTGAAGTTGCTTCTCAGCTTAAGGAGATTTGGGGCTGAGACGATGGGGTTTTCTAAGTATACAATCATGTCATCTGCAAATAGATATAATTTGACTTCCTCTGTTCCTATCTGAATACTCTTTATTGCTTTCTCTTGCCTGATTGCCCTGGTCAAAACTTCCAATACTATGTTGAATAGAAGTGGTGAGAGAGGGCATCCTTGTCTTGTGGTGGTTTTCAAAGGGAATGCTTCCATCTTTTAGCCCATTCAGTATGATCTTGGCCGTGGGTTTGTCATAAATAGCTCTTATTATTTTGAGATATGTTCCATCAATACCTAGTTTATTGAGTGTTTTTTTTAGCATGAAAGGGTGTTGAATGTTATCAGAGGCTATTTCTGCATCTATTGAGATATCATGTGGCTTTTGTCATTGGTTGTGTTTATGTGATGGATTACATTTATTGATTTGCATATGTTGAACCAGTCTTGCATCCAAGGGATGAAGCTGACTTGATCGTGGTGGATAAGCTTTTTGATGTGCTGCTGGATTTGGTTTGCCGGTATTTTGTTGAGGATTTTCACATTGATTTTCATCAGGGATATTGGCCTGAAATTTTCTTTTTTTTGTTGTGTCTCTGCCAAGTTTTGTTATCAGGATGATACTGGTCTCATAAGATGAGTTAGAAAGGAGTCCCTCTTTTTATATGGTTTTGAATAGTTTCAGAAGGAATGGTACCAGCTACTCTTTATATCTCTGGTAGAATTCACCTGTGAATCCATCTGGTCCTGGGCTTTTTTTGATTGGTAAGTTATTAATTACTGCCTCAATTTCAGAACTTGTTATTTTGCTGTTCAGGGATTCAACTCTTCCTGTTTTAGTCTTGGGAGAGTGTATGTGTCCAGGAATTTATCTATTTCTTCTATATTTTCTAGTCTATTTGCGTAGAGGTGTTTATAGTATTCTCTGGTGGTAGTTCGTATTTCTGTGCAATCAGTGGTGATATCCCCTTTATCATTTTGTTTTGTTTTGTTTTTGTTTCTGGTTTTTGTTTTTGTTTTTTTTTTTTTGTTGTTTGTTTTTTTTTGTTTTTTTTTTTTGAGACGGAGTCTTGCTCTGTCACCAGGCTGGAGTGCAGTGGTGCGATCTTGGCTCGCTGCAAACTCTGCCTCCCGGGTTCACGCCTTTCTCCTGCCTCAGCCTCCCAAGTAGCTGCGACTACAGGAATCCGCCATCACGCCCAGCTAATTTTTTGTATTTTTTAGTAGAGATGGGGTTTCACCGTGTTAGCCAGGATGGTCTCGATCTCCTGACCTCATGATCCACCCGCCTTGACCTCCCAAAGTGCTGGGATTACAGGTGTAAGCCACTGCACCCGGTCCCCAACTTTATCATTTTTTGTGCAACAATATACTAATCTTATAACTGTACATAACAGTGAGTGAAAGGAGAAAAAAAAAATTTAAAAAGGGACAGTGGACATAATATAGATGTAAGGTTAGAAAGCATAAAAAAGCTGGATGGTGACCTTGGGAATGAATGAAGGGATGGTAGGCGTATGTGAGATGCCATGCAGGCAATATTGACAGGGCGGACAGAAATTATGAAAGTCTAGATGTGAGGAAAGAGGATGAGTAGATGATGTCATCCAGGCACCTATTCTGAACAAAAGGAACCATAATTGCCCCACTGACAGAAATGGCAACATCTGAGAGATGGCTACTTTAAAGCAAGAGGACAGCTGGATGGCAGAGGAGAGAGAGAAGCCTTGCGTGGAAAGACAAAGAGAAGATAAGAGAACAGAGGAAATTAATAAGGTACAAGACATCACCATTGCTTTAACCTTCGAAAGAGAAAATATATAGCCAATGCCATGAATCATTCAGATTAGAAACACAAGCATTTATACATTTATACACTTGAATTAGAGCTTCCAAAATAATGGGTCATGTGGGAGACAATTTGTAATCCCAAATACCAGAGATCATCTGTTGCAATTTTCAAAAGCACTTAACCGCGATCTAGGCATTAAACTCACAAGTTGTGGTATGAAACAAGGGGTTCTTCCCCCAGCCCGCTTTCTGCATTTATTCACATTTATATTTTGAGATCATAAATTCTTTTACTTTTTATGTGTGTTCCTAGGTCCCTTCACATTCTGTGTGCATGTGACATAAATATTCCATGAGGGAGCCATTTAATCTCTCACAGAAAGAGTGCTCTGAGACATAGTGGGCTCAAAGTGGTTACCTCAATCCATGAGCCGTTCTTCCAGACACAAGATTGTATGTCTGCCTCTGTGTCTTCAAATGTATTTCATGGTGGGAGCAAGCAGAGAGCTGCCTGACTCACTCAGCATCACATACCCTCCACCCAGGTGGGCAGGAGCAGTCACTCTGTAACCCACAGAGGTTGGAAGGAATTACCTGGAGTTCAAGCACACTCAGTGCAATCTGAGGACACTATCTTCAATGACTACTTGTCTCAGAGGTGGCCACTAATGTTGACGCCAAGGTAGAGAGAGTTCTTAACTCATCTTCCTATCTCTAGTTTACTCCATATACTGTTACTAAATTAGTCTTCTCAGAGAAAGGCAGTGGCTGTATCTCTCTCTTGCACAGGTAAGTTATTTTATAGATAATGGCCTTGCTTCTTTCCAGGTGATTTCCTAGCATCCCTTCTCCCTCCTAACATTCTCATATTCATTTGGAGAATTCCTCTTCCATTGCATCTTGTCTTGGCGTAAGAATTTCCAGTTTCCCCTCTCCCTCTCAACTACAGTAGCATGATACTGCTTTTAACTGCTATCTGGTCCTCTAGGGTCAGTCAGGAGACCCAGGCATGGCCAGTCAGAGGGCTTCTCCCTGGATCTTGAATCTTGAATCTCGAAAGACTACCAGTGGCAGAGGCAGCAGCAACAATGGCAGACCTTTCCTGAACAGGCTTTTCTGGTGATTCTTGGTCCTCCAGGACTTCGTTTCTTGTTCTAACAGGTCCAAGGAGGTGTGCTTACCCTGAGGTCCCTCATCCCATTCTGGATACTGAGGGTCGTAGAATTCTCTGCCCAACTGGTCCCAGCCTACTTTCAGTGGGTCACCATATTCATAATCCTGAGGGTAGACCACGCTGCCCTTGGTGTGCAAACTCCTAGGACCTAGGGTTGGCCAAAGCGTGGCTCATTGCAAGCAGGCAAGAGAGTGTGGCCAAAATTTGGTCTGCAGTGTCCACATTTGCTCTGGCTAGGGCCTTCCTGGGGCCCATGAGTGGTGAGAAAATTGGAGGGCAGAGGTTCCTTTGCAAAGTATGAAAGCATAATGCCAGCAGGGGTGGAGGTGGGGGTCAGGGCACTCTGTGAACAGAGGTTGCATAATTTGGACTGTGAAGGATAAAGAGAAACTTTGTGGCTTATGAAATAAGTGCCCAGAATGGGAGGAAAAGGGGTGATTAGTGGGTGAGCAGCTGAACATAAGAATGAAGAGGCTCCCAGAAAACCTCCAAGAGAGAGAAAAATGGGGAGCTTCTTTTATGGATTTACTGAGCCATCAAGAGACTGAGAAAGGATCCCGCGAACCAGAGAGAATTCTTCTTTTTCCTCTCTCTTTATTCCTTTGCTGTGTCTGCATGGCCCCAGGGCAAATGTGCATGCTAGTCACAGTTATTTGGAAGTAACTGTTGCTTTGCACATGTTTTTTGTTGTTATGAAGACATCTTTGGCAAGGGCAAAGGATAGACCATTTTTTATTTAATAGCTTATCAGTTTGATTTATAATTCATAAATATTTAAACATATAGTATATAAGTCACCCTTTGTACTCTTATCCTGGCCCCACAAATGTTCAATGTGGCCTACTTGTCTTTCTCCAGCCTTACCTTCAGGCTTCTCACCATTCTAGAAGCCCCAGGTATTTTTGCAATGAATCTTTTTGTTTTAGTATGTCAGAGTTGGCTTCGACTGTTTGCAGGGAGCCTGGAACTGAAGGTTTGCTTTGTTTAGTCTAATCAACCTGATGCTTTATTTTTGCTTTTGTCCTAGTGGTTATTGTATGGGAGGGGTGTGTACGTGTGTGTGTGTGTGTGCGTGTTTCAAATACAGAAAACATAAAGAAAAAAGAAAAAATCACCCAAAATCCAATTAACATCTCTGTGCCACCTTTTTCAATATTTCACTTTTGGTAGAAGTGGTATTATATTTGCATAATTTTATATCTATTCTTTTCATTTAGCATAATCATTTCCTCATCATTAAAAATTCTGTTCCTGAAGAACAGAATCTTGTCTGGATATTTCATTACACACCTAAGAAATACCTGAGATTTTTTATGGAATAAAGGATGCTGAGATTCAGATCATTGTTCACAAATCCTTTTCCACATTTCTTATTGTTTCTCAAAGAAGAAAATGTGTATTTTACATTGATTGATAAATATGAACAGATTATCCTGAGGCGTGGTTTTACCAATTTGTCCTCTAGCCTGCCACACTTGAGAATGGCTTATTTCCCCACACCTTCACTATCCAGCTCTCTTTTCATCAGTTATCCCCTGGGGCTATTGTTGGCAGCACATTCTAACCTCAAGGGAGAGCCCCCCCGCAACACACACACACACACACACACACCCATCACACCTCACTTCTCCTTCAAGGAAGAAATGTTCCTATAAGCTTTAAGAACAAAATGGAAGAAATGGAGAAGATGAAAGAGATTGTAAATTGAACTAAAGGTGTGTCTCTCTCTTTTGATAATGTTTAGTTCTTTTGGTCTGTGAAGTTAGAGACCAGATCCCCCTCCTAGAAGTCTACAGGAACTCTTTCTCTCAAGTTGGAAGGCCAAGAAGAAACAGGGTGATGCTGAAGGGAACACTTAGGCCAGTCACCAATCTAGACAAACAACATGTTAATGGGTCACATTTGTTCTAGGCCAGTTCAGCAGTGTGTAAAATACAAAGGAATTGGAACTAGAGCCTGGAAATTATTGAGTGAATATTTCCCTGAATTAATTTCTGAGTATCTCTCTCTCTCTCAGAGGGTGGAGATAAGAACAGAGTTGCCAGGGCTGTGCTAGACAGACAGTCATGTGTTTGATGATTTTAGATCTTGACATCAGAGATGTAATGCTACTACCTTTTATTTTAAATTCACTTCTAACAGACATCTGCCACAATGCATATAAGATGGACGAGATACAGTTATCTGGTGAACTAGTAGAAAAGGGAGCTGAATGATGCTTATCATGTGGACCTGGGCAAGGACAAAGAGATGCCAACTAAGTCTGCTCATACAGGTGGAAGCATCTCAGAGGCTGGGGTTGGAGTGAACAAGGTGGTTTTCCAGAATGACCTACCATGGGAAAAAACAGATGTTAAGTGCAGGGTGTACAGGAAAGAGGAGCTGCCTGAAAAAACAGAGTCTGCCCAACTCAGGCGGCCAGAAATGGAAAAATACTCTCATGAAGGCTGGAACAAAATTCAAAATGTGAAGGCAGGAGAATGCAAGGGAGTTAAGAGAGAGTTTTCACAGCAATAACCATTGGAATGCTCATTTTTATGGAGAGTGTACTCTCCAGAAGGTGAGTATATTGGTCAGCTTAAAAGCACAGCTTTGTCTCTGTGACAGGCTATTAATATGTGTTAACATAATGGAGGCATACTATTAAAACAGAGTGAAACAATTTATCTGAATAAACAGCAAACTTAATAATGCTGCACTCCCCCAGCCCACCCAGGACCCATCTACCACTGGAAATTTGATACTTACATGCAGATGGTTCAAAATTCAACCTGTGCATTTTGATGACATTCCTGTTAATCACTCCTACTCTTTTACCTTTAACTCTTTATGGCTAAAATCAGGATCCAGATTTACTTCTTATATTTAAAAAAAAAAAAAAAAAAAAGGACAACCCGGGCTCTTTAAAAGTGAAATGCCAATCTTTGTTTCAGAATATCTGAGAATAGTTGGAATAATTCCAAAGTGCTGTTTATTGTGAATACTAGAAAGATTATGTATGCGTATATAACACACATATATATCACTCTCAGAAACATAAACACTCTGGAAGTGACTCTGTGGTCTATGTATACCAGAAACAATGTATACTCTTTTGAGAAGGGCTGGAGATATCACTTTGCTTTCTCTACTTGAAATTACATTGTCTTTTCTTAGTTATCTTGATACTCCAAGAAAGCCAAAACTGCTGGAAGAGAATGTCCCAAGCCATAACATAGATCAACTGAAGAAAACTGATTGCACTCAATTAAAGTAAGCTTACCACCAGCCCAGAATTAAATGTCAGAAGGCATCGGGGTCCCATATTCATTGTCCTAGCAGAGACAGATGGTGGAGGGCCTTCCTGGCCTCAGAGAAGGAAGCAGAAGTGATTTCTACCCTAAGGATGAGCAAATTTGCAGACCCTGAACTCAGGAAATGCATGTCCTATAGTAGAGAAACATACAAAGTACATGTATCCTCCCAGCATTTGCAAATGTTCGTTCCAAGTTTCAAAGCTGAGGAGGAAAGGACAGTGGAGACACTAGAAAAAGTCAGTTATTCTCCTTCAATGCACATCAGATTTGGAAGCTAATCTTTGAAACTGCGTTTGCTTTATTCTTTTTGACTTAGGTTAATGGGATGAAAATAGCTTCAGAATACATCATTTCTTTTCCAATTTCACATAGCCACAAACCCTTTATTAAGGAGAGCTGACCTTCCACACTCTAGTGAATGTGTTTTATTCTCTTAATTTATCCAGCCAGCAGATAAGCAGTCCAATGTCACTTGCCAAGCCTGGCATGGGACAGTGAGCATCTAATTTGCCCTGTTAGGTGTAATGCAGACAAGACCATTATCAGAGGGAAAATATTATTCCTCCCTATTTGGCCACAAGTGCAGACTCAATAGGGATTGTGATTTCATATCTCATGATGGAATGTTTCCAGTATAGGGATCAATACAAAAGATGTCCATAGTGGTTTGTTTTGTTTTAAGTTACCTGGAAAGATTATCAATACAAATGATTAAACAAAAAGAAAGTGAAATTTGGAATCAGACCTAAATTAGGTACTGGTCCCATCACCCAGCAGTAAAGTCTTAGCCACGTCATTTAACAGTATGCTAATTAACCAAACCTGGTCACACATCAAAATCACCTGGGAAGCTGACTTAACCCACACAGACCTTCCTTAAAAGCTCCTGAAACAGAATTTCTGTTCGTCTCAGAATCTCTTCTTAAGCCAAGAAGCTGTCTTTAAAATAACCACCCCAGATGATGCTAATAGGCAGCCAGATTTGGGAGCCTCTCATCTAAATGTTCTGCACCTCAGTGCCTCCATCTGTGAGATGTGGAGAAAAATGACATGAAACATCTATTTCATTGTCCTGCATTCAATATGTATTAGATATGCTCTTTCAATTAATATGTTTGAGGTGATTTCTTCCAGAATATTTCAGTGTGGTTTTAGGATGCAACCTATTGATCATAACTACCATGTATCTATTAATTCTTTACCTCAGGGGGTGGTTATAGCCGTATTGTGGCTAAAGGAAACCAACAACAAAATCAACACATAACAAACAAAACATCTTCTATCAGAGAGGCACAAGGATAAAGTCAGAGAAACATTTTTCTTCTTCTTAACCAAAGATTTAACTCTACAAAATCAGTAAAAATAAAAATCAGGGTAACGTGTCCTTCCCCCATTTTCTTTTCATCTGAAAGCAAATGAAGAAGTAAGAACCACTTTGCAGCAGGTGATCATGCTAATTTTCTGGGCCATTTCCTCAAAGTGTCCTTAAAAGTAGCAATCATCTCCGTGCAAAGCAATTCCCTCCCCTTAGATGCATCAGCTCCTCAAGTGTTTGACATCTTCTAATAGCTGATTCTGTTACCTCAAAAAGCATAGCCTGTGTGGATGAGCTGTTTTACAGCTTTATCCACTGTGAAAACTGCAGCATTTAAAAAAACCACCACCACCACCACCAAATTCCTACCATGGCAATTTTTCAGGTAAGATGATTAATGATTGTATCCATATATCTATGTAGCTTTTTTGGTTTTTACTTTCAAAACCACTTTATAATCTTATCACATCAGCTCTCACAATGTTGGAGGCAGGTAAAGCAGTTGTCATTGCTGCCTTTTTAAAGGTGAGAAAACTAAAGAATCTGAGATAAATTGAGGTCCCAGAGTTGGTTGAGTGACCAGGCTGGAGTTAGCAACACCAGATTCATAATCTATACACTTCAGGACTCCAACCAAATGGGCTTAAGAAAAAGAGAACTTTGTTGGTCTTAGAGCCAGGAAATCCAATGAACAGATATAGTTTTAGGTTCAGATGGTTCTAGGAATTCCAATGATACCATTAAGAGATGGTGGCATTGAGTCCCTCTGACTCAACAGAGTCTCTCTCCGTGTATATCTTCGCGTGTGTGTGTACGTGTGTGTCTGTATGTGTCAGTGAGTGTTCCACCCCTGTCTATGTGTGTTTCTGTGTAATCTGTATGCATATGAGCCTAGGGTTTCTCCTCTTTCTCTGCTTGTGGTTCTGTCTTCCTTTCGTCTCTTTCTGCCTTTTTCTGTCTATCAATCTCTTTCTGCCCATCTCTCTGTCTCTCATTCTCCAGCTGTTTTCCTTCATCTGGTTCTCTCTCAGTTATCAACTCTTTCATTCTTTTTAAATTTTATTCTCAGGTAAGTTTGTCCCATTTGGTGGCAAGATGACATCTTGACATTTCAAGCTTCCATGCTTCAGTCGAAGGTATAATGCAGGTCTCCTACTCTCAAAAGTCAAACCAAACATCCAAAATGGACTCTAGTTGACCTAACATGTGCCCTCTCCCAGACCACACTAGCACCCTGATTGGCCACTCTCAGTCACATGCGGGCCCCTGTCAGGGGGCCTTTGTGATTCAGCCCCATCAGAATCACGTGGTCTGCAGAATAAGAGTTCTGTCAAGAAAAAACAGGAGACACTTACCAGAAATGGGAGAAAGGCTGCCCAGTAGATAAAACTAACACATATTCACATGGCCTTCATTTGACTGCACCACAGACTGCCTCTTGAAAAGGGTATTTTTAGGAAATCTTGTTCTTTTAAAGTTAGGTTAAAAAAAAAAAGAATTCCGTATACTACCTGACATAATGCCATGTAATCATCACTGAGGGTGAAAGCCAGGTAAACAGGCTAAGCTCACTTTTCTTACAGATAAACCCCACCCATAGAAGACCTTTACAAGAAAATCTGGCTACTTATGCAAAAAGAATATGGCAGAAGGAAGGAATATGTAGGCAAGTCACATCATCCCTGAGCCTCAGTTTTCCTGTTTGTCAAATGAAGTAATATAAATTACAGGGACTTTTACAGACCACAGAATCCACTCAGGCTTGTTTAAACAGAAAATGATTTATTATAAGCATACATAATTTCTGGGAAACATACTGGGTTGCCATTTAACCAGAAACAAGTGCACTTAAGAGACATGGCCAGCCACGCCATTGGCTATTCTGTGAAAGCTCTATGGAAGATGTCACCCACCACTCAGATCGAAAATGACAGAAGTAGGGAATAGAAGTTTCATGGAGGCTGCCTTGAACTGTGGAAGCAAACACCTCCACCACTGTGCTTGCCAGGAGACCCAGTCTCAATGTACATAACCCCTCTTCTTGCTAGTTTCCCACACACAAATATAGAAACCACAATACAAACCTGCGCTAGACATGAGAGAAAGGTCTGAAACTGTCACTTATCCTTGGCATAGGCTCTCTGAGCACTTGCAGAACAGTGGAGTATTAAGTTAAAAAGCACAGGCTTTAGATCAAAACCAACCTGGACTCAAAGATGTGTGATATTACTTTAACCTCTTTCAACCCTTCATTTTGACCCCCTGTTAGAAAGGAACTCTGTAAATAGAGATCAGGAATACATAGTATCTAGTACATAGCATACACTGCATGCAAAGCAGCTATTAGCATTTTCTCTATGACACTCAGAAATATGTGAAAGTATATAATAGACATGCTTTTGCCTTCTTTCCTATGAACATCTCCTTGGCCCACTTTCTATACACAACTTCATTGGCTTTATTTCTCTGCAAATGTTTGTTGCCACAGCCTTCCTAGGTGAAATGTCAATAATTGGCAACCTTCATTTCCAGTTTCTAATACACGTCTCTGAGACCTTCCTCTGCAGCCCACAGAGCAGCACAGCCACCTCCTACCACACACATGCTAGGCTCTGCACCTGGCCCTGAAACAGGAGTCATGAGGCACTCCAGGACAGATTGCTTGAATCTCTACTTCCTGGACACCAGGCCTGTCTCCATGGCACCATTCAGCTGAAAATAGACAAGAGGTTTATTTCAAGATCTAGGGAGGGGAAACAGATAGATGGGAAGATGATTAAAAGGAGAAACTGACAAGTCTTTCTGCAAATTTGAGAACTAACCCCATTCCTCTAAGAGCTTTTAGGCCACCCAGCCTTGTCACTCTCTCTTATTCCTCCTGGCCCGTAGCAGTCAATTGTTAAATGTCATAACTTGATCCAGGATTTTAATTTCATTTTTGCTATTTCCATCTCTTATTTTTTGTATCCTTCAAGACTATACAATTCTACAAGAAAAGAGTCAAGATTTGTTTTTTATTCTATATTCCCTCATTTCCTAGGTTAAAAAAAAAATGTGGCTTTGAAGTAAACGTTTTTTTTTATTTCTCGCCTACTTAATAGCTATGTGGTATTAGGCAGGTCATGCAACTTCCCTTAGTTTTAGTTTTTGGAAAGAGATGTTAGTTTTAAAGCATCCAGCATAATAATTGGCATAATAAGAGATAGCTATCACCATGAACAGTGCCCAAAAATGTAGGCCCTAAACTCAGACTGTCCAGGTTTTTGTGTTGGTTCCAGCACTTATTGGTGGATTTATGTAACTACATTGTAATTTTCACATCTTCAAAGGTGAGTCCAATAATCCTCCAAAATATATCGCATTGCTATGAGAGTTGAGTGAGACAAGCCATGAGAAGGACTTAGCAAAATGCCTGTCCCAGAGTAAACTTCAGCAAAATCTCCCACTGCCTTCTCCTCAGAGGCTAAATGTGGGTCAGCCAAAAGAATACATGCCATCTGAATCCTCTCTGTATTTCAAAAACATTCTTTGGCTTTCTTTTTAATCCAGTCAACTAAATATTTCCTTATGACTTACTCTTCTTTTATCTCCATATCCATCCTTCCTTCCTAGACTATCACTTGCCCTTCGTGTTTGATACTGTTACAAATTGAACAATGAGGGTACCTTCTGATAAATTAGTTATCATGGAGCATCAGGGCATTTAAGTACAGCGAGTGAGTGCAGACTTTTCCACAGATCTTGCCTTTTCACCTCCAGATGCCAATGGCCGAAGAGCAGAGATGGCCTCTTCAGGCTACATGGCTTGCGGCTCTGTTAAAATGAAAGGAAAAGAACAATACAAATGTAGGAGCACTCTTTAACTTCCCACTCCACAAACTCAGCTAGAGTGTTCTGTAGGGTGTGCTTTTCTAAACATGACTCTGGCAGCTGAACACGACACGAGGCTCCAGCCCACAGTCACCTTCCCTTTCTCAGAACTCTTGTTATGCTTCTTGTCTAACTTGGAATTGCTTAGATTTGGCTTATATTCTAGTCGTGTTGTCATTCTGTTAAGTTTCCTCAGCCTCCCTGGTATTCACCACTCTTGTCTATATAAGATTTTCCATTTACAGATTACTCTTACATACATAAATATACTCCTGAAAGTGGACCTTGAACTTCACTTCTCTTCCTTCCTAGTTCTGTGCCTGCATGGCCCAGAAGACTAAGCAGGACTTCTCCAAAATAAGAACACTGAAAGTGGAGACATTCTAGAAGCATGTTAAATAAAAGAAAACATGTATTAAGTGCCTACTTTGAGCCCTCACAAGTGAAGGGCTCACAAGCTGGTGAGGAAGACTTCTAAAGAACACATCGCTCTATGACATGAGAAGTCACATCTGTGTTTGACCCTGAGAGGAAGAAGCCACTCTATTAATGGTTCACACAAGGTTCAGGAACCTAGGAATTTATCCTTTCACTAGAATGAGCTATATTTTCTGTCTTTTTCCCTTCACGAGCATCCAATCTCTTTCGGTTAGAGAACACTCGCCTCTTTGGAGGACTTCTCAAAAGCTGAGGAAGTGGTATATTTCTTTCTTTCTCTCTTTTTCTTTTCTTTTTTTTTTTTTTTTTTTTTTTTTTTTTGAGATGGAGTCTCGCTCTGTCAACCAGGCTGGAGTGTAGTGGCGTGATCTTGACTCACTGCAAACTTCGCCTCCCCGGTGCAATTCTCCTACCTCAACCTCCGAGTAGCTGAGATCACAGGAGCACACCGCCACACCCGGCTGATTTTTTGTATTTTAGTAGAGACGGGATTTCACCTTGTTGCCTAGGCTGGTCTCGAACTCCTGAGCTCAGGCAATCCACCCGCCTTGGCCTCCCAAAGTGATAGGATTACAGGTATGTGTCACCACACCCGGCCGGGACATTTCTTTAATTGGAAGCTCTGTACTCCTTTTCAATATTTTCAACTATTGATGTCTTTTCTTTTTCTTCCCCATTCACTAGTGTTTGAGTCTTCTTAGCTTAGTATTTTCCTTGCTGATGCTTTTATTGCTTAACTCAAAAGCTGATACGGTGTTATGAGGCTACATTTTGCTTTGAACAAATTCTGGAACCAGAATTTTTCATTGATACTCTTGGTTGCTGAGAAGAAAAGGCAAGCTTAAGATCACAGAGTTGTTTGTGTGTTTGTTTGTTTTTAATTCTCAGTCTTTGAAGAAATATCAACTCTTCTTGGTCACACATTCTTAGAAGAACCAGATATAAATGGATAGGATTTCCCATGTAGCAGGACTTTGGTAGCATCAAAATAATACAATATTATTAGACTGATATCCAAAATCCAGAAGAACCATGAGCCATTAGCAAATCACAAAATTATTGAATCAATGCTGCAGTGGGAGGAAAGTGAAACATGCACTGGGGTTTCTTACACTTTGAATGTTGGGTGTAGAAAATGAAGCTGAATCTAATGGGTAACTGTACCTGCAATAAGAAGAAAGAATCCTATAGGAGAATGTTAAGACAGCATCAAACTTCTAATTTGGGAATGAGCCAAATTATAGTTCCAATTCGGTTCTTGCCTTCTGATCTACCAAGTGGCAGGTGTGCAAGCAGATTGTAGAGAGCTATTTTCTCTTGTCCTTGTGCACAGAAGAACGGGAAACATATTTAATAGACTGAAATAATATAAAATCCAGAAGCAACTTTTGAGATCTCTGTTACTGCCTACACAGGTTTTAAGTAATGAAATCAGATCCCAGATAGTGTAATTGGTATGCCAGGTGCTACACAGCTATCAATGGCAGAGCTAAGATTTGAACTCAGCACCTTCAACTTTTTGTCCACCAGTCTTTGAAAGATGTATGTGTATGTTTGTGTGTGTATGTGTGTGTGTGTGTGTATATATATATATATATTTGTTTTGTTTTGTTTTTGAGACAGAGTCTCACTCCATCACCCAGGCTGGAGTGCAGTGGCGTGATCTCAGCTCACTGCAACCTCTGCCTCCCAGGTTCAAGCAATTCTCCTGAGTCAGCCTACCAAGTAGCTGGGATTACAGGCATCCACCACCATGCCTGGCTAATTTTTTTGTACTTTTAGTAGAAACAGGGTTTCACTATGTTGGCTGATCTCAAACTCTTGACTTCAGGTGATAAGCTCGCCTTGGCCTCCCAAAGTGCTAGGATTACAGGCACGAGCCACCACACCCAGCCAGTCTTTGAAGTCTAAACACCTCATGTCTTTGAAGGAATACTCATCCTTGATCCTCATTATTAGAGGAATCCTAACTATTTTCATTTTTTAAAAATTGCCACTTTGGTATTATTGGTTCTCCAATATGACAGGAATTTTAAATATTGTTCATCACCCAGGCATGTATTCTAATAACACAGTTTGAGTCAAGGTTACAAAGTCACTAATTGCAATTAAAGTGTGTGGTGTTTGGCCATGCTAATGTCAGAGAAGCAAGCAAATAGTACCTTGAATTAACATGGCAGAAATCAATTCAAGAATGTCATATCTCAACAGGGGACTGGTTTCTCAAGTCAGCTTCTAAAGCAAACACAACACATAGTTGAAAATTACCTTTCAATGCCCCTCAGAAGGCACTACACTGGATATCATAATACTAACTCTCAGAATATCCAACACAGACTACATTTGCTCCAATTTTGGAACAGATTGCTCTCCCTTCAGTTAAGCACCAGATGAAGTGGTGAGTTGGCTTGCATTCAGGGGCAATGTTGTATGAAAAATATGTATCTTTAAACACTAAACACTCAACACAGCGAGATGCTCACTCCATGGGAAACACAAGAGAACTTACTACCAACGGAGGAATGGCAGATCAAGTCTTCCATGTTGGGCTGCCTCAGGCCATATGTTTGAGTTGAGGGACTGGTGAGATTGCCTGCATTATTTAAACTCGTCCCGTTCTCTTTCCTTCTCATAATCTCTGCTGAGCTCCTAGAGTTAAGTTTGCCAAAAATAAATGTATGTTGAGACTTGACTGAACTTATCTATGAAATTTAGCCAGTTTGGTTGTTACAAGTCACTGACTCAGGATAACGAAATGACGTATATTCACATATATACTTATTTATACTGACTTCTCTGCACAAGAGCCTCTGTGCTTTCATCTCAACTGCATTTATTATTAATGGTAGGGTGAAAATTGTTTAAAGGTAATGTAATTGGGACTCAGGAGAACTAGGTTCTAATCTTGGTTCTACAATTAACTAGCTGAGAGACTTTGCAAAACGTGTCTAACCTCTAAGTCTCAGATTCCTCATCTTCAAAGAGGGGGCTCAGACAAGATTCTAAATTTATATTAAGAGTTTATACTGCCAGTTAGTGCAAGCACTGGAACTTCAATCCAAAATAAAACACAGACTGCAGATTGGTAATATCGTGCATCTCGCTCTTTCTCTCTCCCCTTCTTCCTTCTCTCTCTCATTCTGTTCCCTCTTCTCTCCTTTTCTAGTCTTTTTCTGATCCCTCCTCTTTCTGATCCTCCCCTCCTCTTGCTACTTTCATGCCCTCCTTCCTTTCCCCTCTTCCTCCATCCCTCCCTTTCTACCTTCTTTCTGCCCTCCCTTTTACTCTTCCCTCCTTCCTTCCAAACCATATTTGGGTGTCTATTGTATGCTAGGGACTGCGTAGACCCTAGGGATACAAAGATAAACTTGAGAGTTTACCATACTGTGTCTTGTACTTTGAAAATTATTTTTCATTCACTTATCATAAATGCAGCTGAGCAATCCAGTCTTATACTATTGTCATAGAATAATTCAGTGTGAAGTTTCTTTGGCAAATCACATCCTTTATTCAATTTAGATAAGCAAAAATAGTTTTTAAGTTTCAGTAGGAAGTCACAAAAATCATTGTGAAGTATTGAAAAGTTTCCTGAAGCTCTCTATGCTCTATTAATTGATAAGACATAAAGACTAAAAGCATCTATCATAGTATCCAGGGCCATGTGAAATCTTTCTCCCACTATACTTCATTTAGCCTTAGGGCCAGGATAGGAAGGTAATGTGGTTTACTAGAAAGAGCCTAGGTATGGAATTAGACGGACATAGTTCACATTGTAGCTCCATCACTTACCAGTTGGGTCACCTTTGATGTATAACTTCACTTCTCAGAGTAGCTGATTGTGCAATTATAAAATGAAAGTTATAACATTTACCTTGCAAAACTGTGGTGAGGAATGACACAGTGCAGGCGAAGTGTCATTCCTCACCATAGTTCTGCACATATCATAGGTGTACACATAATAAGTATGTGAAAGTGCTACACACACAGTAGATACAGAAGAAAAGATAACAGTGCATAATTATCAATATAATTCTAGAGAAAGGAATTCACACTCACATAGCACCTTCCACGTGTCAAGAGTTGCGTTATTAGATTGGGACAGGAGAGCATCAAATTGATCTTAAAGTGTATGATGACTCAAACAAAACAGACATTAATTTATCACTTATCTAACAATGCAAGTGGATGTTCCTGGTTGGCAGCTAGCTTCCATACATGTAGTGATTCTGAGACACAGGATCCTTCTGTCTTGTGGTTTGGTCACCCTGATCATCACATATATTCCACCGACAAAGAGAGGATGAAGAGGCACCCCTGCTTCCTGGAAATACTGGTCTAAAAGTGACACATAAATCACTTTGTTTTCAGTCCAATAATGAGAACTACTCACTCACATGGGCACAGCCTATTGTAAGGGAGAGCTAGAAAATGTAGTTACAGCTGAACAGTCACTTATCAGAAATGACTCTATATCAAGAAAGGACAACAAAATGTTGGTGGGCAGTTAACTCTACCTACTACAGTGACTTCAACCATATCACGCCTTTAAATCTATGAAGTTTGTATTATATTATTGTAGGTAGGTATTATAAAACCCCAACTTATTGATAAGGAAATTGCAAGTCAGTTCGTAAGTAATCTGCAGGTCACACACATCCATAGGTCCACTCCAACGCTGACTCAAGCATTCCCAATCCTGCCTCACTGTAGTCCTGTGGAACAGGATTCACAGATTCCTAAGTGCTATGTGGACTATACCCTCATAGCTTTGGCCCAAAGGGTATAATTTACATGCATAATATGTAGTTGTAGGCTTTCTTGAAAATCAGAACATCTGGCAACTCTAAGTCCCCATTCCTGCAGGGATGAAATTGCCTGAAGTTGAGTACTTGCTCCCAGCTTTCAATGCTTTCAAACTGGCACATGTCTTGTGATCCATTCATCACTATCCTTTCCCTCCCCAATTTATCCCTGCTCAGCTCCACCTATTATCATCATCTACCTAGGCTCTCTGGGCATGTGAGCTGATTATATCTACTATAAGGTATCTTTTTTTTTTTTTTTTTTTTGATGGAATCTCTCTGCAATGCCCAGACTGGAATGCAGTGGTGCAATCTCGGCTCACTGCAACCTCCACTTCCTGGGTTCAAGCAATTCTCCTGCCTCAGCCTCCCGAGTAGCTGGGACTACAGGCACATGCCAGCAAGCCTGGCTAATTTTTGTATTTTTAGTAGGGTTTGACCCTATTGGCCAGGCTGGTCTGGAATTCCTGACCTCAAGTGATCCACCCGCCTCAGCCTACCAAACTGCTGGGACTACAGGCGTGAGCCACCGCACCCAACCCAAAGTATCTTTATTATTTTAGTTCTTGAAAGGGAGCATCAACACTTCATTCTAAAAACTTGTAACAGTGATGAGGAAATAAAAGACATTAAGTATGTATTTCTTTTTGAAACTGTCAAAAAGGGATTAATACTCTGTGCCTCTTCAAATTTTGTGGATCTCACTCCTATCTTTCACCTCAGATGATTATTTCTTCCTGGTTTGCAAACACATCTAAATAAATTTCCCTGCAACCTGGTCCCTGTGGGTACAGAATGAGCTCTCCTACTCTGCAAGATTAGTTTTGTGTCTTTTGTCCTAGTTCCCTCCCTCCCTGTACTTATCTATACTCCTCATTCCACTCACAACAATAGCTTGACTTCTATCAGTTCCATCCATCTAATCAATGCATCAGCTATTTGTCAACAGAGCCCAGTCAGTTTCGACTCCATGTTTGCAAGATTAGAGTTCGGTGAAGAAGTTGAAAAGCAGAGGAAAAAGGACGTAGAGGGAAGATGGACATTGGTTGTAGAGATGCATGAGCTGCTAATCTACTCCCTCTGAGCCTGAAAATCATCTTCAGCTTTGCAGTCTGAGGCACTGCACCTCAGAGGATGCAGATTGTCCAGACAGGCCAATCTCATCAGATTTAATTTCATGCAACTTTAATTCAATGTCATAACTCTCTGATCCATCAACCAGGCTCTGATATGACAGTGTGGTGACTTGTAGCATGAAAAGCATTCATAGAATTCTCAATATCTAAAATTTGTCATTTGAGTTCCCCAAGAGGATGTTTCTTTTTAAAAGTTGCTTCACTGTATGTACTTTCTATCATCAGGTGGCCTATGTATTCAACTCTTTTCATGCTCTATCTCAGAATTGAGTTTTTATCTTGAAATAATTGTCTTAACATTGCTAGAAATACATTTATTATAATCGCCTTTTAGCTGTCTTTTATTTACACTATTCCCCCTTTATTCATGAGGGATATGCTCTGTGTTAGGGTTCTTAGAGGTACAGAACTAATAGGATGTATGTATCCTATATATGTACACACACACACACACACATGCACACATGTATATATACACATATATATACGTGTGTGTATATATGTATATATATGCATGTGTGTATATATATGTGTGTGCGTGTATATATAGAGAGAGATAAAGGAGTTTATTAAGTGGGTATATATATGGATATTATATATATGGAGAGAGAGGAGTTTATTAAGTATTAACTTATGTGGTCACAAGGTCCCACAATAGTCTGTCTGCAAGCTGAGGAGCAAGGAGAGCCAGTCTAAGTATTAAAACTGAGGAACCTGGAGTCTGATGTTTGAGATCAGGAAGCATGCAGCACAGGAGAAAGATGTAGACTGGGAGGCTAGGCCCGTCTCATTGCTTCACATTTTCTGCCTGCTTTATATTCTCTGGCAGCTGATTAGATGGTTCCCACCCAATTAAGGGTAGGCCTGCCTTCCCCAGCCCACTGACTCAAATGTTAATCTCCTTTGGCAACACCCTCATATATATATATGCATCAGCTTGTATATATATATATATATATATATATACACAAACATTTTATTTATTTTATTATAAATATTTGTATCTATTCATCTGTCAGTGGACATTTAGCTTGTTTCCATATATTAGCTATTGTGAATAATGCTACAATTAACATGGTAGTACCTATGTATCTCTTTGAGATCCTGATTTTCATTCTTTTGGAGATATACTCAGAAGTGAGATAGCTGGATCATTGGTAATTCCATTTTGTATTTTTTTGAGGCACTTCATACTGTTTTTATGTAGTTACTACAACATTTTATATTTCCACCAACAATGTACAACTGCTCCATTTTCTACAGTTTTGCTAAGACTATCTTTTCTTTTCTTTCTTTGAAAATAACCACTCAAATAGGTGTGAAGGGATATCTCATTGTGGTTTTAATTAGCACTTCCTGAGTGATAAGTATCTTTTCATGTATCTGTAGCCGTTTGTATGTCTCTTTTGGAGAAATGTCTATTTAAGTCCTTTGCTCACTTTTTAATTAGTTTTTGTTTTGTTTTGTTTTCTTGCTGTTGTGAGAGTTATTTCTATATTTTGGATATTAATTCCTTATCAGATAGTTTTCAAATATTTTCTCCCATTCTGTAGGTTGCCTTTTCACTCTGTTAATTGCTTTCTTTGCTATGTAGAACCTTTTAGTTTGATAGTCTCATTGTGTAATTTCATTTTGTTGTTTATGCTTCTGGTGTCATATTCATGAAATCATTGGCATTCTCAATGTCATGAAGCTTTCTCCCTGTCTTCTTTTAGGAGTTTTAAAGTTTCAGATTTTACATTACAGTTTTTAATCCATTTTACTCACAGTGAAAAACTGAAAGCTTTTCCTCTAAGATTAAAAACAAGGCAAGGATGCCCACTCTCATCTCTTCTATTCAACATAGTACTGGGAGCCCTGCCCAGAGCAATTAGGCAAGAAACACAAAGAAAGTCATCTAAATCAGAAAAGAAGGACTAAAACTATTTGTTGATGATGTGATTCTATACGTAGAAAATCCTAAAGACTACACACACACACACACACACACACACACAAACATCTGTTAGAACTAAAAATAATACAATAAAGTTGCAATATGCAAAATCGACATAAAAATCAATTGCATTTCTATATACTAACAAAAAATATGAAAAGGAAATTAAGAAGACGTTGCATTTACAGTAGTATATTTAAAAATAGGAATAAACTTAATCAAGGAAGTGAAAGATTTGTTCATTGAGAGCTGCAAATCATTGATGAAAGAAACAAGACAAAAATAAATGATAAAACATTTCATATTTACGGATTAGAAGACTCTTCATTGTTAAAATGTCCACACTACCCAAAGCAATCTATACATTCAATACAATCCTTTTCAAAAGCTCAATGCCAATTTTACAGAAATAGAGAAAACAATTCTAAAATTCATTTAGAATTACAAAATACAATGAATAGCCAAAGCTATCTAAAGAACGAACAAAGCTGGAGGTATTACACCTCTTTATTTCAAAGTATATTACAAAACTATAGTAATTAAAACAGTATGGTACTGGCATATAAAAGATGCATAGATCAATGTAATAAAAAGCAGGAAAATAAACCCGTGCATATACAGTCAACTGATCTTTGACAAGGGTGCCAAGAATACACAATGGGGAAAGAATAGTCTTCCACAAATGGTGCTAGGAAAACTTGATATCTATATGCAAAAGAATTAACATGGACCTTTATCTTATATCCTACACAAAAATTCTTCATTTAGCTTCCTAATTGCTCATTATTCTGTCCTCACTAACTTAATCCTTCTTCAAATCCCCAAAGTAACACTTCTAAGAGAGACCAACAAAACTGTTTCATCATTTAACACAGTATATCCTGAAATGGGTCCCACAGATCACTAGTCCAACAAGAGGAGAGTTGCTCAGGATCCTAAAAAGAGGATTTCATGCTCATGAAGGTTTGGTGAGTCTGTCCACTGTATTGTTTTTAGCATATATTCCTGACACAAGTTAACCAATTAAAAGTTCTAAACTTGCCTCAGTTAACAAAACAAAAACCATTTAAATGTAACTTGGCATTTCCCATGTTTATTCTACTATAAAATCTCAATCATCCCCTCTTGTATTGTAAAACACCTAGCCATGTCTGCTGGAATTAGTATCCCATAATAAACTTTCTGAGAAACATTTTTCTACCACGAAAATGTGTTTTATTAGACAGAAATGTTTATTTGTCTCTTTCCTTTTTGCATTTTTCCTCAATTCTATTACATGTGCTAGAGTGAATTATTGATTACAATTTTTCATCCCTTCCAGTATCCACAATCTCTGCCGTGTAACTTTTCAGTTCCTCTCATAAGTGCTGACTTTGACCATGGAACTTGTTTTGCCCAATGGTATATTATTAACAGACAAAATATGAGCAACAGATTTAAACGGGCATGCATAATTGAGCTTGTTCTCTCATACTTCTGCCATAGTCATGAGAAAAACATGCCTCAACTAACCACCTGTTCCAGAAAAGGATGAAAGACACATGGGACAAAGCAGCCCCAGCCAACTCACAGACCTGCAGCCTGAAGCAGGGCTTCCCCAGCTGAACAGCAGAGAATGATCAAGAAATTAATACTTATTTTGTCTGCCTCTGAAATTTTGAGGTTGTTTGGCAGGCAGCTATAGTTTACTAACATAACCTGCTAGCTTCTATTCCAGAAAACATCAGATACAAATTGAAAAACAAAACAAAAAAAAAGTGCTCTTTACCTTCAAAGATCTCATAGTAAGAGGGAGGAGAAATAAACAACAAGCTATAGTTCAAGACAAAATAAAAATAAGGGTGCCAAAAGAAGTACTAATAATATGCTATGGAAACATAAAAGTAAACTGAGGCTATCCAGATGTTCTTGACCAAGAAGGTAGAATTATGGCTGGTTTTTAAAGGATTATACTAGAAGTAGAATCAAGAAAAAAGACATTCCAGGCTAGTGGAACAGCACGCATGAAAAGTATAAACTTTTCCCCCTCGAGGGAGTGATAGTTTTCTGTTTGCAACTGAGAAAACTAGATACCTGCTGGAGATCACATAACTAGTATATGGCTAGGTCTCCGAACTCCAGTTCTAGACCCTGTTTCCTATGTATTTACATAGCCTGGTATAAAATAAAAAAGCAAAAAATGGAAAACTAGCTTGCTGCTGTGCCTGAAAATATCCAAAAGTGTATAGGAGAAAGCAAATGAAGTAAATTATGTATATCAGACTGGTAGTAATGATCATTATCATCATCATTATCCTCACAACAAAAAGAACAACTGCAATAAAAACAAAACATGCAGTAGCCACAATAGTTGATGTGTATTGCTCACTTAACACGAGCTAGACTCTGTTCTAGGTGCTTTTTATATGTTATCTTATTTGTTCTTCATAACGATAACCCTATGAGGAAAGTACTATTATTAGACCCACTAAACAAGGTAAAATAAGTATGAAACAGATAAGTTATAGCACTTTTCCATGGTCACACTGTAACTGGGGAAGTTAAAACTATTCCTGTCTGTTCCAGAGGCCTCAGTTCTAACAACTGTGTTTAACTTCAACAAAAAAATTAGAATCCTCTCTGGCAGCTTTAAAAAAACACTCATGTCCAGGTTCTGCCTACACCAGGAAAACTACAGCCTCCATTGTGGGGTCCCAAGCATCAAACAATCTTAAAAGCTCACCTGGTGATTCTGTGGCACAGCAAGTGTTCAGAGCCACAATTAAAGCAAGGCTGGACAGAGTCACAGACAGACAGATGGGCTGGAGTCAGAGTGTTCACAAAGAACAAGAAAGCAAAACAAACAAACAAAAAACTATCAGACAGAAGTCAAACAGGGTAAAACTGGCCTACAAGTTTGCTCACAAGTTTATAAATCAATGGGGAAAACCTTGGAATTCATTTCCTGATAAGGGCAATCTTCTCAATGGAGAAAGATTTCCAGAATAGCCCACTGGAGCATAATTGACCCACATTATGAGCAATCAAAGGTAGTAATAATACTAGATAGTATTTGGGCTCTTCAGAGGAAAGGAAGAAAGAAGAGATGACAGATTCTGTCATTTTTCCCGGTCTGAATCTAAATAAAATTGTGAAATGGTTCAGGGTAGAGTGAACCATCATCTTACTTCTCTTTCTGGATTCTCTTGTATTCCTTTCCCTATGTGTGAAAGACCTACACATTTTCCTTAGCTCCCCAGTGCAGTGGACATGCTCAGGTCCTCGAGGCAACTGGGCCTATGATACATCTGACCCTAAAATGCATAGTTCCCCTGGGCAATACTTGCTCATGTAAAACTCCTCACTGAGACTGGACATAGTCTGAGAAGCCTCAGCATTAGGCAGCCCCTGAGAATCAATCAGCACTGGCACATAGGTGTACAAATCAGCCTTGCCACCATAGCCTGAGAACCAAGTAAGATGGCTTTGAGGTAGTGGGACAACTTCAGCACCGGAAGAGGTCAAGTAATGGCAAGAAAGTACAGCTGCTGGGTGCAAATGATTCTCTTGCCTCCTCCATTTGAATAATTGCTCCTTGCATATTTCTTTGTCACATAGGAGATTTTGTTGTTGTTGTTGTTGTTGTTTGTTTTATTTACCAAACCAGACCTCACATTTGCATGTTCCTGGTCCACACAGTTTTGGTGAAGACCTCACTGGCTATAGGTCTAACAGCACATGATAGAAGATAAAGTCTTTCACATGTGTGCTTTGCTTCATAGAAGTCCACATCCGAGGGCAGTGTCACTTTGATCCGCTTCAAAACTCTGTGAGTGGTGCAGGGTAACTGAATGATGAAATGGAAGCTCAAAATGTAAAGAGTGGTTTTAGAATATTAGAGTTGGAAGGGAATTGTCTCAGCTCATGACATAGTTTATCTTAGGATTGGAATCATGTATTCAGCCAACAAACATTTTCTAAACACCTATCCTGTGCTGGGTATCAGGTTCTATCTCGCAGAAATAGATAAATGAAACAAATTTGATGTCTTAAAGGAGTCTAGAACAGAGACTCCTTTAAGAAGGAGTCTTAATAGAACTCTGTTCTATTCTAGAAAAGAGTTAAGGGGAAAGAAACAACAACTGTGGACTGTGGGCCAAATTTGACCCAACACGTGTTATGCTAAATCAAGTTCTACTGGAACACAGCCATGCCCATTTGTGTACATACTATCTATGGCTACTTTTGTGTTACAACAGTAAGAGTTGCATAGTTGTGACAAAAACTGTGTGGCTCGCAAAGCCAAAAATATTTACTGACCCTTTACAGAAAGTTTGCTGATCCCTAATGTAGTAGAAGGAAGGTTAAGTGAAATCAAGTGTGGCAGGTGTGACTATAAAATCCTATGTAACGTATATGGTATGGGCTAAATCAAGCAGGTGAGTTCTCAGAAAATAATAATAATAATAATAATAATAATAATAATAATAATAATAATAAAGATGCCTTGAAAGGGATCCAAGCAGAGAGGCAGGATACAGAAATGCCAGGTGGAGGTAACAGGGTCAGGAAAATGATAGAGAGGAAACAGCAGGTTCATGAGAGAACTATGAGTAATTCAGCATAGCTGACCACGTATGGTGCGGTGAATGGGGCATGGGAAAGGAGGAAGAAGAGTCAGTAGAGAGTCCTCCAGGAGGACTTAGTACAGAAAGCTGAAGTGCCTATCTCTGGTGCCAATAACCCTTGAAACTTGTTTGTGACAAATACAAGTTATACTAAAAATGAAACCCGTATTTCCCTTCCAAGCTGAGCAATCCTCCAGGGGCATTTAAGTTTCGACAATCATGATGCCATGATATGATCATATGAGTTATAATTTTAAAGAATAAATTGAATTTCTGTTAAATGGATTTTGAACTATTTTATACCCTTATAATAGTTCATAGCAATAGAATAATAACTAACAGCTAAGGAGAGTTACAGGGCACTGTGAGAGCGTATTATCAGGAGATCTGGTTTAATCCAGGGAGAATAGAGAAGTTGGTCCCCAGGAACTGACATTGAAGACAGATTCGAGAGGTGAGTAGATACTAGCCAGGGAAAGAGTTAAATAATCACATGAGATTTCTTAACATCTCAAAATCTGCAAAACCAACTTATTCCAAGATGGTACTCTATTCTCTGGGTTAAAATCTCATTGTGTCCATCTGTAAAATGAAAATAATAATGGTACTCACTTGGTAGCATTGCTCTGAAAACAAAAGCAAGTGATGCACGAAAGATGCTTCACATAAGGGCTAGCACACAGTAAGCATGCAAGAAATATTAGCCATCCATCTTAGTACCTGTGTTTTTCTTCTAGTCTCTAAGAATGCTAAGTCTGCCTTTATTGCCATGTGCGCCTTTCAGAGTCTAGGTGGAAAAAAAATTTAGGTCTATAAATCAAAATGCTGATTTTGGAATATCATTTACTACAGTATTTTTGGTGAATCCATGAATCTCAGAGTCACCAGGAAACCAGAATCCAAGAAATGCCACCTCCCACTGACTGTGGGGATCCCTTTTCAAAATCTCGAGAAGATGGTTCTTTGAATACCCACTTGGATCATATCAGTGATGGGACCACTTCCTCCCTAACTGGGCAGCTCTGATCTCAGGAAAATTTTTCTCCACATGGAGCCCAAATTAACTTTCCTGAGACAGGCACACATTGGCCTTAGTTCTGTCCACTGCTTCACATAGAAGGTGGCTTCTGTCGATTCCACTTGACAACTCTGTAAACCACCTCACCCCAGCCTTCTCATGCAGAGCCCAGGCCACAGGATGGGATCCCTCTCCTGCATTGTGCCATCTTTTCTCTCTGAAATCAGTGATTTGAAAAGACAGAGGTCTTTTATACCACAAAGCTCACATCTTATTCATCTCTGTATCCAAGTCCTAAGCATAGCGAGTCTTACATAGTAGACACTCAGGAAGTGTCTATTGGTAAATAAAGGAAAGCATGCTTACTTTAAAGCATATAACTTTTAAAAAAGCAGCTTACAACTGAATAAGCTTTTGATCAGTTTTATTCCAAATGCTAAGGTGCATCAGAAAATATCATGAAGTTAGTAAAGTTGCAGATTTCTGGACTATACCCTCAGAGACTCTGATTCCATCAAGTTGGAGTCCTGGGCACTTGCATTTTTATCAAGCACCTTGGGTATCTTTGAATTGGGTGAGCTACTGAACACACTTGGATAAACATGCCTTAAGCACTCCAGACAGCAATTCAACCTTTACTAAACTTGGTATTTGGAAGTAGCAAACACATTTTAGTTACTTTTACTTAGAACAACTTTTCATTTGCTCTCTTATTTTTTTCTCCTTGAAGCGTTTTTTTCTGGGTTACCCAGCCATAGTTACCCTCTCATGCTGAGTGGTAAGTACGCTCCATCTATTACCTTCTTTGCAGACCTCCTAAGGAGATAATTAGGCACTGCAATTGATTGCAATTTATTAATCAGAGCAGGATGTTATAGTGTTGGGGCGGAGAAAGCACAGTGCTGAAGTCTAGTACAAATGCAAGGCAAGTACACAGAGTGACAGAGGAATAAGACAAAAATCACCACCAAATCATGGGGTGTCTTAAGCAGATGCCCTATTTTACACTGTGGTTTCCCAATCTATTAAATGGAAGTCTTAAAACCTCCCTGGTCTACCCCCACAGCCAGATGTGAGGTTCATTTTCTAAATATTTACTAAGTGTCTACTGTGCAATAGGTACTGTCCTTGGTGCTAAGGACACATCAAGAAAAGAAGGCCAAATCCTCACTTTATGAAGAGACAGGTGATAAACATGTAAACACATACACTTATACTATACGATATTATACTACACAAAAAACAAGTAGAACTGAATGGAAGGATAGAGAGAGAAGAATATAAGAGTGCTGGTGCAGTCTCCTGTTACATAGGAAGTTCAGAGAAGGACTCTCCAAGGAGGCGATATTTGAGCAGAAATCTAACTGATAGTGTGTGCCTCATGAAGACTAGAAAGAACCGCTCAGGAAAAGAGAACGTCTAGGTGGGTGTCAGTGGGTGAGGAGTGAATGCCACAAGTTGGAGAAAGAGCAGGAAGGCCTGCATGACTGTTAAGAATGGGTGAGGAGGAAAATGGTGGACCCAAGATTATACAGGTGGAAACGTTGTGAAGTGTAGTATATAGAGGGATAGTATTACTTTTACAGAATATTAAATCAGCAGAAATCTAAGCAGTTACCTAATCCAACCTATTCATTCAACAGGTGGGATTACACATTCCCAAAGAGACTAACAGATCCTTTTTAAGTAGAAGAGGGGTTCCCAGGTCCTATGGTGTGTAATAGGGCTTTTGTCGTCATCATTCTTGGGTTTCTTCTTGCTCTGCTTCCATTGTTCTTTTCTTTCCTCCAAATTTCTTCCTTTCCCATTCTTAATGCCTCTTTCTCCCAAGTTCCATTTCTTATCTTCCTTTTATCCTTTTCTTTCTATCCTCCCCTCTCTCTATCCTGTTCCTCTCCCTCTTTTCCTCTTCATAGAATCGTATTTTCCTGCTCCGTGACTTGTAGTCAGTGTTATAACAAGTCAACAACATGCATTGCTCTCTGAGAATAGTTCTAATGTCAGATAATGTTTAAATCTTGACATTCAAGAACCGAGGAGTACCACTCCCCAAGTCCTCTCTCTTTTCTCTTTAAAGAGTACTTGTTATTATGGCTAAAAATCTCTTTTTCTAGTGTCTGATGCACAGCCGCATCCAAGATCACAGAGGTTACATATATGTACCCCAATGCTAAGTATTTGGCATAGAAAGTGCAAAGAAAGACCCAACTGCAGCAAAATCCAAAGAGAGTATTCAAATATAATGAGCAGGCATGAAGTACAGGTCACCATCACCAGGGATGAGGGAAGTTAAGAGACTTCAGTCAAACTGCAGTCTATTGACACCTCTTTCAAAGAGGTCTGTTTGTTTATCCCTAGCCCATTTCTGGGAGCAGATATCCTTTTTCAGCTCAGAAGCCTGTGAGAGACACTAGGGAATGGTGGTGTGCTCTGCGAATTAAAATCAGTGATTCAAGCATATTTGTGACTTCAAACTAGGAGTATAGAAGCAATGCAATGTGAGTTTATCACACCCTTTCTGCAGCATACATCCCTAATTGAGTCTTAATACAAACGCCTGATCATTATATTTCAATTTTGTATTTCTAACCACATAGCAGGAGAATGCAGAGCTGGCATCTGTAGAAATTGATTTTTCTTTTTCTGTAGAAATAGTCCTTGGCTGTCACAACAAAGCATATTCTTTTCCTTAGAAAGAAAGTAAAAGAAATTACTACCAGTAGTTTTATCCTGCCAAACAGTGAAAATCAGCCTGCCACACAGCTTTTCAACTCCTTCAGCTCTTTCTGCCACTGCCCTAGGGAAAAAAAAAAAAAAAAAAGGTAGCTAGTAGCACTCTAAAATTTACTCGTCTAGCTAATCTCCCTGGGACTCGGTTTGTTTACCTGTAAAGTGAAAGAGTCAAATAAATGACGTTTAAATCTGTGCAATTCTATACTGTTTAATTCCTGCTAGGTTCTAAATTCCTCACATTAGAAATGTGAGCACTAATTAGAAATGTGAACATGTTAGGAATGTGAACCCTAATAATATAATGAAACCTGGACTCCTCTCTCCTCTCTCTCCTTATGGCTGATCAAAGAATGAAATATTTTTAGTTATATTCTATGTCTTTTAATCTTGATATCATTAAAATTATTTATTTTGTATGACATTTTAGAGGGAGCATGGAAGAGATTAAAATTTGCTTATGGATTGCTGTGGGGTACTGGACAGTATCTTAAAATAGTGTTGGCATTCAGCTATGAAACTTGATTACATTTATAAATAGTTTTCCACAAAATGTCAGAGAAGAGATTTGGCAAATCTTCTCCCCCAAAAGGCAATGATAAGCCTGAATAAAATAGTTAAAAAACAACCATTCTAAGACTCTGGAAATTGACCAAAGGCATACAATAAACTTGGAAATATTCATTCAAGAAAAACTACTAAATACCGATAAAGACATAGGAGTCTGCAACTTTTTAGCCTGTTCCCATCCTCCCTTCTAGCTCAATGGCATGGAAGTTCTACTATGATTTGGCACAGTGTGAGAACAAACAGCTCTGCCACCAGAGAGAACTGGCTTGAATTGGAGCAGAGTGGAGAAAAGCCACATGCCCAAAGGCATTTTAAAAAAATAATTGCAATCTCAGTGCCAATCTGGGAGGGCAAATATCAGAGCTGCCTGAAACAGAAATACTGACTGAACCAAGCAACAGATTAGCCAGAAATATAGTAGAAAGATCCAAGGAAAAAGGCAGACACAGTGGGTCTCCCTAATATCCCAGGGGTTATTGTTGTTGTTGTTTTGTTTTGTTGTCTTTTGTTTTGTGGTCTGAAATGCTATGTGCCTGTTCAGAAGAGATGAGAGAGTAGTCCTAGCTATCTACTCATCTTAGTTGGAATGAGAGATCTTGGACAGACAGAAAGTAAAAGCTGGCAAATATTCAATAACTGCCTCAACTTTGAAGGCATTCTGCAATTTACACAGAGAGTCATAAGTAAAAATTAAAACTTTCCTTTTTTTAATTTTTTTATTATTATACTTTAAGTTCTAGGGTACATGTGCACAACGTGCAGGTTTGTTACATATATATATATGTGCCATGTTGGTGTGCTGCACCCATTAACTCGTCTTTTACATTAGGTATATCTCCTAATGCTATCCCTCCCCTCTGCCCACAATAGGCCCTCCTGTGTGATGTTCCCCTTCCTGTTTCCAAGTGATCTCATTATTCAGTTCCCACCTATGAGTGAGAACATGCGGTGTTTGATTTTCTGTTCTTGCAATAGTTTGCTGAGAATGATGGTTTCCAGCTGCATCCATATCCCTACAAAGGACATGACCTCATCCTTTTTTATGGCTGCATAGTATTCCATGGTGTATATATGCCACATTTTCATAATCCAGTCTGTCACTGATGGACTTTTGGGTTGATTCCAAGTCTTTGCTATTGTGAATAGTGCTGCAATAAATATACGTGTGCATGTGTCTTTAGAGCAGCATTATTTATAATCCTTTGGGTATATACCCAGTAATGGGATGGCTGGGTCAAATAGTATTTCTAGTTCTAGATCCATGAGGAATCGCCACACTGTTTTCCACAATGGTTGAACTAGTTTACATCCAACCAACAGTGTAAAAGCGTTCCTATTTCTCCACATCCTCTCCAGCACCTGTTGTTTCCTGATTTTTTAATGATTGCCATTCTAACTGGTGTGAGATGGTGTCTCATTGTGGTTTTGATTTGCATTTCTCTGATGGCGAGTGATGATGAGCATTTTTTCACGTGTCTGTTGGCTGTATGAATGTCTTCTTTTGAGAAGTGTCTGTTCATATCCTTTGCCCACTTTTTGATGGGGTTGTCTGTTTTTTTTCTTGTAAATTTGTTTGAGTTCTTTGTAGGTTCTGGATATTAGCCCTTTGTCAGATGAGTAGATTGCAAAAATTTTCTCCCATTCTGTGGGCTGCCTGTTCACTCTGATGGTAGTTTCTTTTGCTGTGCAGAAGCTCTTTAGTTTAATTAGATCTCATTTGTCAATTTTGGCTTTTGTTGCCATTGCTTTTGTTGTTTTAAACATGAAATCCTTGCCCATGCCTATGTCCTGAATGATATTATCTAGGTTTTCTTCTAGGGTTTTTATGGTTTTAGGTCTAACATTTAAGTCTCTAATCCATCTTGAATTAATTTTCATATAAGGAGTAAGGAAAGGATCGAGTTTCAGCTTTCTGCTTATGGCTAGCCAATTTTCCCACCACCGTTAATTATATAGGGAATCCTTTCCCCATTTCTTGTTTTTGTTAGGTTTATCAAAGATCAGATGGCTGTAGATGTGTGGTATTATTTCTGAGGGCTCTGTTCTGTTCCATTGGTCTATATCTCTGGTTTGGTACCAGTACCATGCTGTTTTGGTTACTGTAGCCTTGTAGTATAGTTTGAAGTCAGGTAGCGTGACGCCTCCAGCTTTGTTCTTTTGGCTTAGGACTGTCTTGGCAATACAGGTTCTTTTTTGGTTCCATATAAACTTTAAAGCAGTTTTTTCCAATTCTGTGAAGAAACTCATTGGTAGCTTAATGGGGATGGCACTGAATCTATAAATTATCTTGGGCAGTATGTCCATTTTCACAATATTGATTCTTCCTATCCGTGAGCATGGTATGTTCTTCCATTTGTTTGTGTTCTCTTTTATTTCACTGCGCAGTGGTTTGTAGTTCTCCTTGAAGAGGTCCTTCACATCCCTTGTAAGTTGGATTCCTAAGTATTTTATTCTCTTAGAAGCTATTGTGAATGGGAGTTCATTCATGATTTGGCTCTCTGTTTGTCTGTTACTGGTGTATAAGAATACTTGTGATTTTTGTCCATTGATTTTTTTATCCTAAGACTTTGCTGAAGTTGCTTATCAGCTTAAGAAGATGTTGGGCTGAGACAGTGGGGTTTTCTAAATGTGCAATCATGTCATCTGCAAACAGGGACAATTTGACTTCTTCTTTTCCTAACTGAATACCCTTTATTTCTTTCTGTTGCCTGATTGCCCTGGCCAGAACTTCCAACATTATGTTGAATAGGAGTGGTGAGGGAGGGCATCCCTATCTTGTGCCAATTTTCAAAAGGAATGCTTCCAGTTTTTGACCATTCAGTATGATATTGCCTGTGGGTTTGTCATAAATAGCTCTTATTATTTTGAAATACATTCCATCACTACCGAATTTATTGAGAGATTTTAGCATGAAGGGCTATTGAATTTTGTCAAAGGCCTTTTCTGCATCTATTCAGATAGTCATGTGGTTTTTTTCTTTGGTTCTGTTTATATGCTGGATTACATTTATTGATTTGTGTATGTTGAACCAGCCTTGCATCCCAGGGATGAAGTCCACTTGATCACAGTGGCTAAGCTTTTTGATGTGCTGCTGGATTCAGTTTGCCAGTATTTTA
>NC_045437.1:129642777-129669594 GCF_002776525.5 Piliocolobus tephrosceles
AGGATTCCCTCTTTTTCTATTGATTGGAATAGTTTCAGAAGGAATGGTACCAGCTCCTCCTTGTACCTCTGGTGGAATTCGGCTGTGAATCCGTCAGGTCCTGGACTTCTTTTGGTTGGTAGGCTATTAATTATTGCCTCAATTTCAGAGGCTGCTATTGGTCTATTCAGGGATTCAACTTCTTCCTGGTTTAGTCTTGGGAGAGTGTAAGTGTCCAGGAAATTATCCATTTCTTCTAGGTTTTCTAGTTTATTTGCATAGAGGTGTTTATAGTATTCTCTGATGGTAGTTTGTATTTCTGTGGGGTCGGTGGTGATACCTCCTTTATCATTTTTTATTGCGTCTATTTGATTCTTCTCTCTTCTGTGTTAGTCTTGCTAGCAGTCTAATAATTTTGTTGATCTTTTCAAAAAAACCAGCTTCTGTATTCATTGATTTTTTGGAGGGTTTTTTGTGTCTCTATCTCCTTCAGTTCTGCTCTGATCTTAGTTATTTCTTGCCTTCTGCTAGCTTTTGAATATGTTTGCTCTTGCTTCACTAATTCTTTTAATTGTGTTGTTAGGGTGTCAATTTTAGATCTTTCCTGCCGTCTCTTGTGGGCATTTAGTGCTATCAATTTCCCTCTACACACTACTTTAAATATGTCCCAGATTTGCTGGTATGTTGTATCTTTGTTCTCATTGGTTTCAAAGAACATCTTTATTTCTGCCTTCAGTTTGTTATGTACCCAGTAGTCATTCAGGAACAGGTTGCTCAGTTTCCATATAGTTGAGTGGTTTTGATTGAGTTTTGTAGTCCTGAGTTCTAGTTTGATTGCACTATGGTCTGAGAGACGGTCTGCTATAATTTCTGTTCTTTTACTTTTGCTGAGGAGTGCTTTACTTCTAACTATGTGGTCATTTTGGAATAAGTGCAATGTGTTGCTGAGAAGAATGTATATTCTGTTGATTTGGGTTGGAGAGTTTTGTAGATGTCTATTAGGTCCACTTGGTGCAGAGTAGAGTTCAATTCCTGGATATCCTTGTTAACTTTCTGTCTGGTTGATGTGTCTAATGTTGACAGTGGGGTGGTAAAGTATCCCATTATTATTGTGTGAGAGTCTAAGTCTCTTTGTAAGTCTCTAAGGACATGCTTTATGAATCTGGGTGCTCCTGTATTGGGTGCATATATGTTTAGGATAGTTATCTTTTCCTAATGAATTGATCCCTCTACCATTATGTAATGGCCTTCTTTGTCTCTTCTGATCTTTGATGGTTTAAAGTCTGTTTTATCAGAGACTAGGATTGCAACCCCTGCTTTTTTGTTGTTTTCCATTTACTTGGTAGATCTTCCTCCATCCCTTTATTTTGAGCCTATGTGTGTCTCTGCATGTGAGATGAGTCTCCTGAATACAGCACACTGATGGGTCTTTACTCTTTATCCAATTTGCAATTCTGTGTCTTTTAATTGGACCATTTAGTCCATTTACATTTGAAGTTAATATTGTTATGTGTGAACTTGATCCTGTCATTATGATATTAGCTTGTTATTTTGCTCGTTAGTTGATGCAGTTTATTCCTAGAATCGATGGTCTTTACATTGTGGCATGTTTTTACAATGGCTGGTACCAGTTGTTCCTTTCCATGTTTAGTGCTTCCTTCAGGATCTCTTGTAGGGCAGGCCTGGTGGTGACAAAATCTCTAAGCATTTGCTTGTCTGTGAAGGATTTTATTTCTCCTTCACTTATGAAACTTAGTTTGGCTGGATATGAAATTCTGGGTTGAAAATTCTTTTCTTTAAGAATGTTGAATATTGGCCCCCACTCTCTTCTGGCTTGTAGAGTTTCTGCCAAGAGATCTGCTGTTAGTCTGATGGGCTTCCCTTTGTGGGTAACCCGACCTTTCTGTCTGGCTGCCCTTAATATTTTTTCCTTCATTTCAACTTTGGTGAATCTGACAATTATATATCTTGGAGATGCTCTTCTCGAGGAGTATCTTCATGGTGTTCTCTGTATTTCCTGAATTTGTATGTTGGTCTGCCTTACTAGGTTGGGGAAGTTCTCCTGGATGATATCCTGAAGAGTGTTTTCCAACTTGGTTCCATTTTCCCCGTCACTTTCAGGCACACCAATGAGATGTATATTTGGTCCTTTCACATAATCCCATATTTCTTGGAGGCTTTGTTCATTTCTTTTTACTCTTTTTTCTCTACACTTCTCTTCTTGCTTCATTTCATTCATTTCAGCTTCAATCACTGATACACTTTCTTCCAATTGATCGAGTTGGCTGCTGAAGCTTGTGCATTTGTCACATAGTTCTTATGTCATGGTTTTCATCTCTATCAGTTCTTTTAAGGTCTTCTCTGCATTGATTATTCTAATTATCTATTCATCCATTCTTTTTTCAAGGATTTTAGCTTCTTTGCGCTGATTACATAGATCCACTTTTAGCTCTGAGAAGTTTGATCTACTGAAGCCTTCTTCTCTCAACTCATCAAAGTCATCCTCCGTCCAGCTTTGTTCTGTTGCTGGCGATGAGCTCCACCTCCTTTGGAGGGGGAGATGTGCTCTGATATTTTGAATTTCCAACTTTTCTGCTCTGCTTTTTCCCCATCTTTGTGGTTTTATCTGCCTTTGGTCTTTGATGATGGTGGCATACTGATGGAGTTTTGGTGTGGGTGTCCTTTCTGTTTGTTAGTTTTCCTTCTAACAGTCAGGACCCTCAGCTGCAGGTCTGTTGGAGTTTGTTTGAGGTCCACTCCAGACCCTGTTTGCCTAGGTGTCAGCAGTGGAGGCTGCAGAAGATAGAATATTGATGAACAGTGAGTGTTGCTGTTTGATTCTTGCTCTGGAAGCTTCGTCTCAGGGGTGTACCCAGCCGTGTGATGTGTGAGGTGTTGGTCTGCACCTAATGGGGGATGTCTCCCAGTTAGGCTACTCAGGAGTCAGGGACTCACTTGAGTAGGCAGTCTGTCCGTTCTCAGATCTCAACCTCCGTGCTGGGAGAACTACTGCTGTCTTCAAAGCTGTCATACAGGGACTTTTACATCTGCAGAGATTTCTGCTGCTTTTTGTTTTGCTATGCCCTGTCTTCAGAGGTGGAGTCTACGGGGCAGGCAGGCCTCCTTCAGCTGCAGTGGGCTCCACCCAATTCTAGTGTCCTAGCGACTTGTTTTTTACCTATTTAAGTCTCAGCAATGGCGGGCGCCCCTCCCTTAAGCTCACTGCTGCCTTGCAGTTAGATCTCAGACTGCTGTGCTAGCAATGAGGGAGGCTCCATGGGCACGGGACCCTCTGGGCCAGGTTTGGGATATAATCTCCTCATGTGCCATTTGCTAAGACCCTTGGTAAAGCACTGTATTAGGGTGGGAGTTCCCCAATTTTCCAGGTGTTGTGTGTCTCAGTTTCCCTTGGCTAGGAAAAGGAATTCCCTTCCCCCTTGTGCTTCCCAGGTAAGGCGATGCTTCGCCCCACTTCAGCTGTCGCTGGTCAGGCTGCACTTGCGGACCAGCATCAACTGTCCGACACACCCCAATGAGATGAACCTGATACCTCAGTTGAAAATGCAGAAATCACCCATCTTCTGTATCACTCACACTGGGAGCTGGAGGCTGGAGCTGTTCCTATTCGGCCATCTTGGGTGCCCCCTCTCCTGCCTGTATAAAAAAAAAAAAAAACTTCCTAGGTGTTTAAATACAACTTTTGACCAACTTTTGACATCATTAAGCTATGCTGACACAGGAGAAAAACAAGCAAACAAAAGACAATCTTAAAGTTTAAAAAAAGAAATAAGAAAAAAAACCTTAATGAAGAGATCACTGTCTACAAGACACAAGGGAGAAATATTCGACATAAATAATCCAGTAAAGTCACCAAACAAACTAGAACAATAACAAAAACATCCCCTGGGAATAAAAAATCAGATTTCAGAGTATTATGTTATCTAAAATGTCCATTTATTGACAGTAACATGAATAATAGAACAAAATTTGAAAATATGGCCAACACATAGTTAAAAAGCTATCAGTAGAAATGACCTATGAGGGGATCCAGATGTTGGCTTTAGCAGACAAAGACTTCAACGTAACTATTACAATAAATATTTTGGATGGAATAAAGGAAATCATATTTTAAGAATTAAAGAAAAATACGACAATAATGAAATGTGACAACAATGAATAACCAAATAGAGAATATCAGTAAAGGAATAGAAAATACATAAAAGAACAAAATGGAAGTTCTGGAGATTCAAGTAAAATAACTGATGATAAGAAATATATTAGAGGGGCTCAGTAAAAAGTTTAAACTGGAAGAAAAAGGAAACAGCAACCAAGAAGAAATAAATAGAGACAACACAATCTGGAAAGCACATTAAAAATGAAGAAAATTAACAGTGCCTCAGAGACCTGTGGGACAACATCAAGAGTAACAACTTGTGCATGTTGAAAATTCCAGAAAAAGAGAAGAGAGAACGAAAGGGACAGAAAAAAATATCTAGAGAAGTAATGGCTGCAAACTTGCAAAATTTATGAAAGATTAACCTATAAATCCAAAAAGCACAATGAAATTTAAGTATAGTAAAGACAAAATTATTAGGCTGGGTGTTGTGGCTCATGTCTATAATCCCAGCACTTTGGGAGGCTGAGGCAGGTGGATCACTTAAGGTCAAGAGTTTGAGATCAGCTTGGCCAACATGATAAAACCCTGTCTCTACTAAAAATACAAAATTTGGCTGGGCATGGTGGTGCACACCTTTAGGCCTGGCTACTTAGGAGGGCAAGGCAGGAAAATTGCTTGAACCTGGGAGGCAGAAGCTGCAGTGAGCCGAGATTGTACCACTGCATTCCAGCCTGGGTGACAAAGAAAGACTCAGCCTCAAAAAAAAAAAAAAAAAAAAGATAAAGACCTAAACACATTATATCTCAACAGTAGAAGCAATAAAAATGGGATAATATATATTCTATATGCTGGAAAACAAAATCAATGAATAATTTTATAGCATTCAAAACTACCCTTTAAACCTGTAGGTAAGGGAGGTATCATATTGATGGCTGACTGGACATGCTCAATATTCTCCCCAACAAAGAAGAACCAAAAAACAAGTAGACAACTGGACATCAAACAGCATGTCTAGGGGAGAACAACAGAATTCAACAAGAAACTAGTGAAGACCTTCAGAGACAGAGAAGCCTGGGATGGTAGCATAGGAAAAGAAGCAAAGTACCTAACTGTATTAGTCCATTCTTGCATTGCTATAAAGTAATATCTGAGGCTGGGTAATTTATATATATAAAAAAAAGAAACAGGCTTAATTAGCTCATAGTTCTGCAGGCCATACAGAAAGCATAGTGGCATCTGCTTCTGAGGAGACATCAAGAAACTTACAATCATGGCAGAAGGCAAACTGGGAGCAGGAACATCTCATGGAGAAAGAAAGAAGAGAGACTGTAGGTGGCAAGGTGCCATATACTTTTTAATAACCAGATCTCATGAAACCTCACTCAGTTTTACAAAGACAGCACCAAGCCATGAGGGATCCTCCTCCATGATCCAAACATCTCTCACCAGGCCCACTTTCTGCATTGAGGATTACAATTCAACATGAGATTTGGGTGGGGACAAAAATCCAAATTATATCACTGACCGAGATATGTTCAGAGCCAACAGGGACTCCCAGTGCAAGAAAAGGGAAAGGAGATACCCAGCAGTTCACATTCCCATCACAGATGCCTGCAATCCTAGCTGCAAGAGAGCCCCACAGTCCTCACAGGCCCTAAGCCCATCGTAGGGAACTGCCTGTAATCCACATGATTGTATTATTCAAGAGAAGGAACTCATGCTGGGTCCTCCCCTAAATACCCAGGACCCAGGCTGCTGAAGTATGACACCATTTTGAGGATGGAACCATTGCCATAGTGCATACTGCCCAGAAGCTCAATAGCTCCTGCATCTCCACATCCCTGGGGCCTCACTGTCATCCCACCATACCCACACATAGGGCTACAGGCAAGACCCTAGCTGGAACCAACAGTGCAGCTATTAAACTGGCACCCAAGCCAATGTGGCATCTGACCCCCTGGGGAACAGGTAGCAAAGCACAGCAGGGGTGCAACCTCCAAGACAAAGTGAGCCAATGAGTGCATTCCAGAGAGCTGACAGCTGACAGCTTGGGACTTGCCTCTACCAGCAACCCCAACTGTTCAGCAGCAGAGCAACTGTGCACCCTTGTGTACCTGAGGACTAGCCTACCCAGGGCCTTCTATCACTGGTGACCCTATTCATTCTGTGGAACAACCACCATACATCTGTCCAGGTACCACAGAAGTTCAAAGATTGGTCAGCCTGGTGGTCCTTGACCCCATGAAAGCCACACCATACACTCCACAAACACCTGTAGCAGAGGCCACTGAGACACTTATAGACTGTATACAATCATAAAGAGTACACTACTGAACTCTGAATACAGTCATAAAGAGTACACTACTGCCCCCACTGAGAACCAAGCCAAAACATCCTACCAAACATGCTATGGACACACATACAGGAAAAAGTTTTTTCCTGTGAAAGCTACTTCATAAAATTAGAAGCTGTTGGTCCACTAAGTGCATAGATATCAATGTAGAAACAAAAGAAGAAAAAAAAAGTGTCTTGACACTGAAACCAGACAAAGACACACATACACTAAAAACAAAACTACAGGTCAATAACTCTAATGAACCTCTATGCAAAACATGCTCAACAAAATGTTAGCAAACTAAACCAATAGCCATCAAAAAGATTATACACTATCATCCAGAAAGACTTATTCCAGGGGTTCAAGGATGACTCAACAAGTCAATAAATCAGTAAATCAGGAGTTCAAATCAATAAGTGAAATACATCACATCAGGAGAATGAAGGACAAAAACTACATGATCACCTCAAAAGATACAAAGCATTTGGAAAAAAAAAAAAGAAATACTGCTTTATGATTAAAAAAAAACTTTTGACAAATTAGATGTGTAAGGAATGTACTTCAACACCATAATGGGCATTTCCAACAAATTTGCAACTGACAGCGTATTAAACAGAAGAAAGTTAAAAGCTGTTGCTCTAAGAACTGAGACAAGACAAGGTTGGCAACTTTTACTACTCTTATTCAACATAATACTGAAAGTATTAGCCAGAGCAATTAGAGAGGAGAAAGATATAAAAGGTATCCAAATTCGAAAACAGGAAGTCAAATTGCCCTGGTTTGCAGATGATACGATCTTATACATAGACAAATTTAAAAGCTTCACCAAAGAACTCTTAGAACTGATCAATGAATTCAGTAAATTTGCAGAATACAAAATTAACATACAAAAATTGGTAATGTTTTTATACACCAATAATGAACTGAAAAAGACATTGAGAAAGCAATCCTATTTACAATACCTACAAAAAAATGCTAGGAATAAATTTAACCAAGAAGGTAAACAATGTCTACAATAAAAACTACAAAACATTGATGATAGAAATTGATGAGTACACACAAAATTGGAAGAACAACTATGTTTAAGAGCTGAAAGTATTAATATTGTCAAAATAACCATATTACCCAAAGCAATCCACAAATTCAATGCAATCTCTGTCAAAATACTATTTTTCACACAAACTTCATTATGAAATCCTAAAGTCCATATAGAGCCACACACACACACACAAAAAAAAACCCATGTAACCAAAGCAATCCTGAGCAAAAAGAACAAAGCTAGAGGCATCAAACTACGCAACTACAAAATATACTACAAAACTATAGTAACCAAAAAAGCAGGTATTGGTATAAAAACAAACACACAGATCAATGAGACAGAATAGAGAATCCAGAAATAAAGCTGCACAACTACAACCATCTAATTTTCAACAAAGTCAACAAAAATAAACAATGTGGAAAGGATCCCTTATTCAATAAATGGTGCTGATAAAACTGGATATCCATGTGCAGAATAAAACTAGACTCCTATCTCTCACAACATACAAAAATCAACTGAAAATATATTAAAGACTTAAATGTAAGATGAAAAACTATAAAACTACCAGAAGAAAACTTTGGGAAATTTTTTTGGAACTTTGGTCTGGGGAAAGATTTTATGGATAGAACATTAAAAGCACAGGCAACAAAAGCAAAACTAGGCAAATGGGATTATATCAAACTAAAAAGCTTCTGTTCAGCAAAGGAAATAAACAATACAGTGTAGAGACCCTGAAGAAAGGGAAAAATATTTGGAAACTATTCATTAAGCATAGAATTTATATCCAGAATATACAAGGAACTCAGACAACTCGACAACAACAAACAAATAATAGAGCAAATGTTCTGAATAGACGTTCTTCAAAAGAAGACATTCAAACTCCCAATTATAAAAAAAAATACTCAACATCACTGTATTAGTAAGGGTTCTCTAGTGGGACAGAACTAATGGAACACACACACACACACACATATATGTAAGTTTATTAAGTATTAACTCACACAATCACAAGGTTCCACAATAGGCCAGTCCGAGTTCCAAAACTGAAGAATTTGGAGTCTGATGTTCAAGGGCAGGAAGCATCCAGCACAGGAGAAGATGTCGGCTGGGGAGCTAGGCCAGTCTCTCTTTTCACATTTTTTCTGCCTGATTATATTCTAGCCATGCTGGCAGCTGATTAGATTGCACCCACCCAGACTAAGGATGGGTCTGCCTTCCCCAGCCCACTGACTTATATGTTAATTTCCTTTGGCGACACCCTCACAGACACACCCAAGATCAATACTTTGTATCCTTCAATCCAGTCAAGATGTCACTCAGTATTAACCATCACAAGTCCACCCTTTGTCAGCTTGAACCCATACACACCTCCTGAGATCATACATAATCTTCAAATAAACACAGTAATAAGGACATAATTATTCCTAACATAATGCAACTATCCTTGGTACAACAAGAAATGCACCAATCCCCAACCCAAATACTATTACGTAAAATTAATAATACGTATTCCCAGACAAGATGACCAAATAGGAACAGCTCTGGTCTGCAACTCCCAGCGAGATCAACTCAGAAGGTGGGTGATTTCTGCATTTCCAGCTGAGGTTCCCAGTTCATCTCATTGAGAGCGGTTAGACAATGGGTGCAGCCCATGGAGGGTGAGAAGAAGCAGAGTGGGGCATCGCCTCACCTGGGAAGCACAAAGTGTCTGGGAACTCCCTCCTCTAGCCAAGGGAAGCCATGAGGGACCCTGCCTTGAGTGATGGTGCTATTCAGCCCAGATACTATGCTATTCCCACAGTCTTCACAACCCACACACCAAGAGAGTCCCTCTGGTGCCTACACCACAAGGGCCCTGGGTTTCAAGCACAAAACTGGGTGGCCTTTGGGCAGACACTGAGCTAGCTGCAAGAGTTGTTGTTTTTCTTTTTTCATACCCCAATGGCACCTGGAATGCCAGTGAGACAGAATCCCCCAGGCTGAAGCCAGTGAGCCAAGTGGTCTTGCTCAGCAGATCCCATCCCTACAGAGCCAGCAAGCTAAGATCCACTGGCTTGAAATTCTGACTGCCAGCACAGCAGTCTGAAGTCGACCTGGGAGGCTCAAGCTTGGTAAGGGGAGGGGCGTCCACCATTACTGAGGCTTGAGTAGGTGGTTTTCCCCTCAAAGTGTAAACAAAGCCTCCTGGAAGTTTGGACAGGGCAGATCCCACCACAGTGTCACAAAAGCACTGTAGTCACACTGCCTCTCTAGATTCCTCCTCTCTGGGCAGGGCATCTCTGAAAGAAAGGCAGCAACACCATTTACTAAGTAGGGAATCCTTTCCCCATTGCTTGTTTATGTCAGGTTTTTCAAAGGTCAGATAGTTGTAGATGTGTGGCATTATTTCTAAGGCCTCCGTTCTGTTCCATTGGTCTATATATCTGTTTTGGTAACAGAACCATGCTGTTTTGGTTACTGTAGCCTTTTAGTATAGTTTGAAGTCAGGCAGCATGATACCTCCAGTTTTGTTCTTTTTGCTTAGGATTGTCTTGGCTATATGGACTCATTCTTGGTTCCATATGAAATTTAAAGTGTTTAATAAATGGTGTTGGGAAAACTGGCTAGCCATATGCAGAAAGCTGAAATTGGACCCCTTCCTTACACCTTATACAAAAATTAACTCAAGATGGATTAAAGCCTTAAACCTAAGGCCTAAAACCATAAAAACCCTAAAAGAAAACCTAGGCATTACCATTCAGGACAAAGGCAGGGGCAAAGACTTCATGACTATAACACCAAAAGCAATGACAACAAAAGCCAAAATTGACAAATGGGATCTAATTAAATTAAAGAACTTCTTCACAGCAAAAAGAAACTATCATCAGAGTAAACAGGAAACCCACAGAATGGGAGAAAAATTTTCAATCTACCCATTGGACAAAGGGCTAATATCCAGAATCCACAAGAAACTTAAATATATTTACAAGAAAAAAACAAACAACCCCATCAGAAAGTGGGTGAAAGATATGAACAGACACTTCTCAAAAGAAGACATTTATGCAGCCAACAAACACAGGGGAAAAAAAGCTCATCATCACTGGTCGTTAGAGAAATGCGAATCAAAATCACAACGAGATACCATCTCACGCCAGTTAGAATGGTGATTATTAAAAAGTCAGAAAACAATAGATGTTGGAGAGTATGTGGAGAAATACGAACGCTTTTACACTGTCAGTGGGAGTGTAAATTAGTTCAACCCTTGTGGAAGACAGTGTGGTGATTCCTCAAAGGTCTAGAATTAGAAATACCATTTGACCCAGCCATCCCATTACTGAGTATATACCCAAAGGATTATAAATCATTCTACTATAAAGACGCATGCACACGTATGCTTATTGCAGCACTATTCACAATAGCAAAGATTGGAATCAACCCCAATGCCCATCAATGATAGACCGGATAAAGAAAATGTGTCATATATACACCATGGAATACTATGTAGCCATAAAAATGAGCTTTCGTCTTTTGCAGCGACATGGATAAAGTTAGAAACCATCATTCTCAGCAAACTAACACAGGAACAGAAACCAAACACTGCATATTCTCACTCATAAGTGGGAGTTGAACAATGAGAACATATGGGCACAGGGAGGGGAACATCACGCACTGGGGCTTGTCGGGGGGTGGGGACTCGGGGGAGGGATAGCATTAGGAAAAATACCTAATGTTGATGACGGGTTGATGTGTGCAGCAAACCACCATGGCACATGTATACCTATGTAACAAACCTTCATGTTCTGTACATGTATCCCAGAACTTAAATTATAATAATAAAAAAATTTAAAATACTTAAATGCTGATATGAAGTCAATAAATCTTATGTCACATGATAAAGCAGAAAGGAAATTAAATGAAGATATTTTATTAGTCCAAGTGTATACATGCACAAACATGTTTTTAACAAAAGAAGGAGGAAATATTCATGACAATTACAATCCTTGTTTCTGCAGCTGGTCACGTGGTCATAGCTGGTATTGATCACGACCTTCTTCTACTACCCATTCTATATTCCCTTTACCTTCAGCAAGCACCTCAGCAGGTCATGGTTTTTTCCCTGGTGGAGTAAGCCAAACCTTCATTCCTGAAGGGTCTGGGTCATTTGTAGTCCTGCCTGAATTGGGCTATTGTAGTTACCCATTGACCTTAATCACAAAGCATCATAATACTAAGAGATACTCTAATGGATCTCCTTTATTTTTTGCATACTCTTTCTTACCTCTGTTGTGGAGTAGTAGACTGATTTCATCTTGATAGCCTGGGTCAACCACCCTAGACAACACTGTAACTCTGTTCTTGCCTGTTGATTTAAAGGAAGGAAGAGCCCAAAGTGTCCAGGTGGCAATCTTAACTTCCAGTTTAATGGAATTGCTGTGTCTTCTGGTGGCAGTGTTCCTCCCTCTGGAACTAAGACCTCTAGGCCAGCAGAACATAATGACGTGGGAACAGAAAGCAAAAATGTTGCTAGTGGATCACTAGGGGTGATTGTGAGTGGTGTCACTTTCACTTTCACCCCTTGATTCCTGGCCCTGAGAATTCTGGCTATGGGAGAAACAGTACGATATATTGGAAGCTGATTCAGAGTGTACATGGCCTTCTCGAGAACTTTGCCCCAGCCCTGCAAAGAATTGTCACCTAGTTGGCATTGTAGTTGTGACTATAAAAGACCATTCCACTGTTCTATAATCCAACTTCTTCATAATGATAGGGAACATGGTAAGACCAGTGAATTCCATGAGTATGAGCCCACTGCCGCACTTCTTTAGCTGTAAAGTGAATTTCTTGGTCAGAGGCAATGCTGTGTGGAATATCGTGATGGTTGATAAGGCATTCCATGAGTCCACTGATAGTAGTCTTGGCAGAAGCATTGCATGCAGGACAGACAAACCCATATTCAGAGTGTCTATTCCAGTGCGGACAAATCTCTGCCCTTTCCATGATGGAAGAGGTCCAATATAATGAACCTGCCACCAGATAGCTGGCTGATCATCCCTAGGAATTGTGCCAGATTGAGGACTCAATGTTGGTTTCTGCTGCTGGCAAATAGGGCACTCAGCTGTGGCCATAGCCAGGTCAGCCTTGATGAGTGGAAGTCCATGTTGCTGAGCCCATGAGTAGCCTCCATCAGTGCCACCATGGCCACTTTGTTCATGGGTCCATTGGGTGATTACAGGGGTGGCTGGGGAAAGAGGCTGAGTGGTGTCTACAGAATGGGTCATCTTATCCACTTGATTATTTAAATCCTCCTCTGCTGAGGTCACCTGCTGGTGAGCACTCACGTGGGATACAAATATCTTTAGAGTTTCTGACCACTCAGATAGGTCCATCCCCATACTTCTTCCCCAAATTTCTTTGTCACCAATTTTCCAATCATGCTTCTTCCAAGTCTCTGACCATCCAGCCAAACCATTGGCTACAGGCCATTAATCAGTATATAATTGCATATCTGGCCATTTCTCCTTCTATGCAAAGTGCACAACCAGATGCACTGCTCAAAGTTCTGCGCACTGGGAAGCTTTCCCTTCCCTGCTGTCCTTCAGGGATGTCCTCAAAAGGGACTGTAGTGCTGCAGCTGTCCACTTTTGGGTGGTGCCTGCATATTGTGCAGCACCATCTGTGAACCAGGCCCAACTCCTCTCTTCCTCTGTCAAATGATCATAAGGAACTTGCCATGAGGCCATCGGTGCAGGCACAGGGAGAGAAGGCAGGGTAGCAGAAGTAGAGACTATGGGGATTTGAACCACTTTCTTATGTAACTTACTTGTGGCTTCAGGACCTGCTTGAGCCTGATCACATATATACCACTTTCATTTGATGGAATGCTGCTGTGCATGACCAACTTTATGGCTAGATGGGTCAAAAAGCACCTAGTTCATGATAGGCAATTCAGGTCACATGGTGACTTGATAACTCATGGTCAAACATTCGGTGTCCACCAAAGCCCAATAACAGGCCAAGAGCCATCTCTCAAAAGGAGAGTAGTTATCTACAGAAGATGGCAGGGCCTTGCTCCAAAATCCTAGAGGCCTCTGCTGTAATTCACCTGTGGGAGCCTGCCAAAACCTCTAAACAGCATCCCTATCTGCCACTGACAACTCAAGCAGCATTGGATCTATTAGGTCATATAGCCCGAGTGGCAGAGTAGTTTGCACAGCAGCCTGGACCTGTTGCAGAGTCCTCTCCTGTTCTGGACCCCACCCAAAACGGGCAGCCTTTTGGGTCACTCGATAAATGGGCCAGAGTAACACACCCAAATGAGGAATGTGTTGCCTCCAAAATCCAAACAGGCCTGTTGGGTGTTGTGCCTCTTTCTTGGTCGCAGGAGGGAACAATTGCAGCAACTTATCCTTCACTTTAGAAGGAATATCTCGACAGGCCCCACACCACTTGACCCGTAGAAATTTTACTGAAGTAGAAGGTCCCTGAGTTTTAGTCAGATTTATTTCCCATTTCCCATCCTCTGGCATACAAATGTCTCACCAATAAGTCCAGTGTGTTTGCTACTTCTTGTGCACTGTATCCAATCAGCATAATGTCATCAATGTAATGGACCTGTGTGATATCTCATGGAAGCAAAAAGCAATCAAGGTCTCTCTGAATAAGACTATGACGCAAAGCCGGAGAGTTGATATACCCCTGAGGTAGGACAGTAAATGTTTATTACTGGCCTTGCCAGCTGAAGGCAAATTGCTTCTGGTGGGCCTTAGGAACAGGAATGGAGAAAAAGGCATTTGTCAAGTCAATGGCTGCATACTAGGTACCAGGAGATGTGTTAATTTGTTCAAGCAAATTGGTACAACTGGTACAGGAGCTGCAATTGGAGTCACCACTTGCTTAAGCTTACAATAATCCACCATCATTCTCCAAGATTCATCTGTTTTCTGCACAGGCCCAGTGGGAGAATTGAACAGAAATGTGGTGGGAATTGCCACTCCTGCATCTTTCAAGTCCTCGACGGTGGCATTAATCTCCACAATCCCTCCAGGAATGTGACATTGTTTTTGATTTACTATTTTTCCAGTTAGAGGCAGCCTTAATGGCTTCCATATGGCCCTTCCCAACATAGAAGCCCTCACTCTACCAGTCAGGGAGCCAATGTGAGGGTTCTGCCAGCTGTTAAGTATGTCTATGCCAATTATGTATTCTGGCACTGCAGAAATGACCACAGGATGAATCCAAGGACCCAGTGGACCCACTGTAAGTCATATCGGAGCTAAAACTCCATTACTTACCAGATCTCCATAAGCCCCTACATTAACTGGAGTACCACAATGACGTTTTGGATCCCCTGGAATAAACATCAGCTCAGAACCGGTGTCCAGCAGTCCCAGAAATGTCTGATCATTTCCCTTTCCCCAGCACACAGTTACCCTGTTGAAAGGCCGGAGGTCTCCTTGGGGAAGGATGGAAGAAAGATTCATTGCATAAATTGTCAGTAAGGTAGTGGGGTCCTTCCTCAAGGGGACATGGTCTCCTCTTCATTCAAGGGGTTCTGGGTTGGTAAACTGGCTCAAGTCTGGAATCAACTGAGGGGCCATGATTTTTTATTTTTATATTTCATATCAGTGTTCCCAGTCAGCCCACTGACTCAAATGCTAATCTCCTTTGGCAACACCTTCACAGATACACCCATTCAACCTAGAAGTATTGTTTGTGTACTGTAAGTAAGAATGCAGTAGGCTTCCTATCAATTTTACTTCTAAGAACATCATGATTAATTAGCCAATGCTAGGGTTCTACACAAGTCATACTATTCTGATTGCCTCTTTACCTCTGTTTTCCATTACAGTAGCTATACCCACCTTTCCTTTGACAGTTGACTGCTGCCACTTGGCCCCTGCCACCTCAGAATCCAATTATCCCCATTGTATATAGATTTTGTAGTTGAGTGACTGTGGTTCCCACTGTTAGCTTTGACATGGAGAGAAGAGGAATTGCAGGGTTTACGAAGATTCAGGTGGTGCCCTCACAAATCTGTTTCTCAAGGCATTGGTCAAGGATGTATCTTCTGGACTCCCCTAGATGGGATGAATAGGTCTAAAGTGACTAATCCACTCCATCATCCCAATCTCCTTCACATTAAACCAAGGGAGATCAGGCATTTTCAACTTACTCATGGGGGGCCATCTTTTAATCCATATTTCAGCTAACCAAGCAAATAAACTATCAGAACCTTTTTTAACTCCCCGAGCTGCAACATTAAATGCAGAGTCCCTACTTAGTGGGCCCAAATCAATAAATTCAGCCTGATCCAAATCTATGTTCTTTCAACCATTATCCCACACTCCTAATATTCATTTCCATGCCTGTTCTCCAGATTTCTGTTTTTATAAATTAGAAAAGTCCAGTTATTTTCAAGTGTAGCACACCTCCTTATGGATCACACTCTCAACCTCAGCTTTAGGTGCCCTCCAGGATTTTAGTTATAGGCCTAGAAGCAAACAGGGGTGTTGGTGGTTGTTCCTGAGGAGAATCAACATTATCTTGCCTGGCAAATGCCTCAGGGAAGGCCATCGCTGTTACCTCAGGCAGCTCAGGGTTTATATACTCAGACAAAAGTGGAAAGGCTGATTGCAGCATGGGTCAGGGAGAGGATGTTGCTGCTACTGAGGGTGGGGAAGCTGTTTATTCTGGCAAAAAACAAAAAATAATAAGGTTCATCAGAGCTTACAAACTCAGTATTTCCAGCTTCATCAGGGTCCTTCCTTATGCCCCCATTCCAAGTTTCAGGGTCCTATTCTTTTCCAATTGATGCCCTCACTTTAACAGTAGACACCTGGCAAAGCTGTGCATGCACCTTTCATTGCAGGTCAGCCACTCCCATAAGAGCTTGTGATATTTTTCCACAATTTCAGCTCTTTCTCTATAGAAGACTCTCACTCAGGGCAATCTTAGCAGATTTGAGGCTCAGTATCTGCTTCTGAAGCCAGAAGACAGAATTTCTGAATTCATCATTTTCTTTCATCACTTTGTCCACTGAACTTAGGAGCAACCAATCAACATCATTGTATTCCTTGGTTCTCCACATATGGTCAAAAATGTTATGTATAGAGTCGCTGAACTCCTTGCCTCTCATGAGCAGTGAATTAGGAGTGTCATATGCATTTATTTTGCATAACTCACTAAACAGTTCATGCCAAGGACTATTAATGTTCTCCATACTACTAGAAATAGAGTCCTTAGCATTTTGGGGTCTAATTATATTAAGCACCCAACTCCAGAAACCTCTAAACCAACAAAAGAGCTCTATCTTTAATATTCTGCTCCTCTAGAACCACTTCTGATTCCAAAATCTGTATTAGTCAGGGTTCTCTACAGGGATAGAACTAATGGAATAGATATATACATATATAAAGGGAAGCTTATTAAGTATTAACTCACACAATCACAAGATCCCACAATAGGCCATCTGCAGGCTGAAGAGCAAGGACAGTCAGTCCAAGTTCCAAAACTTAAGAACTTGGAGTCCAATGTTTGAGGGCAGGAAGTATCCAGCACGGGAGAAAGTATAAGCTGAGAGGCTAGGCCCATCTCTCTTTTCATGTTTTGCTTCCTGCTTATATCCTAACCATGCTGGCAGCTGATTAGATTATGCCCACCCAGACTAAGAGTGGGTCTTCCTTTCCCAGCCCACTGACTCAAATGTTAATCTCCTTTGGCAACACCTTCACAGATACACCCAGAATCAATATTTTGTATCCTTCAATCCAATCAAGTTGACACTCAATATTAACCATCACAATCACTAATCAACAAAGAAATGAAAATCAAAACCACAATGAGGTATCATCTCACACCAGTTAGAACAGGTATTATCAAAGAGACCAAAATAATAATAAATTCTGGCAAGGATGTGGAAAAAAGGGAACTCTTATACACTGTTGATGAAAATGTAAATTAGTATAGCTATTATGGAAAACAGTGTGGCGGTGCTTCAAAAAACTAAAAATAGAACTTTCACATGATTCAGCAGTCCCACTATTGGGTATTTATCTAAAGGAAAGGAATTAGTGTATAAAACAAATATCTGCACTCTTATGTTTATCACAGCAGTATTCACAAAAGTCAAAATATAGAATCAGACTAAGTGTCTATCAACAAATGAATGGACAAACAAATGTGTGTATATATATGTATCTATACACATACATGTATGTATCTATACACACCAACATACACACATGCACAATGGAATACTATTCTGCCATTAAAAAAATAAAATCCTCTGATTTATAGCAATGTGAATGAGCCTGGAGGATATTATATTAAGTGACATAAGTCAGGCACAGAAAGATAAGTAGTACCTGTTCTCATTCATATGTGGGAGCTAAAATAGTTGAACTTATGGTATAGAGAATGGAATTGTTTTTACTAAAGCCTGGGAAGAGTAGCCAGAGGAGGACACTAGGGAGAGGTTGGTTACTGGGTACAAAATTACAGGCAGATGGAAGGAATCAGCTCTAGTGCTCTATGGCACTGTGGAGTGACAACAGTTAGCAATAATTTATTGTATATTTTCAAGTAGCTGGAAGAGAAGATTTTTAATTTTCCCAGAACAAAGAAATTATAAAGATTTGAGGTGATATATATATGCTAATTACCCTAATTTGATCATTACACATTTTATACATTTATTAAAACATAATTCTGTACCTCATAAATATGTATAATTAGTACATGTCAATTAAAATAAATAACCAATAGGTCAAAAAAAAACCCAAAGAAAATTAGCAAATATTTTGAAGTGAATGGAAATAAAAACATATCAAAATTTATAATGTATCAATAAAACAGCACTTAAAGGGAAAATTTATAGCTTTAAGTGCCTATATTGGAAAAGAATAAATATCATAAGTCAATAATCTAAGCTTCAAATTTAAGAAATTAGAAAAAAAAAAAACCTAAACTCTAAAGCCAAAGCAAAATATGGAAGGTAGTAATAAATATTAGAGAAAAAATCAATAAAATCAAAATTTTAAAAAATAAAATCAATTTAACAAAATATTGGCTTGTTGAAAATATCAACAAAATTAACCAAATATTTGCTAATTTTCTTTTATTACTTAGACTGACATAGTAAATAAGGTAAAAGAGATTTCTAAAAGTAAAAATGAGAATGGGCATTATCACCAAATTGATTAAAATAATTTTCAGAAATACTATAAATAACTTCCTTATCAGTAAATTATACAACTTTTATGAAAAAGAAAAATTTCATAGTATGAGTGGGAAAAACACGGTTTTTCCTCTGTGTTCACACCTCAGCAATCAACGTAGAGGAGTTTTGTGACCAAATGTGTAGGGATTTCTCCCCATCAACAAGCAAGCAATCAGTTCTGCAGTGGACACCAGTTGGGTGTCCTCCAACTCAATTCTGACACTATCCTCCTGGAGACAGCTAAAAATCGCATAGGCTAAGTAAGGGCTCAGTCTCACAGGACAGTCCCCTCTTCAGACACCAGTCATAAGTCCAGGGCTGCAGAACTTGTAACCGGCTGGCTTCAATTTGGGACTCCTAGGACCCTCTCTTTGGATTCAATTAATTTACTAGAGTGACTCACAGAACTCAGGGAAGCACTTAGTTATGTTTGCCAGTTGATTATAAAGGGTATTACAAAGGATACAGATGAAGCAATGCATAGGATGAGCTATGGGAAAAAGGGCACTGAGCTTCCATGCCCTCCCCAGGGACGACAAGCTCCAAGAATCCCACATATTCAACTACCTCAGAAGTACTTCTAACTTTATCCTTTTGGGTTTTATGGAAGCTTCATTATGCAGGTATGATTGATTAAACCATTGGTCATGGGTGATCAGCCTAACCCTTCAGCTCCTCTTCCCTCCCTAAATGTCGGGGCAAGCTAAAAAATGTGAACCATCTAATCACGTCTTTTCTTGTGACCAGCACCATCCTGAAGCTACCTAGGGGCTGCCATCCACCAGTCAACTCATTAGCACACAAAAAGACAGCAGTTTAAAGAGTCTAAGAATTTTAGGTATGTATGATGTCAGGAAACAGCATTGAAGACCAAACACGTATTTCACAATATCACACATAAAAACACACAAATAACCAAAACTGATTCAATAATGAATTGAAAGTCTCATTTATCCCATATGAGTATGGGTTGAAATATTGGAACCTCAGTTGTGATAAGGGATTTTGGTTGGGACAGCACCTAACAGCGTTTTCCGTTGATTTACCACATTTCTGGGAGTCTTGTATGATGGATGTAGTGAAGTTGGAGACTCTCAAAGTGGTGGTAAAATTTAGGAGACAAAGTCATGAATCATTTTATAAAACTTTTTATTTTAAAATAATTTCAGGCCGGGCACAGTGGCTCACGCCTATAATTTCAGCACTTTGGGAGGCCAATCACCTGAGGTCAGGAGCTCGAGACCAGCCTGGCCAACATGGTGAAACTTCGTCTCTACTAAAAATGCAAAAATTAGCCAGGCATGGTGGCAAGTGCCTGTAATCCCAGCTACTCAGGAGGCTGAGACAGGAGAATCGCTTGAACCTGGGAGGCAGAGGTTGCAGTGAGCCAAGATCACACCACTGCACTCCAGCCTGGGCAGTAAAGTGGGACTCCATCTCAAAAAAAAAAAAAAAAAAAGAACAGAACAGAAAATAATTTTAAACTTACAGAGAAGTTGCATGAATAGCAAAGAGCACAGTGTTTACCCAGATTTCCTTATCCTGAACATTTTATTCCATTTGCTTTCTATGTATATTAATACATGACTACCCATTTTTTCTGAACATTGAAAAGTAAGTTGCATATGTTACCCCTTTTTACCCCTTCGGTGAGTATTTCCTTAGGAGAAGAATATTGTCTTCTATCCCCACAGTGCAGATATCAGCTTCAGTGAATTGAAGATTTGTATAGAACATGTATTTAAGCTGCCAGCTGCATTTCTTGTCTATTTACAAAATAATGTCTTTTATTGCATTGCTTTTCCTCCAGTACAAGATCCCATTTGGTATTTAGCTATCATATCTGGACTAACCTTTAATTTTTTCTACTTTTATGGCATGATTATTTTGAATAATAAAGTATTTAAGCTATTTTCTATACCATCTTGTATTCCCTGGAAATTCTCTTTCTGCAGTTTATCTCTCTTTACATTTGGAAGAGTGTTTTTAACATTGAGAGTCCTGGAGTTTTTAGGGCCAGTAGGAACCACAACTAGGCCATAAATGACAATTTATGGAGATGCCAGGATGTGCAGAGGAAAGTTTCTGAACAGAAAGCCTACCTGCAGAGAAGAAAGAGTAGACCATGGGGAGACGATATGAAGAATAAGTCCTTTGAGGAGAGGGGACTATGGAGATTCAGCTGATGCAAAGAAAGGAATCTGTCAACTCTGCTAAAGACTCATCACCTGCATGGGAACGGTTTGGTGTCCTGGATTGAGGATGATTACTTAGAATTACAGCAGAATTGAGGAATTTAAAGCAAGAACTTGATACAGTGCTTGATTTCAGCGGTTTATCATGTTGATAATGAAGCTGTCAATGTAGCAACTGTTATATGCCTGACAAATAGAGGAAGATAAATCTGATAGCCAGCTAGATAGATAGATGCTCATTAATTAATTTTAAGAATTATTTGAAGGTTAACAGAAATTTTGGTGAAAACTTAGAAAGTAAAAGGCAAATAAAAAGGAATGAGATCATGTCCTTTGCAGGGACATGGATGAAGCTGAAAGCCAGAATCCTCAGCAAAATAACACAGGAATAGAAAACAAATACCGCATGTTATCACTCATAAGTGGGAGTTGGACAATGAGAACACATGGATAGGGAAGGGAACATCACACACCAGAGCCTTTTGGGGGGTGAGAGGGTAAGGGGAGGGAACTTAGAGGGTAGGTAAATAGGTGCAGCAAACCACCATGGCACATGTATACCTATGTAACAATTCATGTACTGCCCATGTATCCTGGAACTTAGAGCAAAATTAAAAAAGAAAAAAAGAAAGTAGAAGTCAAAATTAAGGGAACTGTCACAGAGAAAAGAACTACAGGTGTAAAAGAGAGAGAAAGAAGAAAAGTAAACATATCATTTCATTAAAGAGCCAAGAACTCATAAAAGCTTTGATTATGCTAAAGAAAATGCTTCACCCACTCTCCAAATTGAAATGGAGTTGGGTTAGCAACTCGGAAGATTTGAAGTACTCTGTATAATTATGGGTGAAATTATGATGAGGATGCTAAGGAGAAGGGAACCCAGAAGACAGAGACCAGCAAAATGGGACACTCACATGGACTGAGATGGCAGACTTGAAAAGCTTCCGGGCACTAATTGGCTCAACAGAGGCTTGGTAGACAAACAATTCCTGCATTCTTGGGTGGGAGTGGGTGTGTGTGTTAAAATACACGCTATGGGCCCTGATAGCACCTCTCTCCCTCTTTGTCACTCTTTGTGTCTTCAATAGAGACTACACTACGCGCTCATGTTTTTCTGTAGAAGTCAGTTATTTTGGGTAAACTTGAAGGGAGGCTGGATTTATGTATGGTTGATGCAAGGCAAGGCCAGATTATGTAGGATGGCTGGCATTAAAAACAAAAGTGATTTTGAGAGTCTGAAGATTGTGTGTGCACACGTGAAATCAAAACATAAAATCCACAAGCTTGGAGATGACATCTCTTCCCAATTTCATGTAGCACTCAGGTCTGTCTGCAGCCATGGGCTAGAAAGTGGACTCAATTTCAATGGTTAAAATATGAAAATCGATCTCAGGCTTAGGTTAGGTTTCTTCTCTTACCCCCCACATTACAAAATAGCTAAACTGAGAAGGAGTCCAGTGGTAGACATATATTATTAAAATAGTGGCATTCTGAAATGTAGAAAATTAAAAAATATTAACAGGCATAAAGTCATGTGGGATTTGTGCATGGGAATGAGGGAGTATATGTTTTAGGACGTGTGTGTGGTGGGCCTTGGGATGATTGGGATAAAGCTGAAAATAAGAATGATTGATTAAGTATCTTAACACTTGGGGTGTTATTCTGTCTAGGAATAAACTTTGAGCTTGACAATGATATCACCCTTCTGGGCAGGCTCCTTGAGGAAGGAAGGCACTCCCAAGGAGACTGCCCAGTGCATGTCTTGTTGACTTCATTACAGGCAGAGATAATTTAAGTGTCAACGATGGCATGTTTACAGTGCAGCTACACAGTGCCAAAGGAAAACATGAGACAGGATAAGAAAAGTGTGGGTTAAGTGAGCAGGAAACAAAAAAGAATGAAGAGTATAAAGAATCGTTCAGTTGATGGGAACGAATTGGATGGTCCTCATATTCCCTAATTGAGTCTCCCACTTTCTGATCTTCATGACTTTGGTAGGGCCATGACAGGTTTCCTCCAAGGATGCCCTCATGCACCAAGGTAGGTCCCACATTTTTTTCTTGAAGTTACAGTGTTTCTGGGTCACCTTGGACTCCTTATTAGCCCACTGAAGCCAACGTGGCAAAAGGCACCAAATGTTTTCTCATTGCCATCCATATCAACTGAGATAAAAATATTGAATGACCACATGTAGGAATTACTGATGAAGAAGTTTTTAAAAAGGTAGGAGTCACCAAAGAAAGGGACAAGGTTTTGTGGGAGGTCCTCAAGAGTAGTATGATGACAGAAGTCCCTCAGCCACCTGATATACCACTGCTGGTCTTCATGCCTACAGGAGGAACCAGGCAGAGGCAACGTGGCCCATCCTGGCCTTGTCCTAATGTTATGGGAAAGCGGTCCTGATCCAGACCCCAAGAGATAGTTCTTGGATCTCATGTAAGAAAGAATTCATGACAACTCTGTAAAGTGAAAGCAAGTTTATTACGAAAGTAGAAGAATAAATGAATTGCTACTCCATAGACAGAGCAGCCCCAAGGGCTGCTGGTTACCCATTTTTATGATTATTTCTTAATGATATGCTAAATGAGGGGTGGATTATTCATGCCTCCCCTTTTTAGACCACCTAAGGTAACTTCCTGACTTGCCATGGCGTTTGTAAACTGTCATGTTGCTGGTGGGAGTGTAGTAGTGAGGATGACCAGAGGTCACTCTTGTGGTCATCTTGGTTTTGGTGGGTTTTAGCCAGCTTCTTTACTGCAACCTGTTTTATCAGCAAGGTTTTTATGACTTGTATCTTGTGCTGACCTCCTATCTCATTCTGTAACTTAGAATACCTTAACTGTCTAGTAATGCAGCCCAGTAGATCTCAACCTCATTTTACCCAGCTCCTATTTAAGATGAAATTGCTCTGATTCACACACCTCTGACATTTCCCCCTCCCTTTTAAAAGAGAACCCCTAATCCTAAGGGTTGCAAAGGGATGAAGATTCATTTTCTGTAACTTCTTCAGGCTGAATAGGGGCGATAATATTCCTAGCTATTAGGGTCTCTTGTGTTCAGAGTAGAGAGGAGCTCAGTCAGAAAGCATCAGTACGCCAGGGGCCATTCATGACTCTTGAGTACTGAAAAGAGACGATAGCTGGAAGATTAATAACAGTTCAATTTAAGAAAACATTGAGTAAGTTTATTCTGCATTCCTATAAAATGAGTACAGCAACAATATATTCCACAAGAGTAAAGCAAAATAAGTAAAATTATCCTAAGTAAACTAAATAAGAAGGCTTTTCATGAACTGGGCAACTGCTGGAACCAAGCTGATATGGGATTGCTAGCTGATGGCAATGCCCAGAATTAGAATATTTATCCAGATTTTTACATGACCTATCCCTCTTGTTTCTTCTGAGGAACAGTCAGATATCACTGGTTGGTTCACAGGAATAAGCAGGGTTAGCTTAAATTGCAGAAACAAAGTTAATCAATGAGACTAGAATCTAATAACAAGTGTACCATAGTTCTGAAACATAACATTTCTCTCTCCAGTTTCCCATTTTTACCAAAGATAAATAATAATAAGACTGATTTGTTTTATTATACTTGGCCTGATTTTGTGTATAAAGTGCAGCAAGAATAATTATTTTTCAAACAAGTTCTTTGTAAATTGGCTTTGATGAAACTCCATTCCATAGAAGGAATCTCAGAAAAGACTTTTTTAAAGCCAAGACCTGCCACGGGTTTGTAACCTCAAACACCTATAAGTTGAGTAAATTTCTATTTTCTTGAGGTCCCAAAATAACCTGGGGCTCCTGGACCACAGGTCACAAACGTTGTACAGGGACTGTGTAGGCAAGGTCTGAGGCCAGTTCCCCAAAGGGCTTTTATTGGCTTTACAAGTCAAGTTTGATTCCTTAAGGAAAGCATCCCATTCCCTTTACAACTTTTGTTAAATAGCAGATCAGTGCTCTAAGAAAAACCTGTTGTGCTTGTATTCCAATGTTTAATTTATGGAAAAACTGAATAATACCCCTTTTACTTTAGCCAGTATGTTCACACACAGAATCTCTTTTACAATTAATTTTTTACAAACCTTCCATATCTTATTCAAATCTTTGGCTTTATTCTATCTAACTTAAAACAATGCTTTAACCTTTTAATCTAAGCAAAACAAACAAAAAAAAATCACATTCCCATGCCTTCTTATAATCTTTTACCAAAAGTACATTCTACTTTCCTTAGACACCTTGCATGTAAAACTTCTGTAGTCTCAATCATATGTTATACTGTTAACTCTTGGCGACTTTCACTTTTGGTGAAAACCTTGGTAAGTTTGGGTTTTTAATTGTATACTAGGTGTGGAGCCTAGCCTAGGACACGCCAGGCAGAAGTGCAGATAAGAGCTGACTCTCCAGCATAGCTACAGGGTGTGGCTAACTCCACATGTCCCCAGGCCGTATCTAGAATCTAATGCTCCAAAATAGGTAAATTGGATCGGGTGTGGTGGCACATGCCTGTAATACCAGAACTTTGGGAGGCTGAGACAGGTGGATCACCTGAGGTCAGCAGTTCAAGACTAGCCTGGCTAACAAGGCGAAAGCCCATCTCTACTAAAAATACAAAAAAATTAGCCAGGCGTGGTGGCACGTGCCTGTAGTCCCAGTTACCCAGGAGACTGAGGCAGGAGAATCACTTGAACCTGGGAGGCAGAGGTGGCAATGAGCCGAGAACATGCCACTGTACTCTAGCCTGGGCAACAGAGCGAGACTCCGTCTCAAAAAACAAACAAACAAACAAACAAACAAACAAAGTAGGTAAATTGAACAATTTCCAAAAGTCAAAGAAGCAGTTTATGACCTTAAATCATTTAGTGAACTTAATACCTGACCTGTATAATTTAGACCAAATGTCCTTATTTTACCAATAATCTTTAAAACTGTTTTTATTTCCCAAAGATTACTTAGATCACATGAACTATAAGGCGTTACACTTTTTACTTTTCTAACAAAATATTTGATTTAAGCTTTTATTATTATTAAACCGATTAAAGTTTTTTCATATGAAACATAACACGCTTAATACACATAAATACACAGACAGAAGATAAAGGATCATCCCCTAAGCTGGAATTGAACCCTGAACCTGGACCTCCACTGTGAAAAGAGAAAGCACAGCCATATGGTTACAAGCTCCCAAGGACATGACTGACCAGTTTGCTGGTTTGTCTTAACAGTGGGCTTTTAAGTGTCCTAAGCCCTATTGTATCCTAAAGTACCCCTCATTATGACAGAACAATACAGAAAGACAAATTCATAGCACAGAGGACAACAGATTCGCTGTAGCCTAAGAATAGCCTCACAAATTCTTTTTCCCATTAATTAAAACTTTACAGGAGATAAACAGTGATCTTGTCCATTCAACCAATTTGCACACAGAGAGAAAGGAAAGCATTGCCTGAGGCAGGGTGGGGAAAGTGAGGCGCTCAGGGATGCCAGAGAAAGACCCACCCATTGCATCTACAGTGAAAAGCTCAGAGGCTGCCTGTCTGTTGTGAAGGGATCTTTTCCAGCAGTCCCATCATCTCTCAAGTTTCTCCTTTTAGGGAGGAAAAAGCTCCCCATGTCCCACAATCCTGTACACGCGGAACCCTGTCCATCCACAGCCATCAGCAAAGGCGATTAATCCAAAAAGAATGGCAGTTAACGTCCCATAGTGCCAAATCCGTTCTTAACCGATAGGGACTTTACTGAGAGGGGCCTCCAACCTTCTAAATCTTAGAAGCGACTCGAACCCAATCCCATCCTCTACCCGGGTACCCCACCACTTACCCAAAGTCATCCAATGAGTGCTGTAGTCTATTTCCTTTGGGTCGGGGGGTCTCCTCAGTATCATCCCTTTAGGGTTCACCAGAAATACGTCAACGGACCTCAACACTTACCCAAAGTTAGCCTTCAGGTCAGGAGT
>NC_045437.1:129669604-129918134 GCF_002776525.5 Piliocolobus tephrosceles
TGGGGTTTCTGCACAATTGTCCCTTTGCGGTCACCAGAAAGATATTACAGGAAAGGGGTCCTGATCCAGACCCCAAGACAGAGTTCTTGGATCTCGCACACGAAAGAATTCAGGCTGAGTCCATAGAGTAAAGTAAAAGCAAGTTTATTAGGAAAGTAGAGGAATAAATGAATGGTTACCCCACAGACAGAGCAGCCCCAAGGGCTGCTGGTTGCCGAATTTATGGTTATTTCTTGATGATATGCTAAACAAGGAGTGGATTGTTCATGCCTTCCTTTTTCAGACCATATAAGGTAACTTCCTGACGTTGCCAGGGTATTTGCAAACTGTCGTGGCACTGGTGGGAATGTAGCAGTAAGGACGACCAGAGGTCACTCTTTTGGTCATCTTGGTTTTGATGGGTTTTAGCAGACTTGTTTACTGCAACCTGTTTTATCAGCAACGTCTTTAGGACCTGTATCTTGTGCTGACCTCCTATCTCATTCTGTGACTTAGAACGCCTTAACTCTCTGGGAATGCAGCCCAGTAGGCCTCAGCCTCATTTTACCCAGCTCGTATTTAAGATGGAACTGCTCTGGTTCACATGCCTCTGACACTAATACCTTTACCCTGCCCTATGTGCTGAATCAATGACTTAGAAAGAAATGTTTTAATATTTGAATTTTTACTTATTTTTTTATCCCCAAATCCCCTTTCTAACTCAGTTTAAGTAATTGAGAGGCTTATCTCCTGAGTTTAAGAACTTCTCTTGGTTCTCTGTCTTGTTTTCCAGATCTTCCTATTCATTTTGCCCATGACACTGTGAGCTCTATGAGGGCAAGGATCACATCTCTTTTCTTCTCTGTTGTGTCACCATCACCGGAAACAGAGAAAGCCTGGTACAAAGTAAATGTTCGAAGCTCAGAACCTTTGCCTGAGTTGGTCTGCTTCTTCCACCCTCTCATCTGTGGTTCCAGTGAGGACATCTGGGACCACAAAGGCTACTGGCAGGCATGCCTGTTTCAGTGAAAATGAAACGACTAGAGGAGAATGCTCTGGCTAGGTTGTGGATGTGAAATTGATAGCAAGCTTTCACGTTTCAGGTTTTTTGTTTTTGTTTTTGTTTTTTTCTATATATAAATACTGCTCCTCTTTGGAGGGTTAGGTGCTTGCATCCTGAAACAACACCTTAATCTCCCTGGAATTAAATTTCATGACTGCCTTGCAAAAACTGTCATGGGTAGGAATAGGATCCTCCATTTGGAGGGGTTATGCTGTGTAGCTTCTTCAGGTCTCTGAGGCTGAAAATCCCCTGGCTCCTTATATCACCTCCAAGAGCTGTAACTTCATTATGCAGTGATTACTGTCATTTATGGGGAAGGACTGAGTATTTGCAATGGATAGGATCAGAGTTCCCTCCCATTATACACACAGTCACTCAGAAGGATTCTTATTTGTGGCTTTCACTTTTCATTTGGCTTCTTCTGCTCAGGTCAAAGAGATTAAACTTAAGAACCTAGGGGAAGAAAAAAAATATTAGTACTTTTTGGTTTGTTTGTTTCAGTATTTCTTCTGATCTTTTCTGAGGACAGCTTAGGGTTATAAAAAAAAGTTTAGACTATAGGCCTGCTTTGTTATTATTCTCTATATGACATTCAGCAAACTGACGACTCACAGTCCCTATTTCTTCAGCTATGAAGTAGAAATATCAACTAATCAGATGGGCAGTTGTAAATGAAAGGGAAGCCCAGTTATTAGTTGTTTTATTATCCCGGGAATCCTTTGTCTCACTAGGCCATCTCCCTGGTCTCCAGAACCCATGGATGAGAATCTCAACACCTCCTTAAGTTGCTTTAAAAAGCCTACTCCTGCCAGGCACATTGACTTACACCTATAATCTTAGCACTCTGGGAGGCTGAGGCAGGAGGATTGCTTGAGCACATGTTTGAGATTAGCGTGGGCAACATAGTGAGATCCTGCCTTTACAAAAATAAAAACAATTAGCCAGGCATGATGGCTCTTGCCTATAGTCCCAGCTACTCAGGAAGCTGAGACGGAAGGATTACTTCAGCCCAGGAGATCAAGGCTGCAGTGAGCCATGGTTGCTCCACTGCACTCCAGCCTGGGTGAAAAAAAAAAAAAAAAATCTACTCTTACACGTGTCTTCATAAGCAATGTCAATTTTACTGAAGCTTTTATAAGATTAAAGGGGAAATTTATGTTATATACATGATTTTTTTTTTAACTTTCGTTACTCATTGCTGCTCTCCCAAAGACCTTCAGCTGAGCAGCTCTGGGTATGACGGAGCCAGGACTGCTTTCTAACTCTTCCTCAGCAGAGGGACTGGTCTACCTGGACTTTCTCATTCCCTTCCTAGGAAACTGGAATTCCTTACTCTACTGTTACTATGCAGAATAGCCTTCTACTCTTTGAAGCCTTGGGGCCCTGAAACCCTAAGGGGACTTCCAAAAACAAATCAGGCAGTTCTCTTTAATGAAGAAGTTGTCTTTGTTATAAAGAAAATTTTAAAATTTCTATAGCATCAGATGGCCTGGATTAAAATTCTGATTCCACAATTCACTAGCTTATGACCTTAGGCAAATTGCTCCCCCTTGTAGAATTTTAGTTTCCCTATCTGCAAAATAAGAACAAAAGCATTTATGTTATAATGTTGTTTTTATGATTAAATAGGACAATCCTAGAAAAGTGCTTAGCACAAACCCAGGAATATAACCCCATAAACATTAAGAAATAAATCTGTAAAATGCCTACATTGCATGCATTTGATAGGGAGCAATATTGCTATTTCGTATGTTTTTACATGAGTCAGATGATGTCGAAATGGTAAAGATTTCAGGTATTGTTAGGAAAATATTTTTATTTGGGTACACGATAAGATAGGGAGAATTTCTTGAGTCAACAAAGCAGAGTTATCTGTGACAAGAAACAGTTCTGGCTGGATTTTGGAAGTGTGAGGATTTTTTTATGTGTCCGGCACCCTTCTAAATTTCAGAGAATGTATTATCTCCCTCATATTACTCTCAGGCCAAGGTAGCATAACTATTTTTTCTTACTATGATGAGTCCATACTAGTTCATGGGGTGGTCTTTCAGCTTAACCAGAGGTCTAGTCAATGGGATTCAATCCCACAAACATTTACCAAACTTCAATATGATAGGTTTTGATTGATGGTGTCATCTGCTGTGTGGTGGACAAGGAGATGTGCCACCCAGATTTCTCTTCAGGAAAGGGCTTTTTGCCCCAGTTGTCAGTGGGCAGCTTCTGCTGACAGTCTCTCCAGGCTTTGCCTCAGCAGCAGAAAGACACCCAAGGGCATGCCCTTCTTAGGGACCCTCATATACCATGACTGATAAAGGCAGGGGCCCGAAGATCCAAAGACCAGGTTATTTTAGCCCATCGAAGAACAACTCTGTAGGGTTGGCTGAGGCTTTGTCAGGCTGCATCCCAGTTCAAATCTGCATCTGCCCAGCTTTTCCTTCTTCAACTTTCCCTCCATGTTTGTTGATCTCTAACAAAATCCTATAAGCCAAACTTTGTCACAATGTCTGCTTCCAGAGAAGCCAACATATATTATTTAGGGCCTACATCCTTGACCTTTTAATGAATTCCTAGGTCCCTGCCAAACATTGTGGGGTTTATAAAGGAGGTGTGCATATTCTTGTCCCCTAGAAACTCCCTAGGAACACAGAATACACACGCACACATACACATGCTCACACACGTACACATAAATACATGTGTAGTAAAATAACTAAATAATAATGTGATCTTATTTAGGTGATAATATGCAAATATAAGCGATTGTGTGAGAAAATGACAGGCAGAGAGATATACAGAAAATTTAAAAGGCCAGGCTGGTTCAGGGAAAGGAGATGGGCTTGAGTGGACTCTGAGGGTTGGGAAGAATTGGGAAAAGCTCTGTAACATGTAATTTAAAATGTTTTCCCTTTTAAGAGAAAATGTGCAGACTGGCCTTCTCAATTCATGATAAACAAACAGATTAAATGCAGGTACTAATCCCACGAGCTCTTGCAGTTCATCAGGAAATTGCAAAATGGGAGCCTAGAAATCTGGAAGATTGCAGCAGGACCAAGAAGCCACGCTCATTTAATACAAATGAACTGGCAGCTTAAAGGTCATAGTGATGTATTGGGTATGGAATGTGTTGGGCAGCCTTAAGGAGATTCTGGAAGGTTGCAAATAGGAAGGTTTGGCAAACACCATGTCTGTGCTCACTCACCGGGCTCCAAAACTGACTTCCCACTTGGTTACAAATGTTGGATGACAGGACCCCTGTCAGATCAAATCCTGGGTCCCCTCAATACACACAGAAGGAGGTGAGGTCTAATCAGCATTTGTCGAATGGGCAAATAAATGAACAAGCAGAAGAAAACACTCTTCCAAGCTGCCTTACTCTTTCATTCATTCAAACCTTCATTCAACATTATTTATTGAAAGCTTACTATGTGTCAAGGACAATCTAAACGCTGCACTCAAAGGTCATTAAGGTCTAGCAGGAATGAGAGATCATAAAATATGAAAAAAATCAGAAAGACAAATGATTACTATTCGTGATAAGTGCTATAGCATCAATAAATATGGCAAAAATGAGGACAAGCTCCTCAACACAGGCCAGTGGGGAAAGGCTTTCCAAAGAAGGAGACAAGTAGTTAGAAACCATAGAACCAGGTGGGAAGGTAGCAGGTGAGGTGAGGGGATTACATTTTAGGCAGGAAGAAGAGCTTGTGGGAGGAGTCTGAGAAAGAGGAGAGTGTAGAACGTTTGAAAAATTATGAAAAAGCCAGGTGGCTAGAAAAGAGCAAGGAAGGGGCAGGTAGCTCAAATGAGGATGGAAAAGAAGCAGAATAGATCACTCAGGGCTGTGTCAGGAGTTTGGATGCCACCCATGGGCAAAGGGAAGCTCATTAAATGTGAACAATGATCCAATTAAATGTAAAAGCACATTCCTTCTGCAGGGTGAAGGAGAGCTGATCCCAGATAGCTTGACCAAAGTCTTTGGAAGGCCCAATGTGATAGTATGTTTTTGGTCTCTGCCTCTTCCACTGTTCTCTTGCTTTGTAGTGGTTTCCAGCTCCAGAAGTGAACTGCAGAACTCGCCAATGTGCATGCGTGCTGGTGAAACTGGTGGTCTTCTTTTGTTGTTGTTGTTGTTGATGTTTTATAATATCACTTTTTTTTCTTTTTTTTTTTAATTATACTTTAAGTTCTAGGGTACATGTGCATAACATGCAGGTTTGTTACATATGTATACTTGTGCTGTGTTGGTGGGCTGCACCCATCAACTTGTCAGCACCTTCAACTCGTCAGCACCAATCAACTCATCATTTACATCAGGTATAACTCCCAATGCAATCCCGCCCCCCTCCCCCCTCCCCGTGATAGGCCCCGGTGTGTGATGTTCCCCTTCCCGAGTCCAAGTGATCTTATTGTTCAGTTCCCACCTATGAGTGAGAACATGCGGTGTTTGGTTTTCTGTTCTTGCGATAGTTTGCTGAGAATGATGGTTTCCAGCTGCATCCATGTCCCTACAAAGGATGCAAACTAATCCTTTTTTATGGCTGCATAATATTCCATGGTGTATATGTGCCACATTTTCTTAATCTAGTCTGTCACTGATGGACATTTGGGTTGATTCCAAGTCTTTGCTATTGTGAATAGTGCCGCAATAAACATACGTGTGCATGTATCTTTATAGCAGCATGATTTTTAATCCTTTGGGTATATACCCAGTAATGGGATGGCTGGGTCATATGGTACTTCTAGTTCTAGATCCTTGAGGAATCGCCATACTGTTTTCCATAATGGTTGAACTAGTTTACAATCCCACCAACAGTGTAAAAGTGTTCCTATTTCTCCACATCCTCTCCAGCACCTGTTGTTTCCTGACTTTTGAATGATTGCCATTCTAACTGGTGTGAGATGGTATCTCATTGTGGTTTTGATTTGCATTTCTCTGATGGCGAGTGATGATGAGCATTTTTTCATGTGTCTGTTGGCTGTATGAATGTCTTCTTTTGAGAAATGTCTGTTCATATCCTTTGCCCACTTTTGGATGGGGTTGTTTGTTTTTTCCTTGTAAATTTGTTTGAGTTCTTTGTAGGTTCTGGATATTAGCCCTTTGTCAGATGAGTAGATTGCAAAAATTTTCTCCCATTCTGTAGGTTGCCTGTTCACTCTGATGGTAGTTTCTTTTGCTGTGCAGAAGCTCTTTAGTTTAATTAGATCCCATTTGTCAATTTTGGCTTTTGTTGCCATTGCTTTTGATGTTTTAGACATGAAGTCCTTGCCCATGCCTATGTCCTGAATGGTATTACCTAGGTTTTCTTCTAGGGTTTTATGGTATTAGGTGTAACGTTTAAGTCTCTAATCCATCTTGAATTAATTTTCATATAAGGAGTAAGGAAAGGATCGAGTTTCAGCTTTCTACTTATGGCTAGCCAATTTTCCCAGCACCATTTATTAAACAGGGAATCCTTTCCCCATTTATTGTTTCTCTCAGGTTTGTCAAAGATCAGATGGCTGTAGATGTGTGGTATTATTTCTGAGGACTCTGTTCTGTTCCATTGGTCTATATCTCTGTTTTGGTACCAGTGCCATGCTGTTTTGGTTACTGTAGCCTTGTAGTATAGTTTGAAGTCAGGTAGCGTGACGCCTCCAGCTTTGTTCTTTTGACTTAGGATTGTCTTGGAAATGTGGGCTCTTTTTTGGTTCCATATGAACTTTAAAGCAGTTTTCTCCAATTCTGTGAAGAAACTCATTGGTAGCTTGATGGGGATGGCATTGAATCTATAAATAACCTTGGGCAGTATGGCCATTTTCACGATATTGATTCTTCCTATCCATGACCATGGTATATTCTTCCATTTGTTTTTGTCCTCTTTTATTTCACTGAGCAGTGGTTTGTAGTTCTCCTTGAAGAGGTCATTTACATCCCTTGTAAGTTGGATTCCTATGTATTTTATTCTCTTTGAAGCAATTGTGAATGGAAGTTTATTCCTGATTTGGCTCTCTGTTTGTCTGTTACTGGTGTATAAGAATGCTTGTGATTTTTGCACATTAATTTTTTTATCCTGAGACTTTGCTGAAGTTTCTTATCAGCTTAAGGAGATTTTGGGCTGAGACAATGGGGTTTTCTAAATATACAATCATGTCATGTCATCTGCAAACAGGGACAGTTTGACTTCTTCTTTTCCTAACTGAATACCTTTATTTCTTTCTCTTGCCTGATTGCCCTAGCCAGAACTTCCAACACTATGTTGAATAGGAGTGGTGAGACAGGGCATCCCTGTCTTGTGCCAGTTTTCAAAGGGAATTTTTCCAGAATCTGGTGGTCTTCTAAACTGAGTTTGGGGAGATTCATATGAGAAAGGCAGTGGAGCACATCTGGAAATAACTTAGGTGTTAGTGCCAGTTATGTAGCATGTTGAGCTTTGATCATTTCACCTCCCTGGGCCTTGATTTTGTTCATGTTTAAAGAAAATTAAGCAGCATTCTCTCTACTTTCCCTGCACAGGAGGGGTGAGGAGTCATGATATCACAAATGACTTGGAGGCATAGTACTTTTATAATCTATAATTAGATAGCAGGAAAAAGACCAAAAAAAAAAAAAAAAAAGGCATAGTTGTGTTTAAAAAATAGAGCTATTTTCTTCATAAAGTATTGGCATTAAATTACCAGTAAGACAGATAGACTACATTGGTGAGAAATCAGAAGTAGAGAATTTGAAAGAAGAGACATGATTTTGCTACTTTGAAGTATATACATTTATAACAAGTAGAGAAAAATTTATTCCTGGTGATAATGAATTCCTCGTAAGATGCAAACCATATTTCTTGAAGAATGCCCTGAGAGACTCTCTTGGAGTCATTGAGCTGCAGTGGGGAATGCATGTCAGCTTACACGCAGTCCTCACAGAGGGGCGGAACTATCTATCACCTACAAGCAGGGAAGAAAACTTGTTCCTAAAAGGGAGGGGAAAAAAGAAAATGGCAAGGAATGAATAGGAGAGGAGGAGAAAGAGACAAGAGTGGCAGAAAACATTGTAGGATACTATGTTTTATCTCTCCTTGACCCCTGAAATCTTCATTAAGGTGATCTAGCTCACAAACTAGGAGTAGCTTTACTTCCCTGAAAACCGGAGAATGGGCCAATGGCACAACTGAGTGCAGGAGCTAAGGACAGAAGTCATCAGGAGAAAGGAAGGTCCTGGGGGGAACGCCTAAAACTCTTGGAGCTTTGGAAGCAGTCATTCAAACCAACATTGCTTTGTTTGCCAAAAGGCAAGAATGCCCCTGCTATAATCTGAGTTATAAGGGAAAGCAAACAAAGATTATTACAGAGTACACTTAGATACGCAGGTATCTTGCAAATGAGCACATTCATGAAAGCTGCCCACTTACCTGAGACTAGTTTTTGTTTTATTTTTTAATGCAGACTAAACCTAAGGGTCACCTTTCTCATATCATTGTTTGCTTTGCCAAACTCTTTCTTCCCAAAACATGGAAGCTTAACCAATTCCTTCTCCAAATCGTATAATTCCAGTTCACTTGAACTAGATGCATTTCTGTGCATTTCTTTAAAGGGCTGTCAGAATACAAGGTAGCATGAGCTTATTTGAGAGGTAAGCAGCAAAGAACTCACTGACTTAGATGGGTGGAGAGTAAAGACTTCATGCTTCGAAATAGCATTCAAGAGAGAAAGACATTTCTTTTTTTTTTTTTTCTTTTTTATTAACTGTTCTTTTTAAGTTCAGGGATACACATGCAGGTTTGTTACATATGTAAACTTGTGTCATGGGGGTTTCTGGTCCAGATTATTTCATCACCCAGGTATTAAGCCTAGTACCCATTACATATTTCCTGATTTTCTTCCTCCTCCCACCCTCCACTCTCAAGAAGGAACCTGTGTATACTGTTCCCCTCTATGTGTCCATGTGTTCTCATTATTTACCTCTCACTTATAAGAACACGTGGTATTTGGTTTTCTGTTCCTGCATTGGTTTGCTGAGATAATGGCTTCCAGCTCCATCCATGTCCCTGCAAAGGACATGATCTCATTCTTTTTTATGACTGCATAGTATTACATGGCGTATATGTACCACACTTTCTTTATCCAGTCTATCATTGAGGGACATTTAGGTTGATTGCATGTCTTTGTTAGTGTGAAGAGTGCTGCAATGAACAGATGTGTGCATGTGTCTTTATGATAGAACAATTTACATTCCTTTGAGTATATACTCAGTAATGGAATTGCTGAGTGAAATGGCATCTCTGTTGTTAGGTCTTTGAAAAATTGCCACGTTGTGGAGGAAGACATTTCTAATATAGCATTTTCAGATTTGATTTTCATTATGACGTTTCTTTAATATTGTAAAGTGCCTAAGAATATTGGCTCTAGAAACTAATTCCTAAGTTCAAATTCTTATTCTATAACTTGCTATTGTGTGACCTTTTGCAAGTCTCTTAACCTCTCTGAGCTTCAGCTCAATCTTCCATAAAAAGGGCATATCTCACAGGATTATGGTAAGTATTAAGAGTAGGTGAGTCCTAACCGTAGTGCCTGGTACTGCATAAACACTTAGCAAATACTATCTTTATTTCTATAATTATCACTATATTTAATATGTGGGTTCTTTGTCACTGCTACCTAGAGCTAAAATTGCAAACAAAAATCTATTAATAATACAATTTCTCATTTAACTAGTCTAAGCTAACCTTTAAAGGAGGTGAGTTTGTGCTCAAAGTTATATATTTGACATTTCTAATCTAATGCTTATCTTTATTGGCTCTTCCTGGTTGCAATAGTATCATCAAAACTTACCTGTTCTATTGTCACAATCTTCTGGTAAGGCAAAGGAAGAATCCTATTCAACTGAACTTATTAATGGCTGATAAGGACATAAGGTATAAAATAACTTAGATGTAATTTTCTTCATTCTTAATTCAAAGGCATGGGTTTTCATGGATGGATGGCATGTTTATGGATACCATTCATGGACAGACACTCAAAAAAATTTACCTCTTATCTTGAGTTCTGCTCTGATTTAGTCACATCACTATGAAACAGTCATTTAGCCTTTCTAGGTCTACTTTGCTCATTAGCAACATAACATCAAGCAACATGTCTAGGTCCATTTTTATTTTAAGGTGTATGAAATTCATATTACATTTTGAAAAATTATAGAGAATGTTCTAGATCTGAATCTGCAATTAGAATGTATAGAAAAGAAGAGTAGGATCAAAACCAAGAGATTCAGGTTCTGAATCCAATTCTCCTATGTTTTTATTATGACTAAATTCTTGACTTTATTCTTGAATAAACTTTGCCTCTTCATTATCTTTAAAATAAAATTATTACATTAAAGCTATACCCCGCAAAGCAATCCATGGATTTGCAAAACAATAAGTTATGTGTATAGATTTTCTTGCTATAGGAATTCCCAGTGAGTTAAAAATGCCAATGTGCACCGTGGCTATTAGAGCAGGGATTACTTTACAGCCTGTCTAAAATTTCTTTTATGAAAGAGCTATTCCTTTTTTCCCACTGTGGCGCTTACTTCATGAAACACCCTTAATAAAAAAGGAGCCAGGCAACCAGCAAAGTCCTTTGTGATTTTGGCAGCTCTAGCCCTAGTCTTTTGTGAATTTGGGGTGAATATGGCAGAGGGATGAAAGAGAAGCAGATTTCAAACCACAGATTCAGTGCAGCCTCATTCAACATCCACAGCAGAGAAGCGATGCTCTCAAAGAGTTAAACTGCCCTCCCTTAAGCCCAAATTCACAGGCCCAGAGGAGCGTGGGGTCTGAAGGAATTATCCTTTGTTTTTACTAAGTCTATTTATCTATCTCTAATAGAAAAACAGGAAAAAATTCTATGGCATTATAAAATATTATAAGCCTCTGTTCAGTGGGATTTTTATAATTCAAGCAAAAGCAATCTGGAAAATGAAAACTTTAAAGAGGTTTTTTTTGCAGAAAGGGACAAAGGAGTTGGGCCTCTTCACCTGGCTAATGCTGATAATTATCCGTGAAGACCTCTCTTGCTCTCTCAGATGAGTTTCTCTAGGCTTCAAAGGAACTCATTCCCCAACAGCTTAAAAAGATAGAAAAGAGGTTGTCAGATGATAAAGTTGTTTGGCTTGACATAAAAGATTCTGAAACTCAATATGAAAAGAAATGCTTCTAACAGGACCTCCTTAATGATAAAAATTGGCATGTTTTAAAATTACAACAACGTTTTATACAAAGTTTTTTATAAACAAACTAATGGTCTAATGTTGTCTTTATTATAAATTTGGTGATGATCGTATTAGAAAACTTGTAATTTAAACACAGTAAGGAATGAAATAGAATTACCAAGTTATTAAGTATTCGAAGAAAAGACCTTAGAGACTAACTTGTTTGTTCTCTCTCATTCAAAGAAGAAGAAATCAGTCCAGAGACAGAAAGTGACTTACACCAGACCATGTAGTAGATTAGTGTCAGAGCCCAAGTTAGAAATCTTGTCTCAAGTATTCTTTTTAAAATAAGCTGGATTTGGCAGATATGGATGTGGGTATTTTATTTTTTTAATATGCAAGCTTTTGTTTTTAAATTCTCACTATAATCATCCATGAAAATACAGGCATTTAGAATTTTGAGGAGCTTAATACTATCGCTTTAAGAATAATAATGTGAGTACTTACTTCTAATAACCACAATAGCAATACTGCTTTAATAAAATGCCACCTAGTGGAGCTTTGGAAGCAAAACACACTTCCTCCATATATCCCTCTCAAAAAGAAATACCTTCCTTACACTCACACTTTAATCAATATCATTATCTCCCTGAGTGCTTCATGATTAAAAATAACACTGAAAATTGTCCTACTTCCAGAACACAGCAGGCAAGATGACACTGCACAAAAATAAGTTGGATCACAAGAAAGAAGGCATATGGGGTCAAATTGAAACACATGGGGCTAAGGGGCCTTAAATCTTTACCCCCATTTTACTATAATAGAAAAAAGAATTAGAAGCAAGTTCACTGTGCTACCATCTTTCCATGGTTTGGGGGATCCAAATTGGCCTGGAAGGTGGTACATGTAAAGGGTGAACATTATGAACAGCTTACCAGAAAAAAACTCTCTGGAATCAGAAAACCGCAGGACTAGGAAGTACCTAAAATGGTTTCTGGTTCAGCTCTCAGACTGTGGGGAGGTCCTCACTGATTCAATTTAAAGACCCCACCCAGATAGTAACGTAGACAGTATCATGGAAGAATGAATGGGCCAATCTGTAAAGTTACACAAGGAAAACTAAAAATAATGCATGGATACTAGATAGGCTTTTTCAACTCAGTAAAAAAAAAAGAACCGTCAAAATCAAAAGTATCCAACATGGAATGAAAAGGCTGTCCTTGGAAGGCTGGAGAAGTGTAAGTCAAAACTATTACACTGTTGAATTTAAAGAGGCTTAATATTAACCCCATAGAGACCTAATATTTAAAAGGAATTGAAGGGAACTGTGCTTAAGGGGAGAAGATTTAGGAATCTGTCTTTGTCTTAGGTTAGCTCCTCTAGGAGACAGACTCTGAGAGAGAGATTTGAGTTCAGGATGTTGATTGAGAAGTACTCTTGGGATCAGTACCTGTGGAGGAGTGAAGGAAACAGGTCTGGGCAGAGGGAGAAATTGAGCAGTTATGCACAATCGAGAAAGGCTTCAGCAGATTCCATGAGGAGGTCTAGAGCTGGAATGGCCTTTACAATTGCCCTGTAAAGAGGCAAGGGAGCTAGGCTGTTACAGGCCTGCTAACCAGTCATGGCTTTGGGGCTGCCCCAGGGGCAAGGGCGTGATCTTGTATTAACAGCTTTCTTTGAGAATAATTCTCAGAGAGAAATTCAACTGAAAGCAGTCAGCTGTCAATACATGAGTGCCTCAGCTTTAAAGGGGCATGTGGACAGCTCCTGACAGCATCCACTAAAGCATCTCTCCCTGTCTCTCTAGAATGTAACCAAGAAGCTACTCTTGTCATACTCCAAAGCTAAATAACCTTTAGCCTGCAGTTGTTCACAAAAGAGTGTTCCTCAAGCCTTTTTGTTTTCTATCTGCATGCTTTGGAATACTTCCCCCACCGCCCCACATACAAGCGTTTGCATTGGTCCTTTTCTATAATATCTCAGGATACAATAGCCTATGTTATGATAAGATAGAAGTCTAACTTGTCCTTTTCGAACATTTGTCATATAAATTGTGTCCCACTTTGACTCTCTTTTTTTTATTATTATTATTATACTTTAAGTTCTAGGGTACATGTGCATAACGTGCAGGTTTGTTACATATGTATACTTGTGCCATGTTGGTGTGCTGCACCCATCAACTCGTCAGCACCCATCAATTCGTCATTTATATCAGGTATAACTCCCAATGCAATCCCTCCCCCCTCCCCCCCATGATAGGCCCCAATGTGTGATGTTCCCCTTCCTGAGTCCAAGTGATGTCATTGTTCAGTTCCCACCTATGAGTGAGAACATGCGGTGTTTGGTTTTCTGTTCTTGTGATAGTTTGCTAAGAATGATGCTCTGCACCTTATTTTTTAATCTACCAAATAGGTTTAATCGTATCCCCTCTCATGAGTTATTATGGAGACTAGATAAAATAATGGCTACAAACTTGCATAATATTTAATCCACAGTAAATACTTAATTTGCTATTAATTATTATAGAAAGAGAGATATTCGGGTATATTATGTACTCACACACACAAACACTTTCAGCCCCTAGTCTCCAATATCTTTGCCTAGACTAATGGTTCTCAGAAGTCCCTAAGACCCTTTTCATTGGCTCATGAGGTAAAATTATTTTTGTAGTAATTCTACAGTTTTAATTGCCTTTTTCACTTTCCTTTTTTTTTTCTTGAGGGTAAAATGAAGCGTTTCAGAGGCTGACATGTATTGATGTCATTTCTTTGATGTCAATATGTAATGAGTTTATTATTGCTATTTTGAAATAAATTTACAAAACTTTAACTTGTTTTTCTAATTTCCCATGTGTTAAACATGGAGAGATGTAATCTACATAAAGAAAACCTTTCGGGAAGTCCTTAATAATTGTTGTAAGTGCAAAGGTGTCCTGAGCCTAAAATGTTTGAGAACCACTGACCTGGACTTACTGTTGCCTCCTTCCAAACTTCTCCCCACATCTACCACCCACTTTTACCACCAAACCTGCCTGACGGCCTTCCCTGACTTCTATTTCAAGGCTACTTTCTCTGCTTTTAATAACTCAGGATACTTTCTTGGAGATGGAGACATGGGATGAGGTCAGAGAGTACACAATATGCTTTGCCCCAAGGGACAGTCACATGGAAGCTTCTCGAATTGATATTTGAGAAGGTACCAGTGAATCAAACATTGCAGTTAGAACTTGCACAGAAGATGCTGAGTGGCACCAAATGGATCACGGTGACTGACACCCTGCTGCACAGTTGCTGACTATATTTTAGAACAAGCATGTGCAGAACAACATGGATCCCATTGTTAAATAAATTATCATGTGAGACTTTCTCTAGTAATTACCATAGAGATGACTCACTCAAGTCAATTTGACAGTGGAACAGAAAGTTGCAACAATGCAGTTTTAAACTGTCAGAATTTAGAAAAGGAGTAACTCTCATGATATTTGCACAGACCTTAGTTTCGTCTCATCTCTCTAGCCCTTGAGGATTATAAGCTTTCAATGGAGGAAGGGGTAGGAATAGCAACAGGAACATGATGTGTCGCCCCAAAAGAGAATTTTATGCGAAAGGGAGAACAAAAAATGTTAAGAAAGGTACTTGTAATGCTATGGAACTCTGTGTCCTGCAGCAGTTCAGATGCTGCTCTCATTTTTTCCTCTGAAAAGCACTGTAAAGTAGAAATGGCCACCCACATTTGACAGATAAGAAACTTGAGCGTAGGAGATGTATAAATGACTTGCCTGAGGCCACTCCTCAATTCAGTGATAGAACTGGGTTACTCACCGTGTCTTCCCCCACAAAAAATAATACTTGGCCTTTTGTGAGCCAGATTGATCCAATTTTGAATTTAATTTAGTGTTTATTAATCACCTAAATAGGCACTGAGCTAGAATCGATAGGGTCTTCACAGACAAAGCTGTACATACCCACATGGCCCCTGCCCTCAAGGGAGCCACTGCAATGATGAAGTAGACATAGAGTCCTGCAGATGCCCAGAAGGGGGTGAAAGGGAAGAACATTTTTGCAGCACTACTGTGTGCTGTTCACAGGCCATTTTATAGGCAACTTCTCATTTCATCCAGAAACTCCCTGAAGAAGGTATCATTCTTGTCCTACTCTACAGACAAGAAAATAAGAGTCTCCAAAGTGATAAAACAGCATGCTTAATGTACACCAGTAGGAAGATGTAGAGCGTGAATTCACATGGCAACCTGTGTGATTCATAAAGCCCAGGACTGTTCTGGGGGGCGCACTCCTCAGCATAAGGACCTGGGGAAGACCTTGTATGATGAGTGTGTACAGCGGACTAGGATGTCTTTGTCCACTCCTCAGTTAGAATTACACCCTCCCTCTAGCCAGTGTGGCCTAATGGCCAGGAAGTCAGGGTTAAGAGTAACAGAAGAGACTTCAAAAACTAGTAATAACCATCTGCTTGCAGAAGGGCACTCTGGATGGGGAACTGGGGGTATGAAAAAGCTTTATGATTTACCTGACAGCTCTTTTGTGCTTTTATCATGTCATCATATGCAAGTGTTACTTTTTTAATTAAAAGAAAGGCTACTTACAGAGAAAGGGGGGTATAGAGGGAGAGAGGAAGGAAAGAAGGAAAGAAGGGGCCTTTGAGATGGGATTAAAGGGTGTATAGGATTTTGAAAGACAGAAAAAGGGAGAAGACACTTCAGGAGATAAAAATTTGAGCAGAGGCTGCAAGATAGCCAAGTACAAAGCTTTTGTGAGGAAGAGTCTGAAGTAGACAGAATGATGAAAGACCAGGAAGGATTATAGGGAGATAAAGTAGAAAAAGGCAGATTGGGGCAGATCCTGGAAAGCCGTGCCTGTCATTAAAGATCAAATTTCCAGACCAGCTATGAAGAGTAAGGAAGAAGAAAAATGATTTCTTTTCCATAGTTCTTCACGTTTCAGAAATACTTTCACCAGAATTTCTAACAACACTTTCTTCCCCCTGACCAATTGTAAAATTACGTTGTCTAACCAAATTTATAATCTAGAATGGACACCTTTCTTGTCTAATTCTTTTTATTCCTTTCTTGATACCATCCTCTGCCTTATTTTTGTATCCTAATTTGATTCTAAACCTCAACTTTCTAAGGATTATGTAACAGCAAAACCATACTGACCTGCAGCTCTGCTGAGCAGAATATCAGAGGGAAGAGTGCTTTCAGAGTGTCTCACCCAGTCCCCCTAGTTCACAGTCAACAGAGTGAGGCCCACAGAGGGAAGGGGCTCTTCCAAGGTCACACTGACAAACTCACAGTCCAGTGCTCTCATCAGTTTGCTGTGTCTGACCCATCACCTGTTTGCCTACTGAACTCGTTCCAGAGGCTCAGTTTTTGCTGAGGTAAGAACAGATTCCAAACCAGATCATCATTTTTTGACATAAAGAGAATATCATTCCCCTGCTTTCAGGAGGCAGAAGGGAAAGCATAGAGAGATCAGGGGCTGGCCCACGTCACACACCCAACTTGGCCAGAACTGATGCCATACTCATCTCTCCACAGTCCCATGATATCTGCATTTTCTTCACCCTGCAAGTGATTTTGGCATAAAGTTCTAGATGGGAAAATAGATGCAATCAACATCCCATTACTGTACCCATTTCCAAACTCAAAAGGACCAGCTTTCATCCAAGAGGTCATGTGTCATAAAATATAAAGGCTTCTGCCACTCTACCACCAGAAGCACTTCCTATTTGACCATAGAGTAGACACAGTCAGGGGAGAATTGGAACTGAGTTTGGAAGTTAACCTGTACTTTCGTCCCCAGCAAATTGCCTTTGAATTTCTGTTTCGATTTAAAATAACATGCTGCTACTATATATCAAGCAGTTTTCCCTATTTCCAGTCAATTGTTTTAAAGTTGTATTGTTATTAAAATTTCTTTTTTATTATTATTATACTTTAAGTTATAGGGTACATGTGCACAACGTGCAGGTTTGTTACATATGTATACATGTGCCTTGTTGGTGTGCCACACCCATTAACTTGTCATTTACATTAGGTATATCTCCTAATGCTATCGCTCCCCCCTACCCCCTCCCCACAATAGGATCCAGTGTGTGATGTTCCGTTTCCTGTGTCCAAGTGATCTCACTGTTCAGTTCCCACCTATGAGTGAGAACATGCAGTATTTGGTTTTCTGTTCTTGCAATAGTTTGCTGAGAATGATGGTTTCCAGCTGCATCCATGTCCCTACAAAGGACATGAACTCATCCTTTTTTTAGCTGCATAGTATTCCATGGTATATATGTGCCACATTTTCTTAATCTAGTCTGTCACTGATGGACATTTCGGTCTTTGCTATTGTTAATAGTGCCGCAATAAACATATGTGTGCATATGTCTTTATAGCAGCATGACTTATAATATTTTGGGTATATACCCAGTAATCGGATGGCTGGGTCAAATGGCATTTCTAGTTCTAGATCCTTGAGGAATCGCCACACTGTTTTCCACAATGGTTGAACTAGTTTACAGTCCCACCAACAGTGTAAAAGTGTTCCTATTTCTCCACATCCTCTCCAGCACCTGTTGTTTCCTGACTTTTGAATGATTGCCATTCTAACTGGTGTGAGATGGTATCTCATTGTGGTTTTGATTTGATTTGATTTGCATAATGGCCAGTGATGACGAGCATTTTTTCATGTGTCTGTTGGCTGTATGAATGTCTTCTTTTGAGAAATGTCTGTTCATATCCTTTGCCCACTTTTGGATGGGGTTGTTTGCTTTTTTCTTGTAAATTTGATTGAGTTCTTTATAGGTTCTGGATATTAGCCCTTTGTCAGATGAGTAGATTGCAAAAATTTTCTCCCATTCTGTAGGCTGCCTGTTCACTCTGATGGTAGTTTCTTTTGCTGTGCAGAAGCTCTTTAGTTTAATTAGATCCCATTTGTCAATTTTGGCTTTTGTTGCCATTGCTTTTGGTGTTTTAGACATGAAGTCCTTGCCCATGCCTATGTCCTGAATGGTATTACTAGGTTTTCTTCTAGGGTTTTTATGATATTAGGTTTAACGTTTAAGTCTCTAATCCATCTTGAATTAATTTTCATATAAAGAGTAAGGAAAGGATCCAGTTTCAGCTTTCTACTTATGGCTAGCCAATTTTCCCAGCACTATTAATTAAATAGGAAATCCTTACCCCATTTCTTGTCAGGTGTGTCAAAGATCAGATGGCTGTAGATGTGTGGTATTATTTCTGAGGGCTCTGTTCTGTTCCATTGGTCTATATCTCTGTTTTGGTACCAGTACCTTGCTGTTTTGGTTACTGTAGCCTTGTAGTATAGTTTGAAGTCAGGTAGCATGATGCCTCCAGCTTTGTTCTTTTGACCTAGGATTGTCTTGGCAATGCAGGCTCTTTTTTGGTTCCATATGAACTTTAAAGCAGTTTTTTCCAATTCTGCGGAGAAAGCCATTGGTAGCTTCATGTGGATGGCATTGAATCTATAAATTACCTTGGGCAGTATAGCCATTTTCACAATATTGATTTTTCCTATCCATGAGCATGGTATGTTCTTCCATTTGTTTGTGTCCTCTTTTATTTCACTGAGCAGTGGTTTGTAGTTCTTCTTGAAGAGGTCCTTCACATCCCTTGTAAGTTGGATTCCTAGGTATTTTATTCTCTTTGAAGCTATTGGGAATGGGAGTTCATTCATGATTTGGCTCTCTGTTTGTCTGTTACTGGTGTATAAGAATGCTTGTGATTTTTACCCATTGATTATCCATTTCCTCTAGGTTTTCTAGTTGATTTGCATAGAGGTGTTTACAGTGTTCTCTGATGGTAGTTTGTATTTCTGTGGGGTCAGTGGTGGTATCCCCTTTATCATTTTTTATTGTGTCTATTTGATTCTTCTCTCTTTTCTTCTTTATTAGTCTTGCTAGTGGTCTATCAATTTTGTTGATCTTTTAAAAAAAAACCAGCTCCTGGATTCATTGATTTTTTGGAGGGATTTTTGTGTTTCTATCTCCTTCAGTTCTGCTCTGATCTTAGTTATGTCTTGCCTTCTGCTAGCTTTTGAATGTGTTTGCTCTTGACTCTCTAGTTCTTTTAATTGTGATGTTAGGGTGTCAATTTTAGATCTTTCCTGCCTTCTCTTGTGGGCACTTATTGCTATAAATTTCCCTCTACACACTGCTTTAAATGTCTCCCAGAGATTCTGGTATGCTGTATCTTTGTTCTCATTGGTTTCAAAGAACATCTTTATTTCACCTTCATTTTGTTATGTACCCAGTATTCAGGAGCAGGTTGTTCAGTTTCCTTGTAGTAGAGTGGTTTTGATTGAGTTTCTTAGTCCTGAGTTCCAGTTTGATTGCACTGTGGTCTGAGAGACAGTTTGTTATAATTTCTGTTCCTTTACATTTGCTGAGGAGTGCTTCACTTTCAACTATGTGGTCGATTTTGGAATAAGTGCAATGTGGTACTGAGAAGAATGTATATTCAGCTGATTTGGGATGGAGAGTTCTGTAGATGTCTATTAGGTCCACTTGGTGCAGAGTAGAGTTCAATTCCTGGATATCCTTGTTAACTTTCTGTCTGGTTGATCTGTCTAATGTTGACAGTGGGGTGTTTAAGTCTCCCGTTATTATTTTTTGGGAGTCTAAGTCTCTTTGTAAGTCTCTAAGGACATGCTTTATCAATCTTGGTGCTCCTGTAACGGGTGCTATATATATTTAGGATAGTTAGCTCTTCCTGATGAATTGATCCTTCTACCATTATGTAATGGCCCTCTTTTGTCTCTTTTGATCTTTGATGGTTTAAAGTCTGTTTTATCAGAGACTAGGATTGAAACCCCTGCTTTTTTTTTTGTTGTTTTCCATTTGCTTGGTAGATCTTCCTCCATCCCTTTATTTTGAGCCTACGTCTGTCTCTGCATATAAGATGGGTCTCCTGAATACAGCAAACTGATGGGTCTTGACTCTTAATCCAATTTGCCAGTCTGTGTCTTTTAATTGGACCATTTAGTTTATTAACATTTACGGTTAATATTGTTATGTGTGAACTTGATCCTGTCATTATGATATTAGCTTGTTATTTTGCTCCTTAGTTGATGCAGTTTCTTCCTAGCATCGATGGACTTTACATTGTGGCATGTTTTTGGAATGGCTGGTACCTGTTGCTCCTTTCCATGTTTAGTGCTTCCTTCAGGATCTCTTGTAGGGCAGGCCTAGTGGTAACAAAATCTCTAAGCATTTGCTTGTCTGTAAAGGATTTTATTTCTCCTTCACTTATGAAACTTAGTTTGGCTGGATATGAAATTCTGGGTTGAAAATTCCTTAAGAATGTTGAATATTGGCCCCCACTCTCTTCTGGCTTGTAGAGTTTCTGCCAAGAGATCTGCTGTTAGTCTGACGGGCTTCCCTTTGTGGGTAACCCAACCTTTCTCTCTGGCTGCCCTTAACATTTTTTCCTTCATTTCAACTTTGGTGAATCTGACAATTATGTGTCTTGGAGTCACTCTTCTTGAGGTGTATCTTTGTGGTGTTCTCTATATTTCCTGAATTTGAATGTTGGCCTGCCTTACTAGGTTGGGGAAGTTCTCCTGGATGATATCCTGCAGAGTGTTTTCCAACTTGGTTTCGTTTTCCCCATCACTTTCAGGCACACCAATGAGTCATATATTTGGTCTTCTCACATAATCGCATATTTCTTGGAGGATTTGTTCATTTCTTTTTACTCTTTTTTCTCTACACTTCTCTTCTCACTTCATTTCTTTCATTTGATCTTCAATCACTGATACTCTTTCTTCCAGTTGATCAAGTCAGTTACCGAAGCTTGTGCATTTGTCATGTAGTTCTCATGTTATGGTTTTCATCTCTATCAGTTCCTTTAAGGACTTCTCTACATTGGTTATCCTAGTTAGCCATTCGTCAAATGTTTTTTCAAGGTTTTTAGTTTCTTTGCGCTGGTTACATATTTCTTCCTTTAGCTCTGAGAAGTTTGATCAACTGAAGCCTTCTTCTCTCAACTCATCAAAGTCATTCTCCGTCCAGCTTTGTTCTGTTGCTGGTGATGAGCTGCATTCCTTTGGAGGGGGAGATGCACTCTGATTTTTTGAATTTCCAGCTTTTCTGTACTGCTTTTTCCCCATCTTTGTGGTTTTATCTGCCTTTGGTCTTTGATGACGGTGACATACTGATGGGGTTTTGGTGTGGGTGTCCTTTCTGTTTGTTAGTTTTCCTTCTAACAGTCAGGACCCTCAGCTGCAGGTCTGTTGGAGTTTGCTTGAGGTCCACTCCAGACCCTATTTGCCTGGGTATCAGCAGCGGAGGCTGCAGAAGATAGAATATTGCTGAACAGCGAGTGTTGCTGTCTGATTCTTGCTCTGAAAGCTTCGTCTCAGGGGTGTACCCAGCCATGTGAGGTGTGAGGTGTCCGTCTGCACTTAATGGGGGATGTCTCCCAGTTAGGCTACTCAGGGGTGAGGGACCTACTTGAGCAGGCAGTCTGTCTGTTCTCAGATCTCAACCTCCATGCTGGGAGATCCACTGCTCTTTTCAAAGCTGTCAGACAGGGACATTTACCTCTGCTGATGTTTCTGCTGCTTTTTGTTTAGCTATGCCCTGTCCCCAGAGTTGGAGTCTACAGAGGCAAGCAGGCCTCCTTGAGCTGTGGTGGGCTCCACCCAATTCAAGCTTCCCAGTGGCTTTGTTTACCTACCTAAGCCTCATAATGGTGGGTGCCCCTCCCCCAGCCTTGCTGCAGCCTTGCAGTTAGATCTTAGACTGCTGTGCTAGCAATGAGGGAGGTTTCGTGGGCATGGGACTCTCTGGGCCAGGTGTGGGATATAATCCCCTGGTCTATCGTTTGCTAAGATCCTTGGTAAAGCTCAATATTAGGGTGGGAGTTACCCAATTTTCCAGGTGTTGTGCATCTCAATTTCCTTTGGCTAAATTCCCTTCCCCTTTGTGCTTCCCAGGTGAGGTGATGCCTCACCCTGCTTCAGCTCTCCCTGGTCAGGCTGCACCCATGGACCAGTACCAAATGTCCAACACGCTCCAGTGAGATGAACCCAGTACCTCAGTTGAAAATGCAGAAATCACCTGTCTTCTGTGTCACTCATGCTGGGAGCTGGAGGCTGGAGCTGTTCCTATTCGGCCATCTTGGGCATGCCCTAAAATTTCTATAATGATTCAGTCTCAAAGGACTTCATGCTCAAGAAGTACAGTCCAAATGCAACAATAATGAGAAAGGAATTTCATTCTACACTCAAAAGCATGAAAAGGGACCCAAATAAAGGGACCACAACTGTATATAATGAAATCCACTTTCTTCTTTCATCCTTTTTTCTCAATGTGCAGCTGTTCAACATCAACCTCCCCATCAAAATTCCTCCTCTGCTCCCATTAAGGCAGGTTCTTTTCCCTCTTACTTCCATTGCCCTCTCTTTCCCAAAAATTTATTCTACAGTTTGTCTTGGCATCTTTCTTGGCAAGAAAGCATCACTCCTTTAGAAGAGGGAGAAATTGATCTGGCAATTTTGGGATTCTTTTTTGTGGGCTGTGTGAGTGTATGTAAATGTCCTCATACTAGTTCATTCTTGCTTTGCTATAAAGAAATACCTGAGACTGGGTAATTTATAAAGAAAAGGGATTTAATTGGCTCATGATTCTGCAGGCTGTGCAGGAATCATAGCTGGGGAGGCCTCAGGAAACTTACAATCATGGCAGAGGGCAAAGGGGAAGCAGGCACATCTTACATGGCCAGAGCAGGAGGAAAGGGAGGCGGGGAGAGGTGCTATACACTTTTAAAACAACCATATCTCTTTAGAACTCTATTATGAGAACAGCACTGGGGGGATGGTGCTAAACCATTAGAAACCACCTCATGATCCAATCACCTCCTACCAGGCCCCATCTCCAACATTGGGGATTACAATTTGACATAAGATTTGGACAGGAACACTGACCTAAACCATATCAGTCCCCTACTTTCTTCCCACTGGTCCTGTTGACCCTAGAGTCACTCTTCCACAATACAGTACTTTTCATATTTGACAAAATGTCTTAAGCCTGTAACTGCTCTCTTTTCTATTCTCCAAACTAACCATGCCCAGTGTGAGGTCTCTGGGCCTTAATATATAACATATGATGTGAAATTCTTATGCCAAAAGAGGTTAAAAGAACAGATTTTGGTAGTGTTGTTAGCAAATATTAATTAAGCACTCAAATCTGAATTAAGCCAGGCATTGTTCTAGGTACTGGGAGTAAGGTGCTAAACAGAATCCCTACCCTAAAAGGCTTTACCATCAGGTTGGAAGAGACTGAAAATAAACAAGTAAATATATAGGATATCATAGAGCGATAAAACTATGAAAAAATTAAAATATAACATGAGATAGAGAGTTGCTGGGAGTTGGGGTAGACTTAAATTAGCTATAGTGTTCAAGGAAGACCTCTGGAGGTAGTGACTTTGGGGATGACACCTGAATAATCCAAAGGAAGCAATTGTGTGACAACTGGAAGTCCAGCACAAAGAACTTAAAATGGTAACCACTTGGTATCTTCAAGGAAAATGAAGAGCATCCCACTGGGTTGGGGCGCAGTGCCTAAGGGAAAGAGTGATGGTCTATCACTTCATGGTGGAGCACTTGAGGGAATATGGGTAGGAAGAGCACATTTCACTCTTAGCCAGGTTAAAAGCTATGTGAGGATTTGAGTCAGGGAATGCCATGCTGATTTTGTTTTTAAAAGTTTGTTTGGTTGCTATGTGGAGAAACAACTGACAGGAGGCAAGAGAGATGGCAGAGATACCAGGCAGGAGTGGTTCAGGCAGAAGATGAGAGGGGTTCCAACTATGTGTGTAAGAGTGGAGATGATGTGGTTCTGTGATATGTTGGGGAGACCCAGTAGGATCTTGGTTTTCCACTTGTGCAGTCCTGGCCTGAGGTGACCAGCATGCTCGTAGAATGTTCCTGAAGTCTTCCTTGTTACAACCTGTGATATCTGTGAGCAAAAAATGTTTTACATGATTACAGAGGATTCAGCTCCTTAAAACTCCAATAGTTCCAACACTTCACCTCCATTTTTTGGTCCCACTTATACCATATAACTAACTATGACTTGCTGATGGCCAGTATTAGAACTCCAGAGTACCAGGACTGTTAGTTTGACTCCAGAGCTCAAGTAGTGTGGAGGTTTATGGATGACTCTACAATATTGATTCTACTCCAGGTAATTAGTCTAGGCCAGGCCAGGTAATTCTGTTTTTTGCAAATGATTGACTCCAAAATTTACATAAGTCTCACTTGGTTAAGAAAATGCTAGAAGACAGTCTTCTGTCTTCTATCAAATACATTCATTATTCCTAGAAAAGAAACACAGAAAGAGAGAGCCATTATTCTCTGGATATTATCACATCTGCAGGTGAGACATGCAAATCCTATAGCCATCATTGAGTTTGTAGCCTTCCATAAAATAAAGCCTATGCTGAATCTGACACAATAAAAAGGTGGAAAGAATTTGGGTCCTTGATGACACTATTAAGGAGCCAATCAAAAATGCCTAGAGCCGGCTATAACTCTAGACTTCAGGTTTTTTGGGAGATATATTTTCTTTTTGCCTTAGCTGGTTTGCATTGTAGTTTTCGGTTACATTCAGCCAAATTCATTCCACCAGATATGTTGAGGTTCATTTTTATAAAAACATTAACAGATATTTATTATGCACCCACTACATGTCATGTACTATTCTAAGTGCTGGTAATACAGAGGTTAATAAGGCAACATTGCCTATTTTTGTGACACTGAATATTATCATTTGGAAGGGAATAGGAAATAAGTAGAAATAACTCAGTAATCTCACATAACAGTTAATGCTATGAAAATAAAATGAGATAAGATGCCAGAAGGGTACTGTAGGTCATAAGGAAAGGGGCAAAGTCTTATCTTAAAAAGTAGGTCTATGCAGAAGTGAACCAGACACATGGATGCTCATCACAGCAATGTAAGAGCAAAAGTAATGATACTTACTAGAAATAACCTAATGAAACACATTTTGAAACATTCATGTGGCATTCAAACAGGCAAAATATATTGTCAATAAAAAAGACTGGGTTAGGTCAGGTGTGATGGCTCACACCTATAATCTCAGCACTTTGGGAGGCTGAGCGGGGAGGATTGCTTGAGGCCAGAATTTTGAGATCAGCCTGTGCAACAGAGAGACTCCCATCTCTACCAAAAAAAATTTTTTTTTAAAAAGACTGGGTTAAAAGAATATATAGGATTATATGACACTCTCTCTTTGACATATTATTAATAAAAATAAAAAGCTGGTTGTAGAAGAGTATGTACAGTGTTACCCCAACTATAGGAAATATACAAAGGATTGATGGATACAGAAAGGTCAACAAAGATAGAGAGATGGAGATAGAGATAGAAATAGGTAGAGATTTACTTCTCCTTGGTATGTAGTAAAGTTTATCAGTGTGCTTACCTTTCATAAGAGACACAGTAGAAGAGGTAGAGAGAAAATAGACTTTTTTATTTCTTGATTTTCTGTGCAGTTTTCAAATTTATTTTACTATGTGAACTTTTCAATCTGTAAAAGAAATACATGAAAAAATTTTTAATTACATGTAATTTTTTTAAGAAGAAAGCAGAGTGAGGAACAATAAACGTAAGTAAAGATTATTGCTTAGGAGTGGCTTTTGACATACATGACAACAGAGGAGGAGCACCTGAATTGAAATAGGAACCAGGCAGAAAAGGAGGCCATCTGTTCTACCTAGTGTTACCTGGCAAATGGTATCCCCATCATGAGGGGTAAACGCTGCAGGAAAAAATTCGACCACCAGAAGCTTTCCAGTTCTAAGAGCACATTGTATGGGACTGGGAACCAAGATTATCCACAAAATAATTTCAGATCAGAGAGGTGATGGAGGAGGATTTTATAAACATACTTGAGAATGCCAGAACAGGCCAAAGCACCAACAGATCACAGGAGTACCAGGCAAAGTGCCCCATGGCAAGGGACCTCTGAAGACCTGCACATTGAGGAGAAGGTGTAAGATTATTACCAGGTATATTTGTATGACCTTGGAGAGATTCTCCCTCCCAGGTCCTTTTGTCTAAGCCAGGCCAAGAACCTATGTTGATTTCACTTAAGCTGTGACCCCCCTCTTCACTGAACATGTGTTTTGAAAAACCTTCATCTGCTACACATTCAACCGATATTTGTGACATGATTAGTAGGTCTCCAAAGGAGGCTGAATCAAAGCCAATCTCAAGAGCAGGGCAGACTGAGCAATGTATTCTACAATAATGGAGAGGATTAGGGGAGGAGCGCTTTTCTGGATGTCTGATGTTTTCTTTCAGTTGTGTCTTCTTGTCTTATCAATAACCATCATATATTTGATAGTTAGAGAGCCAATTTTCTGATAAATAGTTCACATTGTGAGAAATAATAGATTAGGATGAAGAAAATAGGTTTTTGTTCACCAATGAAAGATTCCACAACCTCAAAGCACTGTTCTGTGAGTGCCTGTCCTTCGATGTGTCACACGCAGTTGCTTAATGATAAACCAAAATTGCTGTCAACCTGGGGACTTTTGCTGTTTCTCACATTGACTGTGCAGCTTCAACCAGATCCTTTCACCCATTCCTTCCTTGCTTTGTTCATTGCTAAAATAGGATACCAGCCAAGGTAACAATCCGGGGAAAAGAAGGTGTATAAAATATATAGTGCCTTGCCTTCTTATTAGTTTGTTTAGCTAATCTTAATTTCTAAAGTTATTCTCTTAATCTCTAAAACTCTCTAACTCAAAGCAGCCAAGATGAAGACACATGTGGCTTTCTTAAACCCAAGGCCAGCATTGCTAATTGTGTACAACACCACTTTCTCCTATTGCTTCCAGATGTGAGACTCAGAACCTCAGGCAGTTACTTTAGAACTGACAGGTAAAGACAGTCTATTTGCCATTCCTGCAGCTGCTAAACCAGGCATTTTCTTTGAATCCTATCCACGGTTTGGGTGCCAAAGGAGTCAATTTCCCTTGCATTTGCGTGGTGCAGTGTTTGTGTGTATAATTTACTAGATCATGGCATCACTAATGGGTGACTGCTGAGAAGCTTTTAATTTGCATGGAACAGATCCTTATGCTGAAAAGAAAGCCAAATTTTGCTTATGAATTGTCATCTGTCATTGAGAGAAAGTCTCAAAATATGTGGACTCACTTTCTTGAGACTTTCTGGAGAGTTTAAAAACAACTCTAGGGCTGGGCACAGTGACTCATGCCTATAATACAAGTGATGCAGGAGGATGGCTTGAGGTCAGGAAATCGAGACCACCCTGGGCAACATAGCAAGACTCTGTCTCCAAATTATTTTGTTTTTAATTAGCTTGGCATGATGGCACATGCCTGTAGTTCTAGCTATGCTGGAGAGCCCAGGAGCTCGAGGTTACAGTGAGTTATGATCACACCACTGCACTACAACCTGGGCAACAGAGCAAGACTCTGGCTCTAAAAACAAACAAACATACAGACATAACTCTGTATAGGGGAAAGGCATTTTAACCTCTTTTTATCCATCCCCTTCCCAGGTCTCCATTCAAAGAGAGAGGGGAAAACTGCTAGCATAATTGGTCAGAGATCAAGAATTAATTGCAACATGAATATTAATGGGTAAGGCCACTGCATTAAAAGGCCTTAATTCATCTTCGGCTATTCTCTACGTGCCTACACTACACACAGCTTGGTCAGTAAGTCAAATCAGGACTTGTCCTTGGCAGAACTTGTCAGCTGCCTCTCTTATTCTGAAACTTCAAGAAACATTCACCTAGCTGAGTCAGGGTTTTCCTTGGAGCCCTGCCATCACTCTGCCTGCATGCTAAATCACTCTGGATGTGGCAATGGGTTAGTGTCTCATTCACTTTCAATTCCTTCTAACAAAAATATTTTGAGCACCCACTATGCGTAGACATCATTGTAGGTGGTATCCATCCATCCAACTATATATATATACATATACATATGTATGTGTGTGTATGTGTGTGTGAGTATATATATAATATATATATATAATTCTCTCTCTCTATATATATATATGTGTGGGTGTGTGTGTATATATAATTCTAGTCAATAACTAAGTAAAACCTAGAGTTCATCAAATGGTGGTAAGTGCTTTGGAACAAAATTAGGCAGGCAAGTGGACCAGGGAATTCAGGGAAGGAAGGGAGATGTGTTCTGATTTCAAGTCATATGGTCAGGAAAGCCCTCACTGAGAAAATGACAGTCGAATCATACCTGAAGAAGCCAGGATCTGGTCTTGTGACTGTTTGGGGACAAGGGACAGAAGGAGGCATTTCTGTGTGTCTGTGAGCAGTAAAGAGGCTGAGTTGCCTGGACAGAGTGAGCAAGGGAAGAGTGACAGGATGGGACATCAGAGTTACCAGGTGGACAAAGGGCAGCAAATTGCATGGGACTTCTGGGTCACTATGATGGCTTTGGGTTTTACTCAGGGCAAGAGGGAATAAACAAAGATAATTCAGGTTGTCTAAGTTTCCTATTGACGCTATTTCAAATTTGTCACAAATGACCACATGGTTAGCAGTTTAAAATACCACACATCGATTCTGTTACAGTTCTAAAAGTCAGAAGTCCAAAATCAGCTTCACTGGGCTGAGATCAAGGTGTAAGCAAGCCTGTTTTTTTCCAGAGACTATGAGAAGAGAATCTGTTTCCTTGCCTTCTTCAGGGTTTAGTGACTACCCATATTCCTTTGCTTTTTGCCCCTGCTTCCATCTTCAAAGTGCATCACTCCAATCTCTGCCTTCATCCTGATAGTTTTTCCTCTGACTCCTCCAGCATCCCTCTTATTAACGCTTTTGTGATTACATCAGATCTGCACAGATAATCCGGGCCAGTCACCCCATCTCAAAATTCTTAACTTGCTGGCTGGGTACAGTGGCTCAGCACTATAATCCCAGCACTTTGGGAGGCCAAGGCAGGAGCATTACTTGAGGCCAGGAGTTTAAGACCAGCCTAGGCAACACAGAGAGACCTTAAATCTACAAAAAAATAAAAATTAAAAAATTAACTAGGGTGTGCCTGCAGTCCCAGCGACTCAAGTGGAGGATCCCTTGAGCCCAGGAGTTGGAGGTCACAGTGAGCTATGATCATGCCACTGCACTCCAGCATAGGTGACAGAGCAAGACCTTGTCACTAAAAAAAATTTTTTTTAATTCTTAACTTACTTATTTCTACAAAGTCTCTTTTAAAATACAAGGTAAAATTCATAGGTTCCAGGGATTAGAACATGGACATATTTCAATGGCCATTGTTCAGTCTACCACAGATAATCTGATTGGACTTATGCTTGCAAAGAATTCTCTGGATGCTCTGTTAAGAATGAACTTTTGGACTATAAGGGGAGAAACAAAGAAACCAATTAGGTGGCTCTTGCAATAACTTAGGCAAGAGATGATGATGGTTCAGTCCAGGGTGGTGGCATCAGGGGTATTGAGAAGTCATATCTTGGAAATGTTTTAAAAACAAAACCAACATATTTTGGTGATATGGGTCATGAGAAAAATAGAAAAGAAATTGATTCCTTTTTTAATTTTAGCAGCTGGAAGGATAGATATGCTTTATCCTAAATGGAAAAGGTTATCGGTTAGTGTATTGAAGGAGCAGATTTGGAGGAAAGATAATGAATTTAGTTTTGTATATTAAATTTAAAATTCCTATTGAAGACCCAAGCTGAGATGTCAACATTTGAATTAAATAGTAATACTTGAGCCTAAAGAGGTGCATCAAACTAGGCTTTACCATAATTGTGCACTCAGAATTATTATACATTGTACTTAAAATACCATTTGGCTGTTATTCCTTGGATTTAATGCAGACAGAAATATTGTGAGAGCAAGGAAACATGGAAGATATGCAATAGGAGGTCAGGATTAATGAGCTACCAAAACTCTAGCTGTAATACCATCAAAATGCCATGCAAAAGACCCAAGATCCCATTTAACACTAACACTGTATGTATTTGCAAACATAGTTGCAATTTCCAAGGTTGACACTGAGATGTAGAGAGATCCTGTTTCTTGGCTTATGGTCTATTAATCTGGGAACTTAAACTCTGGTTTGCATCACAATCAGCAGAGAGTGTGTTAAAATGCAACTTTCTGGTTCCCGTCTCCGGATGACTCAGGAGGTCTAGATGATAGTAGTAGTGGTCTGCAACCCAGATAACATTGAGAAAGAGCAAAGGAAGGACAGATGGGTTGTGGTAAATGAGTATTTGTGGTGGGTGTTTGATTTGGTTTGGTTAGTAGTTAAGAACTCACTGAGCACTTACCATGGGTAGGTATGATCTCACTTTATTCTCACAATACTTTAAGAAGTGGGAGGAAAGTACTATTATTACTTTTATTTTGCAGATGAGAAAACTGAAGGCATAGAAATTAGATGAGTTTCCCAGATTACACAGCAGTCAAGGCAGAGTTGATCATTTCTGCTGAGCTTATTTGGCTCTAACTCCCACATCCGTGCTGGTACCCAGTGTTCTGTGTTGGGGATGGGAACATGGATCAATTGAGTGGTAGATGGAAGGGTATGACTCTAAGACGCTGCTGGTAATGTCTGGATTTCTGTTGGAATTAGTAAGGCAAGCTCTGCAGCCAAGCTGCCTGGTTTCAAACCTGTATTCTGCCACTTGACAGCGAGGTGACATGGGCTATGCTATTTCACCTCTCTAAGTTTCACTTTTCCCCTCTACATATAGAGATATAAATAGTGCCTGTATCATCAGTTATTGTGTTTGTGAAATAAGATGATACTTTGAAGTCTTATTCTCCATGGCCTCCAAAATCTCTCCATGATCTGCTGTCCTGTTTCCTCCTCAACTTTCTATCTGTACTATTTACTTCACCATTATGCATCTTGCTCAAAGATGCTTGCTTCTTTTTATTCCACAAAGAAATCTGGCTCACTGGGGACATTTATCTCAGAATTTTCATCTGCCTGGAAAACTCTCCCTTTCCCTCTATCTCCCAGACTGTAATATGGCAATTTTTTTCTGTCGAGGTCTCAATTCACATGTTTCTCCCATAGATAAGTTATTCCTGTACACTCAACAGAAAGTAGTCTTCTATTTCCTAGTCACTATCATATTACGGTTTTATCTATCTTTTCATAATATGTATCACTATCTGTATTTGTGGTGTTTGTTTACTGGTTTATTATTATCCCTACAACTAAAATTTAAGGTGCATAATGTCGCTTGTTCATTACCACAGTCTGAGCTCTTAGAACAGTACCTGACATGTAGAGGGAACTCAGTGAAAACTCACAGACAGGAAAAAAAAGAAGGGAGTGAAGGAGTGCTGTGTATGACTAAAAAATTCAGGGAAAGAACCCACAGTGCAAATCACGAGCTCCTAGATCTCATTAAATTCAGGACTCATAAGCACATTTTTAATATCTTTAGAAAATCCACATTTAACTGGAAATTGTCCCATGCACACAACTCATTTTCCAAACCCCTCCCAGACAGAGGGATCAAACAGATGGACTCTGCATTGCACCTGGGAGTGCAGCCAAATCTAGCTGTGCTGGCCGCATTGGAAAATCTTACAGAAATGGAGTAGAATTTACAAATTTCAAAGGGGAGTGAGGTCCTACATCCCACTTCCAATTTTGGATCACCCAGGTTATGACTTTTAAATGGACATTTGTATTGTTCTTCTCTACTTAATGTTTGCTCCTTGTCTATCAGGGATGATGAGACATCATCTGGCATTTCTGGCAATCTCATCACCACAGGTATCTAAAGGGCAGAGGATTGCTGTTTTGGGGAAAAGATACAGCTTCTCCAGTGAATCAAGCACATGCATCCCCTTTTCTTCAAGGTTGTGGACAATGGTGAGGGAGCAACAGGGAAAGGTTTTGTGTGTTAAAAGACATTTGGGATCCCTCATTTCTTTATCAGTTTCAATTAGCAGTTGGGCAGAAACATCTTTTAACTGAGATATAAACAGGGTCAATTTCCAAAGAAGAACTATGGTGCGTGTTAGGAAGAACTTTTGAGTCCCCTCTGGGGCATCTATAATGAGATTTTTTCAAGATGGTAGCACCAGAGACTTGACATTCTTTGAGAACATCCATCTTACTCAAACTTGGATTTTCTCAGTCTAAATGGCAGGTCTCTTGCTGTCCTCCTAACTTTGACAAAATAAGTGTTGGGATTCAGTCCACTTCAGCAAATACTTACAGAAGAACATCTACCATGTTCTAGGCCCCATGTGTTTGTGTTACCATGGTAAACTAGGCACTTATCTCATGGAGATCACAGTCCAGTGGAAAATAAAGTCAAGGAAATAGATCATTACAATGCAATGCAAACTAGGCTATATATATATATATAATAGGGTATATTTTACAGTACTTTTTGGAGCGCAGAGATATGTACCTAATACCGACTTAGGTAGGGGGGAAAAAAAGTCTACCAGACAAAGCAATATCCTAAGCTGAAACCTGAATGATTAGACGTACCTGAAAGGATTCTAGACTAGAAGTCAATGGACATGGATTCAGGCCCCATTCTTTGAGTTATAAGCTTTGTATGTATAAGCAAGTCATTAAATTTTTTTTTAAATATTCTCCTGTCTTGGAATTGGGGATAATGGTTCAGCCATCTCACAGGACCAGGTAAAAACAATAGATGTGCAAATGATTGGTAAATTCTAAAGCCTTTTACAAAATGCTAGCTATTATGTGAGGCACCATTTGCTATCAGTAGTCCAGCACCTCAGCTTGTTTGTGTTCGAATTGGGGCCAGAAAGTTTGGTTTCATCCTTTCCCAGCATTGTTTATCTCTGAAAATTCTTGAGGTTACTTTGTGACCAAGCTTCACGAATGTAAACACAAATGTATTGCTAGCTTAACTCTGCAGATATTCAGTCTTATCCTCTGCCACACCCCCAGCTCTGACCCTGTAGAGTTTTCTCTACTCTTTATACTTTTCTACGAAACAAAAGAACATGATCTATGGATATTTACTAGTATGATTTGTGGTTTGTCAGTAGATTTGGGAATAAAATGTTAATATTCAAGCACCATAATTGAATCACATTCAAATAAAACACAAGATTCTACTGAAAAGCAAATATGAGCAACAAGCTCTTCCATGGCAATATAGCAAGATATGACTTCATTCCTCTTTTTTTTTTTTTTTTTGTGAGACAGAGTCTTGCTTTGTTGCCCAGATTGGAATGGAGTGGCGTGATCTCTGTTCACTGCAACCTCCGCCTCCTGGGTTCAAGCAATTCTCCTGCCTCAGCCTCCTTAGTAGCTGGGATTACAGGCATGTACCACCCCGCCTGGCTAATTTTTGTAATTTCAATAGAGATGGGGTTTCACTATGTTGGCCAGTCTGGTCTCAAACTCCTGATCTTGTGATCTGCCCACCTCGGCCTCCCAAAGTGCTGGGATTACAGGTGTGAGCCACCGTGCCCAGCCCATTCCTCATGTTTTATAAAGCATAATAGCACTTTTAACTCATGGTGCAGCCCCTTTCTCCTACTGTCCTTAAAGAGAAGTTAAAGATCTCCTAAACTGAAATATCATTTTTCCACTAATGAATGTAATAGCAATCAGTGTGTTCATCTCCAGTGTGATCTGGGATTACCTATGAGATCGTAAACTAGACTCTAGAAACCCTGAGCCCAACGACCAGAAAGCCCATGTCAATTTCTTAAATAGATTTGGGGAAGGAGGGAGGAAATACCCAAGTGAAGAGTGAGTTGGGAGAGCAAAAGACAACCTGAAAGAAAACAAGAGATCCACTAAGGATTAATCTATGGAGACAGCACTTATGTCCTGCCCTACATTGTCCTAATTTGAAATAAGCAAGTACTTTTTTTAGAAACAGACTTTTCCAGAAAACCTCGAAGCAGGATGAGATCTCTTCCAGAGAGCTAAGATAAAAGATACCTTGCAACCTAACACCACCTCCAGACTTGCATAATTTGCCCAAGGACTCAAATTGATAAAAGAAAGCTAAATCAGTAGGTTGAGACAAGAATTGATGGATAAATTTTTCTCAGAAGATGTGATTCATTAAAATTAAGGTGAGAACTTCTAGAATTAGATGTTTCCATCTGAAGCTTTTTTGGGGAGAAAATGTAGTAAATGGTTAAAAATCTGAATTCTGGAATCTGGTTATAGTAAATTTAGTTGTGCTGTATGCATTTGGGGCTAATACAGAAAAGCATTAGGTTCCCTTCCTACTAAAAGGATGAAATCTAATGAAAGAGCAGTCACCTAAGAAACTAGGAAATGATGGAGATAGCAAATCTTCTTCCAGAGCATCCGCTAAAGGGAGTCACTGATGGGGTAGTATAGAGAAGGTGAGTTGAGGGTGGCTTCACATTTAAGAAAAATATCTTTTAGCATAACCGAGACAAATATCTGTTTGTGTTCAATTCAAACTTTACATTTTCTCTAAAGGAAGCATATCTTTCTACCCAAATGAAAGTAGAATCACAGAGGCAACACCGAGATGCCTCATAAACAGAAAGCTGACACTATGATAATTTATCAATTATTCTCCTTTCTGCCCTCATTCTTAATATCCTTCTTCCTGCCCTCATATTTAACTCTGCCCAATTTTGCATCCTTTAGTTAAGTGTTTCCTCCATTTCTATATTATGAATTCAAACAAGATTGAGACCAAATATTGCACCTCTCTTTGTATTCTTCCCTCACCTTGCTCACTAAGTGCGTGAATAATAAGCATCCAGAAAGTAGTTGATAAAAAAGAAAATAGATCAGTAAAGTTGGATTCTCAAAGAGACAGGATTTTATTTCGCTATCAATTCTTTGCATGTGCAAAATGAGGAAGAAATATGTTTTAATTAAGCACCCTCATTGCTACTCTTTTATTACTTACTCTTCCCACCCAAATCTCCTCATTCTGCCTACTTCTTTCCCTCTAGACATGACATATATTGCAAATGTTCATATGTCAAAACTTACCTGTTTACTCCTCATTTATGTAAGAAATTATCAGATTTCTTTCAGATTTTCAGGGTAAAAATTGGTTTCCTGATAAACTAACCCATGATCCAATAGCTAATGACCCATTGTACCTTAGATGTGCTAGTCCTAACTATTTCATGGAGACCCCTGGAGACACAACGCCTTTATGAAAAGATTCTATGTCTAACTCTAGACTGTTTAATAGGCCAATGGAAAGATAATCTAGAGTGGAGAAGTTTTCTAGTGCCCTTTAAATCTCTTAGCCTGCAACTTGCTTTAAGATCTAGTTAGGAACAAGCATCCACACAAAAAATATGAAAAGTCAAGATTAAAGAGAACATCAATCATTCGATTTTCAAAAAGTCACGCCTAGGCAACTGGTGCCAAAAGCCTCATAAATGAACAGCTGCTTGAGATGAGCTTGTATTTTATGTATTTAAATACATTAATCTTAGAAATATGAACAAGAAGTCAGTGAAGCTGTTTCTTTATTCTTTGAAAGCTGAGATCTTCACGTTACCCTCCTCCACTTGATTTTCCTGCATCTGTTATTTTTCTGTAGGTTGTCAGAATTCCAAGATATGAATGATCATTGCAACTTAAATAGGCCATTTTGGCTAAAGAGAAAATCCAAAGGGGAAGTAACAGGCATAGAAAGTTTGCTATGGGCTGAATATAAGAAGAGGTGACTGCAGAGAACATGCTTCTAGGTGGGAGGAATTGAAGAAAGATTGCTTAATGTTATAGCTCATCTTTGATTTTTAGAGGAAGAATACTTAACTGAACACTGAGGAAGAAGAAAGAGTAGAAGAAAGGCTCCAAAGCAGGTCTTTGAGTAAGGAGACTTGCTCTGCCACTTATAGGATGCTTTAATCTGGAAGACTGAAAGTCACTTTGCTTTTGGGAGCCCAGGTTGCCCCATATACGATATAAAAGATATTAGACCAAACAGTCTCCAGTGTCCCTTTGGAGAGATGATCTGATGCTCGAGGAGTTCAAAAAACTAGTTGGGGTATTTGGAACTGTCAGCTCTATGATTAAAATTTTCATTCGTATTTATTTTCCTCCTGTGCATTCTCAGGGTGCTTGGCAGTAGATTAGGTATCGAGGTCAATTCCCAGGCCTTTGGATCTGAAAAATGTAGTGCCACTTTCTCATCATTGATTCCAATTGTATATTTTGGTTTATGATGCATAAACCATATTGTGAAAAGTAAACTCTCCAAGCTGATCTACTGAACCATTAAATGCTGCATCTTATCTACAATTAAAGTTTTCTAAAAGGATTTATCTACAGATAGACCATGAAGCCAACGACAATGATGTGGTGTACTTTGGAGCTTTCAAACAGGCATAGATTTCTGGCTGAGAGGGAGTGAAAACAGACTCTGGCCTTCAGAATTGGTGGAAATAATACAAAGTTTAGAAAAACCTAGCAGAGATTGTATTTAATATGGTACCCTGTCTCAGTTATTCATTCAATAAAAATTTATTGAGCTCTTACTGTGTACCTGGCACTGTGCTAGGCACTAGGAAGCAGAGGTCAGACAACTTGGTTCTTGCCCCAAGGAAGCTTATGGTTTAAAGAGTGTTATGAGAGTTTCATGTGAGACAGACTTCAGTTGAATGTCAGGAAAGCCCTCTCTCCATAATAGCATTTAACAATTGAAAGGCATCTCTTCTGTCTCTCCTAAAGGAAGAAGAACAGTTCTTTTAGATATTCCTCATGTGGGATGTTTTCCATTTTCTATCTCTGAAAACACTGCAGTTTATTCCCCTTAAGTGGGACCCATCAGAAGTGAACCCCAGATGCATTTAATCTGAGAAGAGAGAAATAGGACTCTCCTTTCTTATTCTGAGCACATAGTTACATTAATATAGCCTGTAATCCTATTAGCAATATTAATAATAAAACAGTCAAGTGACAATAATGATGATGGTGATAAAAATAATAAGAAAGCCAAGACTTTGAATGCCTGAACTAAAGTTCATATTCCATCTCCATCTTGGTTTGAATTTCCCCAAAAGCAGAGGTAGGTGGGGCACAGTTACAAGACCTAGATCACCTGACTGTCTGCATTCTATTCTCTACATGCTGCTCCTTCTGCTGAGAAACCTATCCTCTCTTCCCACAGGTCTCTTCTTGCCCACTCTCCAGCTGGCAGTGCCTTTAACATCCTCAGGTACAAGCCCAGATACCACATGCTTCATTCACAAAGTTTTTCTCAGCTCCCAGGACTTGGAGAATTGCCCCCTTGAGTTTTCACGGCATCTTGCCTTTGCTTGTTACAGCACTAGTCTTGCTATGTTCAAATCGCCTGTTGTGTGTTTAGATTCATGTGACTGTGGATTCAAAATGGACATGGAGGGTGAATGAATAAATGAATGAGTGATGTTGCCTACTTTGCTTAAGGCCAACTGAGCATGAGTTTCCCCCATAACTCTGGTTTCGAAGAAAGCACAGTTCTGCCTTCAGCACAAATTTCCACTTATTCCCAATGAATATTCTTTCACTGGGCTTACTCTGGTTTCCTCCAGTCCATGAAATATGACTTATTTTGGCTATTGAAACAGAATAAAGAAAACACATGGTTTTTAGGAACTGCTTGGTAGATGTTAGGAGGGACGATCCCATGATAATCAGGCTTCTCTCAGCCTGTAAGTTCCAGTGAGCCTTTCCAAGCCAGCTCTGTATGGTATGTTCAGGAAACTGCTCCAGTCTCAAGGTTCTGTGGGTCCAAAGATGATGCTATTAATGATGCAAGAAGATGTGCAAACAATGTAGCTTCCCCCTTAAAACTCACTCAGAAAAGGCCTCACGCAGCCCAGTAAAACAAAAGTCAGGACCTGAAGAATCTGCAGAAGAATGGGGAAGAATGCAAGCATTAATGCCTCTGAGATCTTGAATTAAACCTCACGTCTGCCCCTTATCAGCTGTATTATCTCACATTAGGTTTTTTATATTCTATGAGCCTCACTCTCCTCCACTGTAAAATGAGGATAACATTCCAGCTTGTTAGGTTAAATGATGGGGATGTTGGGGACCTAATAGACTTCCAGCTGTTTGCTTTTCTCAATATCTTGCCTGGGATTTAACATAGTTTAATTTTAAAAGATGCATGATTATAATAACATACACACCAAAGAACATTCCATTTGAAGTGGAGACAAGAAGGCAGTTACTATGTGTGTGTATATATATATATGTGTGTGTGTGTGTGTGTGTGTATGTAGATATATATATATATATATATATCCCACTATAATAATATACATACCAAAGAACATCCCATTTGAAGTGGAGACAAAAAGGCAGTAGGTTACTACTTTTAAGGAGCAGATACCTCTTTTACAAAGGTTCTCTTTTTTTTTCTTTTTTTTGAGACGGAGTCTCGCTCTGTCTCCCAGGCTGGAGTGCAGTGGTGCGATCTTCGATCTCGGCTCACTGCAAGCTCCGCCCTGTGGGTTCACGCCATTCTTCTGCCTCAGCCTCCCATGTAGCTGGGACTACAGGCACCCACCACCATGCCCAGCTAATTTTTTTTTTTTTTTTAGTAGAGACGGGGTTTCACCTTGTTAGCCAGGATGGTCTCGATCTCCTGACCTCGTGATCCGCCCGTCTCGGCCTCCCAAAGTGCTAGGATTACAGGCGTGAGCCACCGTGCCTGGACCAAAGGTTCTTTTAAATCAGTGGTTTTCAACCTTGGAGATACACGGTTCTCACCTGAAAGGCTTGTTAAAATAAAGATTGATGGGCCCAGCCCCCAGAGTATCTGCTGAAATAAGTATGGAATAGAACAAGAAAGTTTGTATTTCTAACAAGCCCCTAGGTAGTAGGGATGCTTTCAGTCCTCAGACCACATATTTTGGGTATCTTGAGGACATTAAGACCAATACCCAGCACCTATAACATTTCCTGGTGCATAGCAAAGGCTTGGTGTGAATAAATATTATTTTGGCATCCACTAAGAAGTGCGCAAGAAAGCAATGGATGGACTGCACATTTCTGGAGAACAAGCCACAAACTGTCTTCAGTTGCAGTATATCCATGCTAAATCCTTCAGAGCCTCAGCATTGCCTGTTGGCTCATTACTCTCTAAAAGTACATTATTCTCTTTTGAATTAAAAGTTAATTTTTCGTATGTTTAACTTCAGTTCTGTGAATATTCTAATCTACTACATTTCTAAGAGTAGAAATTGAGTACCATTTCCAAAATTTTAGGTACAAAAAGGCATGGAATTAGAATGAGTCGGGGGCAGAAATGAAAACAGAGTCTGCTCAGATATGATTTTACTCAAAAAGTAGGTCCTCTGCCTCTCTTTCCACTGAAGACATGAAGAAGAGAACGGCTAGATCACAGATCTGAAAGAGGCATCAGGGATCTAAACAAAACACTCCCTCACCCTGAACCTGGCTAGGCATCAAAGCAGGGATGAGAAGGATCACAGGATGTGGACCAGGTAACTTCTAAGAATCCTTTTTCACCAGCACCAACAAAGGAAGAGATTGAGAATCAGATTTAACTCCAAATCCCAACCTTTTCTTTCTGACCAAGATATTCACCCCTACCATTTGGACACTTCTAAGAATAATTGAGGAAATCCTCCTTGTAAATGAAAGAGGATGGCCAGGTGTGGTGGCTCACAGCTGTAATCCCAACACTTTGGGAGACCAAGGTGGGAGGGCCACTGGAACCCAGGAGTTCAAGACCAGCCTTGGCAACAGAGTAAGGCCCTGTCTACAAAATATTTAAAAATTAGCTGCATGCGGTAGTGCATGCCTGTTGTTCCAGCTACTCAGGAAGCCAAGGCAGGAGGATCGCTTAAGCCCAGGAAGCTGAGGCTGCAGTGAGCCATAATCATGCCACTACTTCAGACAGGGCCACAGAAATCCTGTCTAAAAATTAAAACAACAACAACAACAACAACAACAAAAACTTGCAGAGTTCCTGTCTATCTCAAATATTCCAAGGACCCAATTTTTCCTTCTTAAGGAACCCTGACCTCTCACTTTTTACCAAGACATTATCAAGTTTAGAGGGGATCTTGTGTGCTGAAAATTGAGTTGGCCATATGGTACCTGATTCATTCACTGATTATTTTCACGAATTACTGGAAACCTATGTGACAAGGATTGTGCTGGGCCCTGGGATACCAGATCAAATTCGCTTGATCCCTATCTTCATGGACCTAACATTTAGTTGTAGAGACACTATGTTCTGACACACAGAGTTTTAACAAGACAATATCACATTCAGACTTTCCCAGAATATCCCCAAGCCCTGTATTGGTACATAGAAATGTTCTGAGATGGGTGTTAAAATGCAGCCCCCAGGCATCACCTTCACAGAGTTCATTATATCTGGGGTCATGCCATGAACCTAAATTTTTCACAAGTTCCAAAACTTTTCTAAGGTAGATGGTCTTCACATCACACTCTGGAAACACTGCTCTATTAAAAGGCATCATTCTTCACTAATGGATTTTTATGCAGTCCCCTATGTAGGCCAGATTGTATTTCCTCCCATTTTAATAAAGGAATTACTCCAAATTAAATCTCTGTGCTTCACTCTCTTCCTCTGGTATTACAAAGGCCTTCAGGGAGCTGTTTTAATTAAGTAATTCATGGAGAGAACACCTGTTCAGGTGTGCCTTGGCTTTACTTGGAAAACAACAATTAAAAACCAAAATCTTACTATTCCTGGAAGGAGAAGGGCATTTCTTGTTTGAAGACATACATCATATTTGCAAAAGAGGGGAGGGCAGTGCAAGCATATGTTAGGCTGCATGTAGATTCATGTACCATCTGATAATATTGACGCACTGAGGAAGGCAGATAGGTCTGATTTAATGCCGCCATTCTAGTCACTGCAGATGACTATGCAGAGCTTTTCCCTTTTTCAAACAAATTTTATTGTGCACATTTGTGGCTAACAACATGATTGATGAGATACACGTAGATCATAAAATGAAGCTTTTCAAATACAATAATCCTAAATTGGAAGTTCCAAGATGGCTGAATAGGAAGAGCTCCAGTCCACAGCTCCCAGCGTGAGTGATGCAGAAGATGGGTGATTTCTGCATTTCCAGCTGAGGTACCGGGTTCATCTCACTGTGGCTTGTCAGACAGTGGGTGCAGCCCATGGAGCATGAGCTGAAGCAGGGCAGGGCATCGCCTCACCTGGGAAGTGCAAGGGATCAGAGAATTCCCTTTCCTCGCCAAGGGAAGCCATGACAGATGGTACCTGGAAATTCGGGACAATCTTACCCTAATACTGCACTTTTCCAATGGTCTTAGCAAATGGCACACCAGGAGATTATATCCCGCACCTGGCTCGGTGGGTACCACATCCACAGAGCCTCACTCACTGCTAGCACGTCAGTCTGAGATTGAAATGCAAGGCAGCAGCAAGGTTGTGGGAGGGGCGTCCACCATTGCTGAGGCTTGAGTAGGTAAACAAAGCAGCCAGGAAGCTCGAACTGGGTGGAGCCCACCACAGTTCAAGAAGGCCTTCCTGCCTCTGTAGACTCCACCTCTGGGGGCAGGGCATAGCTGAAAAAAAAGCAGCAGAAACTTGTGCAGACTTAAACGTCCCTGTCTGACAGCTTTGAAGAGAACAGTGGTTCTCCCAGCACAGAGTTTGAGATCTAAAAATGGACAGGCTGCCTCCTCAAGTGGGTCCCTGAACCCCCGTGTAACCTAACTGGGTGACACCTCCCAGTAGGGGCCGACTGACACCTCATACATCCGGGTGCCCCTCTGAGATGAAGTTTTCAGAGGAAGGATCAGGCAGCAACATCTGCCATTCTGCAATATCTGCTGTTCTGTAGCCTCCGCTGGTGATACCCAGGCGAACAGGGTCTGGAGTGGACCTCCAGCAAACTCCAAAAGACCTGCAGCTGAGGGTCCTGAATGTTAGAAGGAAAACTAACAAACAGAAAGGACATCCACAACAAAACCCCATCTGTACATCACCATCACCAAAGATGAAAAGTAGATAAAACCACAAAGATGGGGAAAAACCAGAGCAGAAAAGCTGAAAATTCTAAAAGTCGGGGTGCCTCTTCTCCTCCAAATGAACACAGCTCCTCACCAGCAACAGAGCAAAGCTGAACAGAGAATGACTTTGACAAGTTGAGAAAAGAAGGCTTCAGATGATCGGTAATAACAAATTTCTCTGAGCTAAAGGAGGATGTTTGAACCCATCGGAAAGAAGCTAAAAACCTTTAAAAAGATTAGACAAATGGCTAACTAGAATAAACAGCACAGAGAAGACCTTAAATGACCTGATGGAGCTGAGAACCATGGCACGAGAACTACGTGACAAATGTACGAGCTTCAGTAGCCAATTTGGTCAAGTGCAAGAAAGGGTATCAGTGATTGAAGATCAAATGAATGAAATGAAGTGAGAAGAGAAGTTTAGAGAAAAAAGAAATAAACAAAGCCTCCAAGAATATGGGACTATATGAAAAGACCAAATCTATGAGTGAATGCTGTACCTGAAAGTGATGGGGAGAATGGAACCAAGTTGGAAAACACTCTTCAGGATATTATCCGGGAGAACTTCCCCAACCTAGCAAGGCAGGCCAACATTCAAATTCAGGAAATACAGAGAATGTCACAAAGATACTCCTTGAGAAGAGCAACTCCAAGACACATAATTGTCAGATTCCCCAAAGTTGAAATGAAGGAAAAAATGTTAAGGGCAGCCAGAGAGAAAGACTGGGTTACCCACAAAGGGAAGCCCATCAGACTAATAGCAGATATCTCGGCAGAAACTCTACAAGCCAGAAGAGAGTAGGGGACAACATTCAACATTCTTAAGAAAATAATTTTCAACCCAGAATTTGATATCCAGTCAAACTAAGCTTCATAAGTAAAGGAGAAATAAAATCCTTCACTGACAAGCAAATGCTGAGAGATTTTGTCCCCACCAGGCCTGCCCTACAAGAGCTCCTGAAGGAAGAACTAAACATGGAAAGGAACAACAAGTACCAGCCACTGCAAAAACATGACAAATTGTAAGGACCATCGATGCCAGGAAGAAACTGCATCAAATAACGAGCAAAATGACCAGCTAACATCATAATGACAGGATCAGATTCACACATAACCATATTAAACTTAAATGTAAATGGGCTAAATGCTCCAATTAAAAGACACAGACTTGCAAATTGGATAAAGAGTCAAGACCCATCAGTCTGCTGTATTCAGGAGACCTATCTCACATGCAGAGACACACATAGGCTCAAAATAAAGGAATGGAGGAAGATCTACCAAGCAAATGGAAAGCAAAAGAAAAGCAGAGGTTGCAATTCTAGTCTCTGATAAAACAGACTTTAAACCATCAAAGATCAAAAGAGACAAAGAAGGCCATTACATAATGGTAAAGGGATCAATTCAACAGGAAGAGCTAACTATCCTAAATATATATGCACCCAATACAGGAGCACCCAGATTCATAAAGTAAGTCCTTAGAGACCTAAAAAGAGACTTAGACTCCCACAAAATAATAATGGGAGACTTTAACACCCCACTGTCAACATTAGATAGATCCATGAGACAGAAAGTTAATGAGGATATCCAGAAATTGAACTCAGCTCTGCACCAAGAGAACCTAATAGACATCTACAGAACTCTCCACCCCAAATCAACAGAATATACATTCTTGTCAGTGCCACATTGCACTTATTCCAAAATTGACCACATAGTTGGAAGTAAAGCACTCCTCAGCAAATGTAAAAGAACAGAAATTAAAACAAACTGTCTCTCAGAACACAGTGCAATCAAACTGGAACTCAGGATTAAGTAACTTACTCAAAACCACTCAACTACATGGAAACTGAGCAACCCGCTCCTGAATGACTACTGGGTAGATAGCAAAATAGAGGCAGAAATAAAGATGTTATCTGAAACCAATGAGAACAAAGATACAACATACGAGAATCTCTGGACACATTTAAACCAGTATGTAGAGGGAAATTTATAGCACTAAATGCCCACAAGAGAAAGCAGGAAAGATCTAAAATTGACACCCTAACATCACAATTAAAAGAACTAGAGAAGCAAGAGTAAACACATTGAAAAGCTAGCAGAAGGCAAGAAATAACTAAGATCAGAGCAGAACTGAAGGAGATAGAGACACAAAAAAAGCCTTCAAAAAATCAATGAATCCAGGAGTTGGTTTTCTGAAAAGGTCAACAAAATTGAGAGACCACTAGCAAGACTAACACAGAAGAAAAGAGAGAAGAATCAAATAGACGCAATAAAAAATGATAAAGGGGATATCAGCACAGATCCCACAGGAATACAAACTACCATCAGAGAATACTATAAACACCTCTATGCAAATAAACTAGAAAATCTAGAAGAAATGGATAAATTCCTGGGAACATACACCCTCCGAAAACTAAACCAGGAAGAAGTTGAATCCCTGAATAGACCAATAACAGGTTCTGAAATTGAGGCAATAATTAATAGCCTACCAACCAAAAAAAGTCCAGGACCAGACAGATTCACAGCTGAATTCTATAAGAGGTACAAAGAAGAGCTGGTACCATTCCTTCTGAAAGTATTCTCATCAATAGAAAAAGAGGGAATCCTCCCTAATTCATTTTATGATGCCAACATCATCCTGGTACCAAATCCTGACAGAGACACAACAAAAAAAGAGAATTTTAGATCAATATCCCTGATGAACATTGATGCAAAAATCCTCAATAAAATACTGGCAAACCAAATCCAGCAGCACATCAAAAAGCTTATCCACCACAATCAAGTTGGCTTCATCCCTGTGATCCAAGGCTGGTTCAACATATGCAAATCAGTAAAAGTAATTCATCACATAAACAGAACCAAAGACAAAAACCACATGATTATCTCAATAGAGGCAGAAAATGCCTTTGACAAAATTCAACATCCCTTCATGCTAAAAACTCTCAATAAACTAGGTATTGATGGGACATATCTCAAAATAATAAGAGCTATTTATGACAAACCCACAGCCAATATCATACTGAATGGGCAAAACCTGGAAGCATTCCCTTTGAAAACTGGCACAAGACAGTGATACCCTCTCTCACCACTCCTATTCAACACAGTGTTGAAAGTTCTGGCCAGGGCAATCAGGCAAGAGAAAGAAATAAATGGTATTAAATTAGGAAAAGAGGAAGTCAAATTGTCTGTGTTTGCAGATGACATGATTGTATATTTAGAAAACCCCATAGTCTCAGCCCAAAATCTCCTTAAGCTGATAAGCAACTTCAGCAAAGTCTCAGGATACAAAATCAATGTGCAAAAATCACAAGCATTCCTATACAAAAATAACAGACAAACAGAGAGCCAAATCATGAGTGAACTCCCATTCACAATTGCTTCAAAGAGAATAAAATACCTAGGAATCCAACTTAGAAGGTACGTGAAAGACTTCTTTAAGGAGAAGTACAAACCACTGCTCAACGAAATAAAAGAGGACACAAACAAATGGAAGAACATTCCATGCTCATGGATAGGAAGAATCAATATTGTGAAAATGGCCATACTGCCCAAGGTAATTTATAGATTCAATGCCATCCCCATCAAGTTACCAATGACTTTCTTCGCAGAATTGGAAAAAATTACTTTAAAGTTCATATGGAACCAAAAAAGAGCCTGCGTTGCCAAGACAATCCTAAGCAAAAAGAACAAAGCTGGAGGCATCAGTTAGAATGGCAATCATTAAAAAGTCAGGAAACAACAGGTGCTGAGAGGATGTGGAGAAATAGGAACACTTTTACACTATTGGTGGGACTGTAAACTTGTTCAACCATTGTGGAAAACAGTGTGGCGATTCCTCAAGGATCTAGAACTAGAAATACCATTTGACCCAGCCATCCCATTACTGGGTATATACCCAAAGGATTATAAATCATGTTGCTATAAAGACACATGCACACATATGTTTATTGCAGCACTATTCACAATAGCAAAGACTTGGAACCAACCCAAATGTCCATCAATGATACTAGGTTAAGAAAATGTGGCAGTTATATGCCATGGAATACTATGCAGCCACAAAAAAGGATGACTTCATGTCCTTTGTAGGGACATGGATGAAGCTGGTAACCATCATTCTGAGTGAGTTATCACAAGGACAGAAAACCAAACACTGCATGCTCTCACTCATAGGTGGGAATTGAACAACGAGAACACTTGGACACAGGGTGGGGAACATCACACACTGGGGCCTGTCACAGGGTGGAGAGGGATAGCATTAGGAGATATACCTAATGTAAATGACAAGTTAATGGGTGCAGCACACCAACATGGCACCTGTATACATATGTAACAAACCTGCACATTGTGCACATATACCCTAGAACTTAATGTATAATAAGAAAGAAAGAAAGAAAGAAAGAAAGAAAGAAAGAAAGAAAGAAAGAAAGAAAGAAAGAGAGAGAGAGAGAAAGAGAAAGAGAGAGAGAGAGAGAAAGAAAGAGAGAGAGAAAGAAAGAAAGAAGAAAATGTGGCACATATACACCATGGAATACTATGCAGCCATAAAAAAGGATGAGTTCATGTCCTTTGTAGGGACATGGATGAAGCTGGAAACCATCATTCTGAGCAAACTATCACAAGGACAGAAAACTAGACACGGCATGTTCTCACTCATAGGTGGGAATTGAACAATGAGAACACTTGGACACAGGATGGGAAACATCACACACCAGGGCCTGTCATGCAGTGGGGGTAGGGGTGAGAGATAGCATTAGGAGATATACCTAATGTAAATGACAAGTTAATGGGTGCAGCACACCAACATGGCACATGTATACATATGTAACAAACCTGCACATTGTGCACTTGTACCCTAGAACTTAAAGTGTAATAATAATAATAATAATAATAATAATCCTAAATTACACTCCTAGAACAATGCCAAGACAGAGAGACGTCATCATACACCCAGTCTACCTGAGGCCCCTGAGAGACTTTGAGCACCTAACCCACTACTGCTGAAGGCAAGGCCATGTCAATGAAGGCTGTCCTTTCCTCCACCTTCCCTACTGGCACAGCCAAATGCTGTGTTAATGGCCTTTGCAAGTTCTAAGTCTTTTGCCCTCTCCCCATAACATGAGAAAAGGAGATTACAGATACAATTTACATTGTCAGACTGACTTGACAAGACATTAGCACAGCCTATAACCAGAGAAAAAAGTCCTTCAAACCCTTAATAAAAATTAGCTGGAAACTATGTCCCATTTCAAATCAATACAAGTGCTTCTGTCTCTAAGCCAGAGGGAAAAATAAAAATATCAGAAAGAGATAACGTAATTGGGCTTCTGTTAAATCAAAATGTTCTATGTTGCTAAGCTATACTATGAAAGCTTAAAAATAGATGGTGGGCATGGACATAAAGATGGGAACAACAGACACTGGGACTACTAGAAGGGGGAGAGAGGAAGGGAGGTAAGGGGTAAAAAACCTATTGGGTACTAGGCTCAGTCTCATAGTGACAAGATCATTCATACCCCAAACCTCAGCATCATGCAGGATACCCATGTAACAAATTAGCACGCGTACACCTGAATCCATAAAGTTGAAATTATCAAAAAATATTGTTGATAGGTGCACAATCTAAAAAGAGATCTTGAGCAGCATTCACGATGACTTTGGTCTATAATATTTTATTAATATATCTGTATACAAGCGTCCACAATTGAGTCATCCATCAAGTAAAAAATTATCCACTCTTTTGTGCCATGATGACTTTTCTTATCATTCACTCACAAATATTTATGGACCATAACATGCAGAACACAGAGTGCGACACTGTAGAAGGTCACAAAGTTAAATTACAGGAGAGCACCCTCTCCATATGGAGACGATGTGCATGTGAATCATGTCATCTCACCACATTGCGGAACCCACTATCTGTATCCTCACTGGCAGCTTCTACAGTGAGGAGACAATTGGGGCAGAGATAATAAGAGTAGGATTCTTGTAGAAAGCAGAAGAAAATCTTGCAATGAGTCGTAAGGGACAAAGTAGCCATAATTTGTTGAAGACAAATCAGGAGTGCATTCCAGGCACCAAATCCAAAGGACTAGATTTTGAATCAGGTAAGTCTTTCCCTGTTGAAACCATGGGGAATTTTTTTTTAAGTTCTTTTTTTAATTAGGAAACAAACGCAAAGTAAAAATAAGACAATATTGTCCACTGATCAAATTTGCAATATAAAATAATTATAATCAGAGCTGGCAAATCATGCTCTGAGGTTGTGTGTGATTGGCTATAACTCTTTTTTAGTGAGAACTGGCAATATATATCTATGGCCTAAAATCTGTCATACCCTCTAAAATAAAAATGCCCCTTCTTAAAACTTGCATGGATGTTGCTAAATATAAGGAACCTCATTGTGAAATTTTTATAAAATGGAAAAATTACAAAAACCCAGATGTCCAATAGTAGGGAATTAGTTACATTGTGGTGCATCCATATGGTGACTAAATTATCATACAGAGAATGTTTAATAAGGTAAAAAATACTCATAACAACTGATGAAGGTGATCCAAATTTGCTTTTTAAAATATTTGCATGAAAAACATTTAAAGATGTATTCACCAAAATTTAAATCAACGATGGTTCTTTGAGTTGTAAAATTAAAGGTAATTTGTATTTTTTTCTTTTTATTCATTAGTCATTTTGAAATTTTTTAATAATAAACAGGTATTACTTCAGAGACCAGAAAAACATGAAAAGTAATCAGTTAACCACTAAAGAGAGACATCAGATGAGTAAAAGTCAGTGGTTTCCCACTGCTTACAGTATCAAGCTCAGGTTTGCTCACCTGGGTTGGCCCCCACCTGCCACCCCAATCCCCTCTCTCATTATGCTTCTACCAGCTTTCTCAGCTCTAGCCATGCAGGGCTCCAGGTATTTTGCCATTTTCCTGCTACCACAGAGCCTTAATATAGTAAATTATATTATTTTTTCAATTGTTCATTCCCACCTGTAAGGGAAATGGCTGCACTTCAGTCACGAGTAGGCCAAGGTAGCCTTTTGGTGTAGCATGACCCAGCAGGTTTGGAGCGCAAGCACACAACCCCTCCACACATTATGTAACCATTCCACGTGAGGTGCATTAGGTAATCACCCATGTAAGCTTGCGCTTGGCTTGGAGCCACTATTGTCAGTACAAAGTATAGTTACCCTGCTAATGCTGTACATATGGCTTGCGTCCAGGCTTTCCTGTTCCCAGGGAGAGAATAAAGCCATTCAAACCGTCCACAATTCCTCAAGTGTTTTTCCATCTACCCACCACTCACCTGACTCCCCTTGGACCTCAGTTAGAATCTGACATTTGGCATCATGAACAGATCCTGACGTGAGTGAGCCTTTGGTCCCCACGGATTCCAGGTTGGCCATGTGGCCACATCATGGGTTGTGGTACCCAGCAGCAGCTATGCTGCTCAGATGGGCTCTGGTGGAAACCTGGGCAGCAGTAGATGGGTCCTCCATTAGCATGGAGAAGGCGCTGATGCAGCTGGAAGCCCAGAGCACCAAGAAGCAAGCTTTTGCTGGCAGAGTTGGATAGCATTTTTGACTGTGCTATGAGAAGTACACACCAAGTCCCTGAGGGATGAAGCACAGGTAAGGGCCCTCCAGGCATAGGTCAGGCACCTGGAGGCCCAGCTACACAACTCAGAAAAAGAATTAGAAGCTGCCATGAATGAGAAACTCCAGGAGCAGGCGGGATGCTTGGAGGCTCACTACAGAGTTTGGAAAAGGAATTAGGGGCTGCTGTGAATGCAGGCCTGGGTGCATCATCTTGACTGGAGACCCCTCACTTGGTATGATACAAAGGAGGAAGAACCCCCATTGCAGGCTCACCCAGTGGTCCCTCAGACGGTAGATCATAAACAGCCATTGGGGCCACAAAGGCACACTCAGGGACCCCCCCCCACCACTGTAATACGAAATACTTTATATACTGCCTATACCCCAACTGATTTGCAGGAATTAGGCAAGCAGTGCCGCCAGTGTCCAGAGGAACCTCTGTCCACCTGGATGCTTCATTTGCAGAATGAGGAAGCAGATAATATCTCCTCTTCTGCCTCTGAGGTGGAAAATCTGGCCTCTATCATGACTCACCCCTCCCTCCATCAGCAGTTGCAGGTGAATAGGCAGTTGGCGCAAGGGCAAGGTGACCACACCCTGACTGAGTGGCTATGGGCAGCCATACAGACTGTGTGGATCAATGCCGATGAAATACTCAAAACCATGAGTAAATGGTAGTCATATGCCGATTTGGTGCAAGTCATCTGGGAGATGGGTATGCGGCAGGCTATGTTTGACCTGAATACCCGGGGACCGGATGATGAATGTTTCACCTCCCAAATGAGGGATCTTGTGTTGGGTTCTGTGCCCCCAAATGCCTTTGGCTCCCTAGCTGCTGTCCTCACCCCAGATGTAGGGCACTGCATACATGAAGTGACCATTGCTATGGTGGCTCTCAGGGAAGCAGAAGGCTGCCAGTTGGACCAAGGGGTCTGTGCCATACAATAGGGGAAGATGCCCTACCTTCAGGGGGCATCCCATGGGAGAAAAGGGGGCTCCAATGAGTGACACACTCACAGATGTGGGTAGATTTGATTTTGGCCAGGGTTGACCAAGAGAAAATCGATAAGCAGCCCAGTGAAGTTCTCTTAACTTTCTGGAGACAGTTATCTCGAAGCAGCAATTCCAGAAAATACTCAAGGGGCAGAAGGATATTGCTATGCGACCAAGTCCCACCCAGGCGTTTCAACTCAAAGACTACTTGCTGCAGCCAGGCAGAAATCTAGAACCTTTTCTGTTTAATTAGGGAACTGGCAGGGGCACCCAGCTTGGGGGGAATTCAGATGACTGGAGGCCACATATGGAATTAGGGATCCACTGGTCCCCCACCAATGTGCAGTGGGTACTGGCACTGCTGGATACTGGCACAGATTGCAGCCTTGTTTGTGGGAACCTGGATAAGGTTCCTGGCAAACCTGCTAGCACTGACAGCTCTGGAGGCCAGTCAGTGAAAGTGAAACCTGTATCTCTGTACCTCGACATTGGCCACTTGGCTCCCCATTTATATACTATGTATGTCTCTCCCATACCAGAATACATTCTAGGGGTGGACATTTTACATGGCCTGGTGTTACAAACTACGGCCAGGGAAGTCAGACACCAGGTGCATGTGGTAAAGCTCGTGCTGCACAGACATACGCATCACTAGCCTCGGGTCCTGCCACAACCCCGACGAGTTACTTCCACTCATCAGTACCATTTGTTGGGTGAGCATACAGAGATAACTGAGACAACTAAAAAGCTGGAGGTGCAGGTAGTGCGTGGCACCCACTACCCCTACAATTCTCCAGTGTAGCCAGTTAGAAAGCCTGATGGAACTTGGCGGATGACAGTGGGCTATCGGGAACTGAATAAAGTAACACCCTCTTTGCATGCCACTGTACCATCAATCATGGATTCGATGGACCATTTGACAACCGAATTGGGACAGCACCACTATGTAGTGGACTTGGCCAATGCATTTTTCTCCATAGACATCACTCCAGAGAGCCAGGAACAGTTCACCTTTACGTGGGATAGGTGACAATGGACTTTTACAGTGTTGCTGCAGGGCTATGAGCATAGCCCTATCAAATGTCATGGGTCATGGTCTAGTTGCCACAGATTTAGCCACCTGGCAATGTCCAGAAAGGGTCAACCTATTCCATTATATTGATTATATTATGTTAACTTCTGATTCTCTTGCAGATTTAGAAGCAGTGGTGCCCCTCTTGTGGCAACATTTGGCTGCATGTGGTTGGGCCATCGGCAAATCCAAGGTCCAAGAGCCTGGATTATCTGCGAGACTCCTGGGAGTTATCTGGTCAGGTAAGACAAAGGCCATCCCAGAGGCTATCATTGATCAGATTCAGGCATATCCCCGGCCCACCATGGTGAAGTAGCTGCAAACTTTTGTGGGACTCCTGGGATATTGGCAGGCATTTGTGCCCCATTTAGCTCAAATAATAAAACCGTTGCACTGGTTAACAAAGAAGGGAGCTACCAGGGACTGGGATGATGTGGCTGAGACTGCCTTCCTGGCAGCCAGGTGGGCTATTCAGCAGGCACAAGCCCTACAGGTAGTTGACCGGGGTGCCCATTTGAGCTGGATGTGCACGTGACCACAGATGGTTCCGGTTGGGACCTGTGGGACTGCATGGAGTTCTTGAGAATTCCAGTAGGCTTTCGGTACCAACTATGGAAGGGAGTTGAGCTCCAGTATTCCATGATAGAGAAATAGCTAACAGCTGTATATATTGGCCCTTCAGGCTTGTTAAATTATGACAGGACGGGCTGCAGTCATCGTGTGGACAACTTACCCGGTAGTGAAATAGGTGCATTCATGGGTAATGGCCCCCCAGACTGGGACAGCACAGACATCCACTTTGGCAAAGTGGGGCATCTACTCGAAGCAGCAGAGTACACTGAGTACACATGTCTTAGCGGCAGAGTTGCAAGGGGTCTTGGGGCCTGTAGTCTTACTGCAAGATAAGGCCATGGGGCCTGAAGCACCCCTAGACCCTGAGCCTTCACTGTTTAAGGAAGGGCATTCCCCTATTCCCGATGGGGCATGGTACACAGATGGATCTAGCCAAGGTGCTGTTGCTGCCTGGACCGCTGTTGCAGTCCAACCTAGTACTGACACCATGTGGTTTGAAACCAGCTATGGACAAAGTAGCCAATGAGCTGAACTCAGAACAGTGTGGATGGTGATCACCAAGAAGTTGACGTCTGTGGTAATCTGTACTTATAGCTGGGCAGTCTATTGAGGCTTAACCTTGTTGTTAACTATCTGGAAAATAGAGAAGTAGCTAGTCGGCTACTGACCCATTTGGGGCCAAGCCATATGGCAAGACCTCTGGGAAAGGGATCACAAGAAAAAAATAACTATTTATCATGCGTCAGGCCATATGCCTTTGACCACCTCTGGCAATGAGGCAGATGCCTTGGCCAAGATCCAATGGTCAGAGTAGGCACCTACATGAGATGTGGCCTTGTGGCTACACTGGAAACTGGGACACATCGGGGGTATGCTGATGCAACAGGTCAATAAGCATTGGGGTCTGTCCCTGCCCACACAAGACATTTGGGAGGCTTGTCAGAAATGCCCAGCGTGTGCTCAGGAGTACCCTAAACAGAGGCAGCTGTCCAGTGTTACACAGGTAATGATAGGGCAAGTGCCTTGACTTGCAAGAGTATACACATACACTAACAGCTGTGGGCATGGCCACAGGCCTGTAGTTCGCCTACCCTTGCAGGGTGACTGACCAACAGAACACCATCTGGGCCCTGCAACACTCATGTGTCCTGTATGGTTGCCCTCTGGCCATTGAGAGTGATAGGGGAACAAATTTCACTGGACCACAGGTACAACAATGGGCACAACCAATGGACATAAAGTGGGGATTCCATGTGCTGTACAACCTGCTAGCTGCGGGTATGATTGAGAGATACAATGGGCTCTTGAAAAATAGGTTATGCTTGCATGTCACACCCCCATCTTTGTGGGACCGGAGTTCAAGGTTGGACCTGGTGCTCCAAACCTTGAATGAACAGCCTTGGAAATGTGGCTGGTCTGGCCCTGGTGAAGGCTTTGTTACACTGGGCTGCCCACCTGAGCCCCCCGCCCCCTCTCCCCACTGCCACCTTCAGTCGCAGATACAAACCAAGAATTACCTCCTCGAACCAGGTATGGAGATGAATGGAAACCTGTTGTTGCCTGCCCTAATGGCCCCTGAAGGCAGGGGAACACAAAACCTGGCTTTGGCCATGGACCCTCCAAGACCCCACTGCCAGTGGTTGGCCATCATAGCTCTCTGGGGGAAAGGCCTACACTATGACTTGCATGTCACTCCTTGGGTGTTCAATACATGGCTCTGTGTTTGATTGTTTATAGAAAAATGACCAGGGAAGGAACCCTTCTCCGGGGAACATATGTTCTCTCTGTGTGGCCTATTATGAGCTTCCCTGTGACTTTGGCCCAGATACAAGACTCAAAGGAACCATGGGGTGCTGATAAAGTGTGGCACTATCTTCCAGGGCAAAAGCCATTGGCATCTGTATTGTTATCCAGAGATAAAAGGTTAGACTGTATTTTGCTTGAAGGACGTAATTTAACTCTGTTAGTACCTGTGCCTGCTCTGTCATTTCGACCATAGGTTAACATGCTCCAGCTGCATTGTGGACTGGGCCCACACCTTTCCTGAGGTGACCAATGTTTCCAACTGTTGGATCTGCACCACCCTTCCAGGAGCAGTTGCAGATGGCTTGCCTTGGCACAAACATTCAGCATCTGCAGAGAAATGGACATGGCTGGAGACTTTGATTCCCATGGCCGACACCTGGAATGCACCATGGCAAGCTGCAGACAAAGGATGCTGCAAGAACCACGGCATGCCCGCCCCCTGACTGGCCCATAGCATTTATGATGGGAGGGGCTGGCTAGTAGGGAAACAGGTAGTACCCCCGGCCCGGTGCATAGAGCGACACTGGGGTAACACCACTGTGGGGTGGGTACCCAGCACAGCCTGTGTAAACATAACACATGTCACCACACTGAAGGTATGGTGGAACATGCGACCCCACCAAGGTCAGGCCCTGATGGATTTTATGGCCCCTGGGAGTTTATGGGTCATTGGGGACATAGGGTGTCCTTACTTACCAACAGACTGGCCTGGACATTGTACCTGAGGTTGGCCTTGCGTACCTGGCACTGTTCTCCCTGCTTTGCCCAGATGCCTGCATAACTAGGAAGCACCATGCTCTCAGTTTTTGTGAGTGCAAGGAAGCCCCTGGTGGTTCTACACCTTGGAAGTGACTATCGCTGGAGTGGGTGTCAGAAGCAGAAGTTACTGCTTTTGCAGAGCACACCGCTCGGGTTCTGAATCACACCCGAGGGACCCTCCTCCTGTTAATGGATGCGGTTGATCAGATCAGAAAGATGGTGTTACAAAACTGAATGGCCTTAGACATAGTCACTGCTGCCCAAGGAGGCACCTGTGCCCTTTTAGGAACACAATATTGTTCCTTTATCCCTGACAGTCAGCAGAACACAACAGTAGCCCTTCAAGGGACATTAAGTTTCTAGGGAGCCTTACTGATGACCCCCTGCGGAGATGGAGGGGCATCCCTAGGCTCTGGCCTGTGCTGGGCCCTAATATAAATAGCATAACTGGGATCCTAGTAGCTGTTGCTCTCTGTATTGTTGTTGTGGGTTATAGATTCAAGGCTCTGCCCTATAGGCACACGTCTCTGCCTGGAGGACACTCTTGGCCTGGGGAGTCTAGGGTAAGGGAGATGGCTGCACTTTAGTCAGGAATAGGCTGAGGCAGCCTTCCAAAGCAGCAAAACTCAGTGGGTTTGGAGCACAGGCACACGACCCTGCACATTATGTAACCACACCACGTGAGGTGCATTAGGTGATCATACATATGAGCTTGTGCTTTGTTCGGAACCACTATTGTCTATAAAAGGTATAATTACCTTGCTAAAGCTGTACATATGGCTCACCCCCAGGCTCTCACATGCCCACACTCACTCGCACTTAGAGAGTAAAGCCATGTCAAAACTATCTACAATTCCTTGAGTGTTTCTCCAGCTACCCGCCACTCACCCCACCAACTCCCCTCAGACCCCGTTTAGAACTTGACGCCACCCCTTTCCCTGTAAAAGGAGTGCATTCCTGCCCACTGCCATGTAGCTTTCCATGTCCCCAGTGGGAGACCCATGCATCCCTGTCCCATTGGCTTTCAGCTTTGACTGAAGGAACAAAAGCAGACATGACAGAGGCCACATCCAAGTAGAAGCTTTAAGAGGCAAGACAAGTGTCCACAGTACTCCTGGTCTTCCTTTCTGCTATGAGAATAGCATAGCCCATTTAGGAAGCTGTTCCTTCAGCTTGAGTTCCTGAATGGGAAACTGCTGCTTCAATCAATGCATAGCCTCCCTTTAACAAACCTTGTAGTAGAAATTTCTGAGATTTGGAGATCATTCGTTACAACAACAATACTGACCACTACACAGGGTGCATGGTGTTTCTCTGCCTGGAACAATCTGATGCCAACCTCACTGCTTTGCATTGTTAACTCCATCCGAGTTCTAATCTGACTCTTTGACCTGGACAAACCTCTTCACATGCTTTCACAGCCCTGGGTATCTTTCCTCCTTAGCATTTATCCCAACTGCCATTTCACCACTTGTATGTGATTATTCAGTCAGTATCTGCTGTGGTGTAAACGCCTAGAGTCAGCACTTTGCCCAAAACCACACAGCTGAAAGCTAGTGGAGCCAAGGACTTGAATTCCAGCAGTCTGGTACCAAATTCTGTATTGGTAACAACTGGACTAGGCTGCTATTAATTTCATCTGATGAATGGTCCCATCAGAGACCAGATGATAAGTACTGGGAAAAAAAAATTGTGATCTGCACAGGTGACTCAAGGAAACATTTTTTAGTTTCTTTATTGTATACACAAAATCACCTGAGCTTCCAATGAGATGTGGATGAGCAGCCTCAAGACAGCATATCTTCTTCGGTAAATATAGATTTAAAGGTAGGTTTCCCTACTCTCATTAGTGTCCTCCACCCAATTCACTAGGAACACAAAGCAAATTATAGTAACAACAGCATCAACACCTTGGTCCTCTTCACACCCCTTGCTGTGCCTAGCAAGATGCTCTGTATATATTAAGTGCTTAATCAATGTGATTTGAATCAAATGGATCCTGTAGTCTTTATCTTATGATTAAATGCTTGACATAAACAAATGGTCATATGAGACCTAATTGCACATATAGTAACTCCACTTGGTGGGGCAGGTGGGATGTGAGAATTTCATTCTAAAACTGAATATGACTCTAGAAATTAGGAACCTGAACACAGACTGCCTCAGCTGTAGAGCAGGGAGAGGATGAGTGTGGGGCCCACACACCTGGGTTCTTCTCCAAAAGTAAAGAGCCTGGGAAGGGGCTGGCATGGGGAAATTGGTTTTGGAACAGGTCATCTTGAGGGGCCTACAGATCTCCTGGAGGTGACGAGGTGTTAGGCCTGGGCCTCGGGTGGAGAAAGGGCAGGACTAGAGCTCAGTGTCAGTGCTGGTGTAATAACAGTTAAATGACATCATTTCTAAGGCCTCTTATAGCTGGAATATCTTTGAGGCCAAGGCTCTCTCCTCTGACAAAGCTCATTTGTGAGTTAAAGGGAGGAGGGAGAAACTGGAGTCAGCTGCAGAATTCCTGAGGGGAGGGTAGAAGAGTGAGTTGGAAACAATGTGAAATAGCTGGTTCCCAACTCAGCTGGTAATAAAGAATTTAGGTTTATTCTCAGGCAGTATTTCTTCAAGTATACAGGTGCAAGACAATCCAAATCAGAATCACCCCAAAGAATTTTTTTTAAATATGAATTCTTGGGCCCTTTTGCAATTGAGAATTGTGTGCAGAAATCTGTATTTTTCATATTCCAGATAAGACTTATGAATCCTAAAATCTGGCAATTTCTGGAAGAAAGTAATACTAACTTGCCTGGGTAGGGAAATAAAGTCTCAAATCTTTAGATTTGGTACCTGAATAAGTGTTCTTTTTCAAGGAAATTTAAGTCACCTTTAAGACCACCTGTGGATTCAGTGGAACAGTTGTTAATTGGGGTGACTAATTGTTTTTTAATAACAGACATGCCATACATTGCTAAACTTTCCTTGCTGATTTCCCTAACACTACACAGAGGAAAAACTAGAATCTCTTTACTTCTTGTGAGCAAACTTCAACCTGTTGCTCAAGTTCTCTCTGCTGAGAATAAGGGCAGATGCGGCATCATCCTGAGAAAAGCTTGCGAACTTGAGGTACTGGTGCAATACGACCAAATCTCTAGCAGCAAAGACAGAGCCAACTTGGTTTGTATTAAAGCCATTTCATGCAGCAGCTAAGCAGAGAACCCATCTCCTGATACCTGGTCTTCATATTTCTACAGCTTTTTAATCAAGCACTAGAAAACAGGTACTCTTCATCTTTTTGATAGCAGGGCCAAAGTCCCAAGTTCTGGCTCTAATTAACCCAGGTGCTCTCTCAAAATCAATTGCGTGGCCATAGTTGGGCTGGTGGAGACCAGAGCTAGCCACCCACCAGCTAGGAGCAGTACACAGGCAGTCTCTCTGGGGTGCCTGAGCTAGTTAGGCCAGTCCTGCCAGAAGCCAAGGGAGGAGGGTGGAGATGCAGGGCTTGGAATAGGAGCCTAGAGTGGATAAGGAGGGTGGAGCTAAGCAGGTTTCTGTAGCAGGCCCAGAGAGGAGGAAATTGGGGTGGAGGAATCGTGTTCAGGCATGTGACACTGAAGGCTGGGCTTCTATATGGGTGGGGACCACCTGCTCCAGCCACCCATGAGAAGGAGGTTCTCTGGCAGTCGCTCCCCTTTGATGGGATATCTGGGGGTGGTAGCAGCTTAATCTTTCTCCCTAGTGTCCCATCAGAATAAAAACGCCCAAGGAGTACCAACCCTCCCTGTCAGCTGTGGAGTTTACACCAAGGAGGTAGGAGGTAAGCGTCTTGTTAGATTCTAAGGCTGGGGGGTGGTCTTGTCTTCTCAGTTCTCCCCACCAGTTGCTGGCCTGGGGCAGGGATGCTATTTCAAAGGGAGCCTCTGAGGCTTTCTTTCTCCTTAGTACTCTGAGTCCTGGGGCTGCAAACTGTGTTCATCCTCAGCCACCAGCAGCAACAGGATCCCAGGGACCCCCAGTCCTCTATCTATTTGGGAAGCTCTTTGCCCAGGGCATACAGGTGACTGTGTTATGAGGGCTGTTGCAGATGGTAATGGTGATAGCTCTGTGTGGTCGTGGTACCTTTCACATGCTGAAGAGCAGAGCGCCCTTGCAGGGAACCTCTACCTTAGCTATTGACTGCTTGGAAATGAGTTGCCTGTCTGGACAGTCTATAACATATAGCCATTGGGCACTACATGTACTATTTCAAGGCCTTTTCCCAAAAGGTTACAAAATCACTATGCAAGAATTTGAAAGAAATATGTGTTGGGAAGAGAGGGAGAAGTTGGGATTTTTATGATGGTGCCTCATGAAAATCATAACAGTGAGAGTTTACGGAAGCCTTATGATTTGCAAAGCATGACTGAGAAGCACTTTATATGGTATTACAAGCCCATGCGGCAGGGCTTGTATCTATCATTACTAATGAGGATGGTGAGACTCAAAGAAGTTAACTGAACCAGCCAGGGTTTACTGATCCCAGAACCCATGCGCTTGACTTCAGTTGATGAGGCCATATTTGACCAAGAGTCTTCCAGTTTCAAAGTGTACAGGGCTGGTGAGGAACTACTTGGGTTTGTAAATAGCCTTTGTCCAGGCAGAACAGAGGTGACTGCCCCCATCCCCAGTGACCATGCTCAATAACTAATTCAAAGCTTGGTTTCCTCTTAGACCTCAATGGCCTGGTCTTGTGGGCTTGGAGACTGTTAAAAGTCCCTGTCAAAAATATGTAACCCATGGCCTGTGCCATTAAGAATACAGGGACTGTGCAGCTCAGGGGTAAAGCTAATCCTTGAAGCTCTAGAGCAGTCAATAAAAAGGGGAAGGAAATGTGTTTAAGAAGAGCTAGACATTGAGCCAGTCTCACCTCCAAAGCACGGTTCACTGGACTTATGACTCTAAACCTGGCCCCCTCCCCCACCCTCACCTAATATCAGGTCCGCCAACCTATGGGAGCCAGCAGCCCTGGCTGTTGCTGTCTGTTTCCTTCTCAGGACCTCGGCACTCGGTCTTCCCTTTGCCTGGAACACTTATTCCTTGGCTTTTCCCAATATTAGCTTCCTATTTTTAATCAGCTCTTGGCTCAAAGGCCATCTCTTCATAGAGAGCTTCCCAGATCACAGCATCTAAGATACTTCCCCCACTTCCTCTCCCTGTGTTGTTTTCATAATGCCTATCACAACTGAGATTCTGTCTTCCCATTTATTTTTTAACTCTCCACTTAGCATAAAAGTCCCATGAGTGTAGAGACCCTTCATGTCTTCTATCTCCTAGACACTGTGTCCACTGGGCTTGGTAGAGTTTCTAATAATAGCAGGGCCTTGGCTAATGCTTGTTGAGTCAATGAGTAATCGAAGGGAACAGGAGATATCATGGCCACCAGTTTACCTCTTTCTCATTCGATAACTCTGCTCAATCCACCTCAGGAAGGTAAATATCTTGGTCTAAAAACGAAAGTAAAGAACACCTGGATTTTTAAGTGCTCAGGGAGCAGCTGATTTCATTCCTGGGGTAAGATAAAAAGGCTAAATGGCATCACATGGATTTAGTCCCCTGCGAAACAGTAAGGTGTGGTAAGACTGGCTCTGCTGACCAGTCTTGAAAAGCGACAACATTTATGATTCACCCCAGCTTGTCCTTCTAGACACCAGGTATAGTATTGATCTTAACGATGTGGGGTTACTTGTCATGCCAATACAATTTCAGAAAGCTGAAAGTGTACCCTTTTGCCCTGCTTTATCAAGTCACCCACTTAAATTTCCAGTGCACTTTGCTCACGTATCTCTTTCTGTTTTGGGTGTCATTCATTTTTAAGATGGGAAGAGAGCTACATTTGGAATCCCCCATTCCAAATGTATGTAGAAACACATACAACGTGTTTCTATGAGCTGTACTCCTCTCTGCAATTGTGGGCAAGTCACTTAGTGCCTGCATTTCTTATGTTTTTCCCTTTGTAAAATGGAATAATAACTACTGTCCTCTATGGCATGTGAGGTGGTTGTGAGATGCACAGGTAATGTTAGCCCTTTGTGTGACAGTGATGTAGAAAACAGCACAATACAGCTCTTGCTCAATATCACACAGCTCCACAAGCGATGGGGAGCAGGGAATACCCAGGAAGGTGTGTTTGATTTGGAGAATTTCACTTGCAGAAAATCCACAGTTCCAAAAGAAATCTATCAGAGGAAGCGACTTCTAGGCAGGATTTCTTTTTCCAGGCAACTACCTTAAGAATCAACTTACACGCTTTAATTAACACCCAGCCTATTTGCTTTGCAGAGAGAAGTATTTGAATCCAGCCTAGTGATGCTTTCTCCTTGGCAACCACAGAGTGTTTGGCAGTATTTCACATGCTGGTGGTTTTTATGGGTCCCTTATTGCACTTATGTGTTCTTCATTGTAATGGGTGTTAAGCGTTTCTGGCGTCAGCCCCAGCCCTGTCCCTGTTTGATTTAAGAGACATTTGATTTTATATCTGATCCTCAGGTTGGCTCCTGTGATCTTGTTTTTAAGTCGCTCCTTATCTTGTTCTATTTGCCTGTGCTATTCTTCATTTGTAGATTTTAGGAAATGCCTTTTTGAGAGAATAAATTTTTGAATTAGGAGCCAGGTCAGAGTCCTAACAATTTTCTGGGGAGCTAGGGGCCCATAAGCAATGTTGTATTATGAAAAGGGAATTAAGTTTCTGAAGACCCAGGCTTGAAGCCTGGCCACAATTACCAGGAATTCTTTTCCTACTCCTTGTGCCATGATGGAGATAATAGCAATATTGGTCCTGAACTTTTATTGAGAATTTACTAAGTCCTAAGAGTCTTCCTTGGATGATCTCATGTAGATTATCCAATGCCTACTATCCTGTCTACTATCTGGTTTTGGAAATTGAAAATGTGAGATTTAAAAGTTCCAAGCCCACCAGGTGTGGTAAGTGAGAGAACCCAGATTAGAATGCACACTGGTTGATTTGGAGCACGTGCTTTCATCCACCAGGTGCAATGCCTTCTACTGGGCTATATTACCTGGCAATCCTTGTGGAGACATCAGTTGACATTACCAGGCATCTGCTTTTCACCAGGATATCATCTGATGAGATGAGGCCTATGAAGCTACTTGGAAACTGTGCACTTTTATTCACCATTGTCCACTTGTTTACCAAGATTTAGAAAGAACGTTCCAGAAGGACCCCTATTTTCCCACTTTTGTGGCCTTTAAAGAAAATGACAGATATTTTCATAAAGAAAAAGAAATGATGCAACTTATCAAAGGAGAACATGAAATCAGTCCTAACTTAGAGTATACATTGTTTACAGGGCTGAAACCAAACTGTTTTAAATTCTTTAGGAGAATTTGCAGCTACTATATCCCATGCTAGGAACTAATAACACAAGCATGATAGTCAAAATGTATTTACTACTTCATATCTGCCACTGATAGAAGCATTTCTGTCATATGCAAGAGGCAGTTTATCATAGTGGCTAAGGGTGTGGGTCATGGCTTACAGTGGCTGGCACTGCCAGTTGCTAGCTGTGTGCCATTTACAGATTAGAAAACGAAGGTTGGTAAGGTTAAGTGCCTATTAAATGGCAGAGCTGGAATTTGAAACCAGTTATTTAGATGTCAGATGTGCTAGCTAGTTTTCCCAACCACTCTTTGTTTCCCTGTCTATAAATGGGGATGATAATAAACTCATCCCCTGGGGTTGTTGTGAGAGTTATACAAATTAATACACATGACGAGCTTAAATAGCGATCGGTCCGTAATGAACTTCAAAAGTTTGCTGCTGCCACTACTTTTCCCTCAACCCTTTTATGAGATAGGTCCTATCATGCCCATCTTGTAAGTGTAAGGAACTAATGAATAATAGGCAGGCCATGTGGCCAGAATTAGGATTAGAGCTTTGAACTGTTATAATCCACAGCCTTCCCTCTTCAATGTCATATTTTAATAAACTTCCAAGGAAACACAAATTCCACTGGGAATTCAGTTTGACAGAGGTTTATACTCAAGATCCAATCTACTTTCTAGGTAATTATTGGTGTCCTGTCATCTTTAGCCTGGTAAATGAAGTGTCTTGTTGCAAATGACTTATGTTGCGTCTCTAGGATTTCATCAGATTGGCCAGAACTTTCTCCTCTCTTCAGGATTCTCTCTGTGGGCGGGCAACCACACCAGCCTCAGGTGATGAGTTTGCTTATTGAAATCAGTCCATGGGGCTACTGTTCCCTAAGTCAGAGCTCTGGACCTGGCCATTTCGAGGGCCTCTTTCAGCTCTGTGATAACATTGCCCTATGCTGACTTATATCTGTTGACATAAAATCTCTTGAATTAGAATGTTAGGATAAGAGACGAGAAGAAATTGTTTCAAGGGCTGTGCTGGGCTGGTCAAACACAATTACTATTTCTCATGTCCTTTAGCCATGATAGCCAATTGGATATTAGAGTTATTTTACTGGATCATTCTCCAACTGGGTAGGCCCTGGCTTCTGCTACAATCCCAGCACACGATCACTGCACCATGACCCCAGTAAAGCAGTCATCCTTCTGCTGTCTGCACCAAACACGTAAGACTCTCAGGTGCTTCCCACGTAATAGCAGTTAATAATTAATACCTTTATTGAGTATTTACTGTGTGTAAGTTTACTTAATTAGTTCATATAATTCTAACACAACAATACTCTAGATTCCAGTATTATCCTCATTATTTTAAGGAAGAGGAAACTGAAACTTAAGGAGTACACAAAGTTGGCCAGGGGTACCCAGCTGAAGGTGGTAACACCAAGGCCTAACCCCAACCCTGTGTGATTAAACACATGCCCTTCAAGTCTGCTCAACTGCTCCAAACTCCTATTGCCTGAATGGGGCTCGCAGAGGTAGTTTGATAACACATTACAGATTAGCCTTGAAAAACCTGTTCTGCTGGCAAGGGATAGAGACAAACCTGCCTCACTTGTTTTCCTGAGTCCTTGCAGCCCTGGCCTGGCTGGTGGAGCCTATTTTTCTTTTGCCTAAGTTTATTCAGACATGGTTGAGCTGCTTAACTACTCAGCTTGGATTTCCCAGACAACCCTTTCATCAAGGGAATGTCCCCATAGGTAAACATGAGGTCAGTGTTAGTCTCTCCAAGGCACCTCAGCCCCATCCTTCTGAACACCAATCCTGTTGCATTTTTCCAATTTCTCTTCCCTTTCTTGTTCTCTGTTCAGCCTGGTTTAATAGTAAGTGGGACTTGATCACAGATCATAAAGTATATTTTCAGTGCTATGAGATAATTTAAGTAACTGGCTTCTTGGCTTGAGGACTAGCTTGTATAGCCTGTCATTTACAAACACAGACAAAATGGTGGTCCCATTGTGGCTGTATGTCAAGAAAATCCTGTTTGTTGTTCCCATAAGTGGTGTTTATGCAAGCTGGCTGTTAACAGGAAGGTGTGTAAAGTCGGAAAAATCTAGTTAAAGCTTGGACATCATCCCTTTTAATGCCTGTGTGATCATGAATATATGCATTTTCCACAGTTGCGTAATACTACATTTATTTCGGTCAGCTCTGTACACTTTTATGATAACACTTTCACAGCATCCTGGACACTGTGCTGATTCCTGTATGTATACCTTTTCACTTAGCCTCCCACCTAATAAGGTAAATACTGTCATCATCATTTACAGATTAGAAAACTAAGGTTGGTAAGGTTAAGTGCCTATTAAATGGCAGAGCTGGAATTTGAAACCAGTTATTTAGATGTCAGAATCCATTCTCCAGGCCAATGTCATGTACTGGGGGATGATTTGATGTTAAATTCTTCCTCTTCCACCACAAGATCATGCACAAGTGTTTCTCGTGTGCACAGTCTCCTTTTGAAGCTAATATTGGGGCCGTATTTTCAAGCCTTGTCAAGCTGCCCTGCTCTTCCTTGCTTGCCAGCCTTCCAATCGATGGCAGGCAGAGCTTCTGTCTCATGCCCTGGCCACAGCTCATTTTCTCTTCTGCTCTGTCTATTCTCCACATCACAGAAAGACACTTCATCGATGAGTGTAAACCTTTTTTCTTTACTAATAATTAAAAGATCTTCCAAACAAATACTTGTGCTTACCTCTGAAAATAAAACCATCCTATTTCCTTCATCTGCAGGACAGAAAAGTCAGCAGATACTATTGCATTTCAGGAACCTCAGAGAAAAAGCAGGGGCTATATGTGGGGCCAGTTGAATGGGCCTTTGATCAGGGGCTTGGAGGGGCCCCATTAGGATGTAAGCCCGAGAGTGCAAGGATCTTCTCCATCTTGTGTGTCACTGTCTCCAGCACCCAGAGCAGCTTCCGAGTACATAGGAGCTGCTCAAAGATATATTCACTGAATCAGTATGTCAGCTTCTAAGACAAGTGTGTGTCTATTGCAGATTTGTTTTTCAGATTGGTTTTTGGTTTGCTTAGGAGTAAAAATAAGGGAGAAGGTTAAGTACTGGGTTATTGGAATTCTTTGTAGATACATTGTCTTCTATCGACGTCTCAGTGTTTCTCTGCCTACTTAGTCTGGGTAGTCACAGGTGAAAATTTGGCTGGGTGGCATCGGACCTGCCTTTTTGCCCACACCCTCCTCCATTCTTCCTTTTCAGTGAATCGTCTGAAACTATAATATTTCTGTTTACTGAGCACTAACAACATGCCAGGTCCAGTGCTAAATACCTCCATATATTACTACCTTTAATCTTTACAAGATCTTCACCTCTGCATTTTGCACATGAAGAAAACCGGTGCTTGGAGAGGTAAAACTGACTTGCTAAAGACACTCAACCAGTTGGTGGTGAGCCCAGACCTCAGTGCCAGGTCTGTGGACTCCCAGTTCTGAGCCCTTTCTCTGGTCTACACAGTGAATCTACCTCTTCCCTTCAGCTAAGGTCTGCTATGAAGCTTTTCATATGAGACAGATGCTGATCCTTCTCTGACTTTTCTCAAGCCAGACACCCACCCACATGAAAAGATGTCATTTTCTAGAAGGGACATTCCTTAATGTCACCTACCGTTAAATGCCTGGGGTTGTGTTCCCCATCTCTATCAGAGAACACAAAATCCTGTAAGAGGCCTAGGCCTTAATTCTTGATTGCCATTCTGTTAAGGATGAGAAACGAGGGACTGCTTTGTGGTCTGAAAACAACTCTAGCACTTAGAAAAGGCTGCCTGTGGGTATAAGTCATGAGGCCCAAAAGGGAAGCCATCTTTGCTCTCCCACGAGTGAAGGTAAAGGTCATTTGGGCGCATAGCAGGGGGCCAAGGGAATGTCCCGTGCTTGAGTCCTTCATGTTCAACTTTCACATCTTGTGGCACAGCCAGGTGCAGTCTTCACTGATACTTATAAGACATTGTCATTTCAATGGAACTTAGGTTTGTTTAAAAGGAAGACTACTTTAAAGGGACAATGAGTAGATCTTATCACAAACAGAATGACTATAAAATTAAACACAGAGCAACACGTGTAAACTCTAGCCAGACATTGCCGAAAGCTCTGGTTCCAAGACCTGTAAAAGGAGAGCTGAATATAAACTAGCCCTGTTTTTTGAGTGTAAAGTTTCAGATCAGGAAGACAGTCATTCTGGAGATGGATGGTAGTGATGGTTGTACAACATTGTAAATGTGTTTAATGCCACTGAACTGTACACTTAAAAATGGTTAAACTGGTAAAAGTTATGTATATTTTACCACAATAAAAAAGAATGAGGCAGTTCTTTACAATTATGAAATAACCTTTAAGATACATTACGTTAAAAAAATAAAAAAGCAAAATGCTGAATAGAAAGCTGCTGTTTGTGGCTTTTTAAAGGTTATATACACATGTACATTTATGGTTGTATATGCAAGGATCCCTCTGGAAGAATGACAATATTTGACCCCATCGAGGAAATGAGCTTCTAGTATCTGGGACCATAGCAGGGAAAGTGGGGAAGGGGTGTTGTACCTTTGTTCACTGCTTACTCTTTGATTTGTGTTGCATGTATAACTCATTATAATTAATAATAATTTATTAAACCTTTAAAAAGAAAAAAAGACTAGTACCAAACTGAGACTGTATCCTTAAAATTGTGGTTCCCAACCTTGGCTACTCCCTAGACTCCAACTGTTCAAAGTGAGGTCCCCTGACCAGCATTGACATCACCTGGAAGTTTGTTAGAAATGCAGAATCTCAAGCCCCACCAAGGTTTTTAGACTCAGAATCTGCATTTTGCCAAGCTCTCCAAAAGGTTTGCATGACATTAAAGTGTGAGAAGCACTGCGGGGAACTAACTAAATCAGCATCTCTGAGGTGTGGTTTGAGCCTAGGAGTTTGTGAAAGTTCCCCAGGTGATTGCGAAGGGCAAGTGATGTTGCAAAACACTGACTTATGTAGTTGGGAACATTAAAGTAGTTAAACAGGACCCATTTTGTTACTATGTGATTCAGTTCTCAACATAAGTTCCATGTGCTTCTTCAAAGATCCTTGCATGTCCCATGCTTGAGAGCACTGACCAGAATGACCATGTCAGAGCTCATGAATGCTGAAACCATAGAAATGCAATACTGAGATTCTTCTAAGCTTGGTGGGAAAGATGCTCTTATTTAATAGCTTTGAACCCATTTCTTCCTTATATAAAATAAGTTTCACTCTACACCAAAACATGCACCTATTAAGCCCTTTTTTATCCAGCAATCGAGCAAAATGTCAGAGTAATGGCAAAATCGACTTTGGAGTTAGAAAGATATGGATTCAAATTCTTCTTTGAGCAGCTTCTATCTACCCCATAGGGCTGTCATGAGGTCAGAGATGTTCGATCTACTGTAAGTGACCAGTATTCAGTGTCCACTCTCCCTGCCATTGCCACTCACAGGTGTCCTGAGCCCCTCTCACTGCTGCTTTCCCTTCATATTTGCTTATTTTGCTTTGAGCATCTCAGGTACAGAGGACAATTTTCACCTTGCAGCTAAAGCCCAGGAACTTGAGTTCCACCTCCCCTGTTTCTTGACAAATGGAAAAACTCTGCTGTCTCTTACCAAATTATCTGACACATTTCTAAAATATAACTGAAACCTCATTACATGGATGAACAGCTTTCCATCGGCTCATTCCTAGCTCTGATATTAATAGAATTGTTGCCAAGACATCGCAGTTGGCCTCAGAGGCAGTCAGGAAGGCGCCGTCGTTAGCGACCCGAGATGGCTGCAATTGTAAAGAGAGCTAGTGGAAGCTATGGGATTTCTGCATGGGTAGATGCCACTGTAGAGTGGATTCCCTGGTTCCCTTCCATTGACATGACAGAGATCAGTAAGCAGAGAGGGGCTGGGTGTGTAATCAGAGAATAGATCTCCTCCTTCCACAGCAACCAGAAACATCTTTCCAAAATGCAAATGTGAACATGTTTAAAACTCTGCTTAAAATCCTCTAAGAGCTTCTCACTGCTATGAAAATGAGTACCAACATTTTTAATAGGGTCTACAAAGGTTGGCTGCTAGCTACTCCCAGTCATCTCCCCAGATCCCATTTGTTTGATTATTGGGTTGTCCTTCCCACTGGATTGAGTACGTGCTTTGTGTGAGTCCTGGTTCCAAGATTACGGGCCAAGTCTGATTTTGCACAGTATCATAGCCTTAGGGCCTAGTACAAAGCAGATGCCCAATAAATATTCATGGACAGAATAAATGTGTACAGGGATGTCATGCAAGGGTTTCCTGCCTAGTCTTCCACTCTCTGCTTTGTACTGTGCTTCATAGTAACACTAAGATGCTGGTAACTGCCTATACAAGTACTAGGTCATTTTCTACCTCTAAGCTTTCACTTAAGTTTTGCCTCCTTGCCTAAGATTGTCATCTTACGCCTCTCTCCCTTTGCCTAAGAAATCTTCCACTGATTGAGGTTTATCTACTCCATAAATTTCTCTTGGCTGGTGGACCTTCTGGGATGTTATGGATCTTCCTTTTGTCCCCATTGTGCTCCAACCTAATCTCTCTTCACTTAACTGTTCCATCATTTGTATCTGCCTCTCCAACATCCTAAGGAAAGGGAAATGAGAAAATGTGAAGTATATAGTATGGAAAGTGCTGAGTAGGATTTATGTGTGTGTGCATGTATGTGTATGATGTGTCACACTGGTATTTCATGGTGTGTTGCAGGAAGTCAGGGACCCCTATTGGAGGGACCGACTGAAGCCACAGCAGAGAAACATAAACTGTGAAGATTTCATGGGCATTTTTTAGTTTCCCAAATTAATACTTTTATAATTTCTTATGCCTGCCTTACTGCAGTCTCTGAACATAAATTGTGAAGATTTCATGGACACTTATCACTTTCCCAATCAATACCCTTGTGATTTCCTATGCCTGTGTTTAATCTCTTAATCCTGTCATCTTCTTCGTAAACTGAGGAGGATGAATGTCGCCTCAGGACCCTGTGATGATTGTGTCAACTGCGCAAATTGTTTGTGGAGCGTGTGTGTTTGAACAATATGAAATCTGGGCATCTTGAAAAAAGAACAGGATAACAGCAATGTTCAGGGAACACCAGAGATAAGACTTCTGACCACTGGTGAGCCAGAGGTAACAGAGCCATATTTCTCCTCTTTCAAAAGCAAATAGGAGAAATATCGCTGAATTATTTTTTTCAGTAAGGAACACCACTGAGAAAGAGAATGCACCCTGAAGGTAGGTTTATAGATAGCCCCCTTAAGGCATGCCATGTTTTATGGTCGAAGCCAAAGGGATGAAATAAGCCCCGGTCTCCTGTAGCGCTCCCAGGCTTGTTAGGATGAGGAAAATTCCCACCTAATAAATTTTGGTCAGACAGGTTGTCTGCTCTCAAACCCTGTTTCCTAATAAGATGTTATCAATGACAATGCATGCCCGAAACTTCATTAGCAATTTTAATTTTCCTCCATCTGGTGGTCCTGTGATCTCGCCCTGCCTCGACTTACTTTGTGATATTTTATTACCCTGTGAAGTATGTGATCTCTGTGACCCACACCTTATTCATGCACTCCCTCCCCTTTTGAAAATCGCTAATAAAAATTTGCTGGTTTTGATTTTATGGTTTGGGGAACATCACAGATTCTGCCGACTTGTGATGTCTCCTCCCGACACCCAGCTTTAAATTTCTCCCTCTTGTGCTCTTTCCCTTTATTTCTCAAACAGGCTGAGACACCTAGGAAATAGAAAAGAATCCACGTAACTATCGGGAGCGGGTTCTCCTGATAATGGTGAATATCATGAAGTGGTCTATTTAGCCTCAAGGCTTTCATACTCGCTGTTCTCTCCATTCAGATGCTCTTCCTACCTCTCCTGCTGCTTATTTCATCAACCCCTCAGAGCTCAGATCAATTCTATGACTGCCACACGGAAGCCTTCTCTGCCCATGCTCATAGACTCAATCAAGCCCCCAGGTTACGTGTTCTTCTAGCTCAGTAGTTTATTACTTTTTGATGTAGTTTATTACCGCTTCTCATTATAACTGGTATACTCATTTGGTCTAAGTTTGCCTCCCCCTTTATGCTGAAGGCTTCATGGGGACCTGCTCTATCTCCACTTTCCCTTAGCACCTAACATAGTGCCGGGTACCCCGTAGGTGCTCACTGACAATGAATAGATGATCATCTGCTTCCCTCTTAGGCCTCTGAGTGTGAAAAGGGAGAGTGGGGAGAGCAGACAGGATGAGAACATGCAGCTCTCCTTCCTTACTGTGGTCCTGTGAGGGTGTTCCTCAGCTGGCTGTGCAGAAAAACTTTGAGCAGCCCTTTAGCATCTCAGGGACTTGCCTGGAAGTGCTGTGGCTGCTGGTCCTCATCCTGCTCCACAGTGTTCCGCTCCCTGCTTAAATCAGGTCACAGCTCCCTGAAAGCTTGTTCCTTGGAACACTCAGCCAGATGCAGCTGACAACTGCTGAGGCAGCAAAGGACCATGACAGCAAACCTGGAAGGGAGGGTAGATGGCAGGAAGGCCAGCAGAGTTGTGGCTTGTAAATAGGTCTGACATCCCCAGACATGTTCTGTCTGCAAGAATACATCTCACCTGAATCTGGGGGCCTGGCAGAGTGAAAGCTGCTATCTTCCTTCTCCATCCAAGCTGACCTAATCAAAGCATACAAATGCTGTGATTTGACTTGAGGATTGTAAAGATCTTCTAGGTGATCAATGCTCTCACTGCCATCCTAATCCCACTACTTGTAGCTAAGTGTTTTTCTGCTATTGACATTGACAGGACATTGTGGTTCCTGACATTGCCAAACCACCCCAAAGCTTTTGTTAAATTTGCCCCATCCTAGAAAGCCTTCTGGTGTCTGTTCCCATCCTGTTTATGGTTAGAGGTGTTTAAACATCCAGGTAGCCCAGGGAAAGCCTTGGAAGACATGTAACTGTGTCCTTGTATGATAACAGTCCCTCCCAAATGAATGGGTGGTGGCCTGGTTACAGTAATGAGATCACATACACACACACACACACACACACACAAAAGTACGCTAGAGTCAGGGGCATGGGTCCCACAATCCAGCTCCACCTCTGATGTGCTGTGTGTCTCCTGCCACCTGTTCTCTGTGCCTCCTTTGCCCCTTATAAGACAAAAGGACAGGCAGGAGGAGATAAGTGGCTTTCACATGATGTTCTCTGGAGGTGTAAGGTAGAAGAGATGATTTAGAGTCACCATGGCGGGCAAAGGGGCAAAATGCTGAGACATTCATCCCCCCCACTCACCCCTACACCTTACACACCTTTGCACACACACACAGACACTTGCACGTATACTCAGAACACAGCACATGCACTCCTGATCTCTCTTCTCAGAGAAGCTTTCATCTGTGTTCTATACCAGCATGCTGCAAACAACACATGACACTGTAGATGGAAAGAGAATAGAGTCCAAAGGAATGTGATAAGGCTTAGAAGCCACTGAACTAGATACTTTCTTAACTATGCCAGCCCCTTGAGCCTCAGTTGTAATCAGAGGAAGATGGTCCTCCTCAGGTTATTACAGAGTAACAGAAATGTCATGGTTAAAATGTGGGCTCTATAGCCCAACTGCCTGAATTTAAATCTGGCATCTGACTTACTCTGTCCCCTTAGGAAAGCTTCGTAACCTCTCTTTTCATTTCCTTATCTCTAAAATGGAGATAAAGGAGCACTTACCTCCTCGAGTCATGAGAATTGAAGGAGTTAAACATGCGTGATGCTTAGGACAATGCTGAAAACAATCAGTACTCACAAGTATTGGCAGTTGTGATTTCATTGCTTAGCACTATTAAAACGGTGCTTAACACTGGGGAGCCCATGGACCCCAGTAAATCTGTTAAAGCTATGGGCCCTTTCCCTGGGAAGCTATCTACAAAACAAACATCTTTTGCCTTCAATTCAGAGAGCATTTGGTCCAAAGTCTTCAGTAGAAAACAGACCCCAAATAAGAAATTTGCCTAAAATTAATAAAGTACAGGAAAACAAGGGCTAGAGCCCAGGCTTCCTGATTCTCAGCCTTGTGTACTTTTCAGCACATACATCCCCAAATCCAGACATGATAAGGCGGTCACATAGACTTGGATTCCATAGCTGCACTAATTGTGTGACTTGGGCAAATTTCTGAGCCTTAGTTTCCTTATTTGTAGACTAGGGATATACCATAACTCAAGAGTTATAAAGTTCCTACCTCAGTGGGAGCAGGAAGGAGGGCAGCCACCCCCATCTTACTCCCTGTTTCTATGGTTACAGTAGGGCTGTTCTAGGAAGTGAAGAGTCCACTCTACACAGATGGCAGGCTAAGGGAATGCAAATAATTCAGCGCTGTGTGTTTTTTACAGTATGCTGGTATAGAACACAGATGAAAGCTCTGAGAAAGAACAGGAGAGCATGTACTGTGTCTTGGTATACATGCAAGTATATGTGTGTGCAAAGGTGTGCGAGATGTAGGGGTGACTGCGTGGGATGAATGAATGTTTTGCCTCTTTGCCCACCATGGTGGCTCTAAATCATCTCTTCCAAACCCTACAGCTCCAGAGAACATCATGTGAAAGCCACTAATCTATTCCTGCCTGTCTTTTGTCTTATATGGGGCAAATCTCCAGAAGGTGTGATGGTACTAGAAAATAAGTCAGTGGGATCGGGCGTGGTGGCTCACACCTGTGATCCCAGCACTTTGGGAGGCCGAGGCAGGTGGATCACCTGAGGTCAGGAGTTCAAGACCAGCCTGACCAACATGGTGAAACCCCGTCTCTACTAAAATTACAAAAATTAGATGGGCATGGTGGCGGACACCTGTTATCCCAGCTACTGAGGAGGCTGAGAGAGGAGAATCGCTTGAATCCAGGAGGTAGAGGTTGCAATGAGCTGAGATTATGCCACTGCACTCCAGTCTGGGTGACAGAGTGAGACTCCATCTAAAAAAAACAAACAAACAAACAAAAAAAAACTCAGTGTGCTTCAGGGAGAGCCCAGGGAGAAAGCATAGGGAGAATACCTCATCCTGTCTTTTTGTGAGTTCTTCCCTAGATATCCAGGGAGGTGACTCCTCTATGGCACAAACTTCAAAAAACTTCCCCACCTTCAAATGTTATTTCATCATATTTTTGAAAAACTTTTAAAGGCATAATTTAATATGATTTGAAAATGGTTTAGTGATTCATACAAGGAGGGAGTTACTTGTGAGGCTGGCATGAGAACCCAGGACTCCTGATTCTGAATTCAGGGTACTTCCTTTACTATCGCAGGCACTGTGGTCTTTGTAAAATCCCACTTCTAAGCCCCTAAACTGGTCTCCACCTTGTGCTTCTCCAGCCTCAAGTGAACCTTCTTCCAGGCTTTGCAAAATACCTGCCACAAGCCTTGCCCAGAATTACAGTTGTTATGCTGTTTCTCAGGAGAGGCAGGCATCTTCCTAGATCTGAACTCAGAAAGGAATTTTTTCTCATGGTCTTTGAAACGGAGCACTGAGCAACTTCCTCAAACTTTTATTAAAATTGCAGAAAGTCTACCTCCTCCATCTCATATTGGTAACTTCTTTCCCTGAACATCTGCATAGTTAGTAACTGGGTGTATGATCTTGCCTACCTATAGCCTTCCAGTTTTCATCTATAATCAGCCCTCTACATACGCAGGTTTCACATCCACGAATTAACCAACCTGGAATTTAAAAATACTCAGGAAGAAAAAGGGAAACAATAAAAAATACAATACAGCAAGGACAAATAATACAAAAAACAGTAAAACAACTATTTAGATAACATTTGCATCATCAGATGTTACAAGCAATCTAGAGACAATTTATACAGGAGGATATAGGTAGGTTATATTCAAATGCTATACCATTTTATTTCAGAGACTTGAGCATCCACAGATTTTAGTATCTACAGGGAATTGGGGGGCCTAGAACTAATCTCACATGGATGCTGAGGTTTGACTATAGTTGGTTCATGTTTATAAGTACGTAACTCCTCAATTAGACTTACACACTTTCTTTAGAATAGGGTGGTGTTTTATGACCTCTTTGGCATTGGTTCTAACACAGTTCTCAACATAGAAGAAAGCTTAGTTTAACAAATAGTTGTTTACTTATCCTGGCAAAGTATTAAAAAAGCCTCAATTTTGTTCCATAAATATACATATACATAAACACACATATGTAGACATATATATTGAAGTGACAACTACATTGCAATCTACCCTGAAGAATGTTACTTTTTCAACCTAACCTGTCAAACAGTGAACAATTTGGTAATTAACAAATTATGATAAATGATTGTTAATTAAATTTTATGACACATTGAACAAGGACAATCTACTTTCATATTAGAACCCAATATTTTTCTTGAATTGCTGCAAATCTCTCAAACAAGATATACATTTATTTAAGCCCCTTCCAAAGGGACCTAGTTTCAGGAATTGCAATTTGCTAAGAGATTGGACTGGGTATTTCCATGGCAAATAATTCCATTTACATTACACCCAGGCCCAGTAACACTGCATGCCCTGAATAACTCATTGCTATCAGTGTGAGGTTTTCAACCCCATAAAAAGTGCAAGAGCATAAAGAATACATAAAGGAGACAGAACACTGAGGTTCTTCAAATGCCATCAGCTTTTTTGCCAGCACTTTCTTCTTAAGAGGCTTTAGTTGGAAGGAAATTAGAGAAATGAGTTGCACAACCAAATTAGGATGGGAGATTTGGGCTGAGTAGATAGAGGTGAAGAAGATAATGGATGAACTGGGGATAATGAGCTCAGGGAGGACACTTGTGAATGCAAATACTAGGTATACGATGTTTTTATTTTCCCAAAGCTGGCTTTATGAGGCTGCAGTCCCATAATTAATGCTGCTAGTGCCAGTGTGGCCTCCATGATCCAACAAAATTCTGAAGGAGAAAAGGAAATAAGAGAAGCCAGAAGAGAATCTCTCTAGCATCCTATTTTCTCCATCAAATCTTAGCTCCTGGGATTTCAGAAGTAGAAGGGCAACAGGGAGCAGCCGGTCCTACTGAGTTTCACAGTGTGGTTCAGTGTTGCTGAGGGCTGCAGAAAGCACAGAGCTGGGACCAGAACTTGAATCTCTTAATTTCTGTTCTAGTTTCCATAAAAGAAGAGGAAGGAGATCTTTCATCTGTTTAGCTACCTGGAGCCCTATTAGAAAGGGCTCTTGTTGCCTCATTTAACAAAGTTAGGTGTTTCAATCATATTGGAAAAGGTGTCACAATCTGCAGAATGACTATTATATGAGAAACATCAGGACACTGCTCTGTAATTGAGTCATGGCCCGCATGTCCTCTTGTCCCACGAGGCCAGTGGCCTCAGCACCGTTCTCTCCCTTGCAGTACTGTCTTTTTAAATACCTGTTTATCAAAGAAGCAGGGGAACACAACTTCTGAATTATATGAACTCTCTTCTTGAGCCTACAGAGAACACAGGGAAGTGTGGCATGCCAGATAGACAGCCCCACTGAACTATCTACCCAGTGGTAGGGAAAGAACAATTATTTAACATACTTCTTTCTTTCTTTTCCTTCCTTCCTTCCTTCCTTCTTTCTTTCCTTGCTTTCCTTCCTTTCCTTCCTTTCTTTCTGACAGTGGCTTACTCTGTTGGCCAGGCTGGAGTGCAGTGGCATGATCTCAGCTCACTGCAACCTCCACCTCCCAGTTTCAAGTGATTCTCCTGTGTCAGCCTCCCAAGTAGCTGGGATTACAAGTGTGTACCACCATGCTCTGCTAAGTTGTTGTTGTTGTTTTGTAGAAACAGGGTTTCTCCATATTGGCCAGGCTGGTCTCAAACTCCTGGCCTCAAGTGATCCACCCTCCTCAGTCTCCCAAAGTGCTGGGATTATAGGCATGAGCCACTGTGCTGTATTTAATATATTTCTAAAATCTTAAAAATTACAAATGATCATTTTCACCTCAATGTCTCATACTTCCTTGGGTAACTTATTCTTCATTATTGTATTCCAATTTTCTAATTGACCTTTATTTAGATCTACCTCATGAGAACCCAACTGTAATAGCTATGCTGAATACAAAAGTTCTGCCTGTCCCCTTTCCACCCATAGCCACTTCTTACATAGACCCTTTCAACACCTATAGATGTACCTCTCTCTCTACTGGAGTGCAAGCTCCTTAGCAGTGGCTACTTTTACTTTGTATTCTTAAGTCTTTACACATAGCAAAATGTTTAGTTAAATATTTGTCAACTTAGAATATAATAATCATGACATTAACCAAAATATTTTCACACTTACTATTTGCCAGACACTAGTCTAAGATTTCTATGTGCATCATCATGTTTAACAAGCAGGTTGCTGTTGCCTCATGGATGAGGTAGGAGCAATACTATCATACGTTTTGTGTCTAAAATAACCAGGCTGGGTGAGATGGTCGCTGCAGGTGAATTTCATTCATAAGTGTATAATCCTTTGATGACCTTCCTCCCCTCTCAGATCTCCTGAAAAGAAACTTTATTATCATAAGTCCTGTTGCAGGAAATATATCTTCCATTTCTTAGGACCTAGATATTTAATTTCATAGGCTATCAATGCTGCAGACTCACACATGCTTGGGGTAAAATTTCACTGTGCCTGAGCATGTTCACTCTTCTCCCCGACTAAAACCATAGTCGAGGATTAGAAATGACCTTGAGAGACATCTAGCCTAGCCTCCTACCTCCACCCAGCTCTGTACTCAAGCACCCTGGCCACATTTGGTGAACAGAAGCCACAGTCTTCCTTTGTAATTCTGTTTTGAGTTCTTTTCTCCCACCAAATCTTTTGGGTCAGTTGAGGCTCATGTTTATCCTTTTTAGTTCTCAGTCATTGTCTTAAAACCTGGGGTATGTGGAGGCAGAGATGAGGGAGAATGACTTTAGAATTCCATGAATGTCCAAGGTACAGCAGAGTTAGTTTTGAGTTGTATCTCTTTTGTCCTCTGAGTCATGAAAAGGAAGGTAATGGAGATTAGGCTAGTTATCACCAATACACCTGGGATGCCAAAGCCACCAGAAGAAAAGGTAGTTTGAAAGTCAGCCTTTACCACTGGCCAGCTTCAGGCCATTGGAAACGTTTCTCCTCAATTTTTTAAATGGGCATTGTCTTAGTTTGTGTTGCTATGAAGGAATACCTGAGGGTGGGTCATTTATAAAGAAGAGATTGATTTGGCTCACAGTACTGCAGGATATACGTGAAGCATGGCACCAGCATTTGCTTCTGGCCAAGGACTCAGGCTATGTCTGCTTCTGGCCAAGGACTCAGGCACTCACAGCAGAAGTTGAAGGAGAACTGGTGTGTGCAGATCATCCGATGAAATAGTGAAATAGGAGGTGAGAAAGAGGAAGAAAGATTCTTTTCAACAACTAGTTCTCTGTGGGAACTAAGAGTAAGAACTTACTCCCAGGAAAAAGACACCAACCTCCATGAGAGATCTTCTCACCCCAGGCCCCACTCCTAACATTGAGGATCAAATTTTAAGATGAAACTTGGTGGGGCCATACAAACTATATCCAAACCATAGCAGGTATTATTCATGAAATTTTCTTGATTCTGAGTCATGTATGTACTTTTTCAACCATTGATGTTTCTTAATCAGATCCAGCCTTAAAATTTGTAAGCACATTAAATATAGCGTTTCTTCCCCTTTTTATAGCATCACAAATTACTGAACTATCTTACTAGTAAAATAATTTAGTCTTGGTGATGAAATACAGTAATTTTTCCTTAACTGACAGAATAGTGAAGCCTGAATGAGACTAAACTTTGCAGAGTATTTTGAAAATTGCAGAGACTCATACAAGTACTCATTGTTATTTTTGTTATTCGGTTGGCTGTTTGACATTTACTGAGCACATACTATGTGCCAGTCTTTGTTCTCGATACAGGGGTTGGAGCATTAAACGAAATTGACTGAGTCCCTGCTCTCAGGGAGCTATCCTTCTGGTGGAAAGAGATTGAGAATATACATACAAATAGGAGATATCAGAGAGTGATGAATACTGTGAATAATATGAAACAAGTGATTCAGTAGTACCGAGGAGGACTGTTTTAGCTAAGATAATCAGGGGAAAAGCTGTCTGAGCTGAAACCTGAATGCAAAAGGAACTAGTCTCATCTTGAAAAGGAAAGGGGAGCAACTCAGGAAGTAATGAGAGCAAACACAAAGGCCCTGATACAGGCTTCTTAAGAGTCAGGACAGAGTGTGGATGGAGCTTAGTGGACAAGGAGAAGGGAGGGGTGGGATAAGAAGAGAAATGAGCAGAGACCTGATCATATCGGGCTTGATGAGGAGTCTCTATATTTTAATTCACCCAACTCTTGCCTTTAACAAACTCAGGAACTAAAGCTCAAAGGTGAAGTGGCTTCTTCAAGGTCATGGAAACACTCCACGGTTTTGGAAATTAGATCTCTTCACTTCCTGACAATTGTTGTTCTGCTTTACTGAGCTGCCTGCAACTGGCACCTTCCATGTCGGTCAGCAGAGGCCTTGGAGATGAAAACTAACACTGTCCCGCACTCTCTGCAGTTACGATTTTTCTCGAGTTCTTTCTCCTAATGTATTATTTCCCTCCTAATTAGAGAGGAATATATTATCGTCACATAGCTGCTTTATAAACAAAAGAAAAAACAGAAGTGATTCCACATTATTTAAGTAAACATTAGTTACTGAAATATTGAAATTGTAAAAATAGAAACAAGATCCAGTGGGTGGCTCTGCACATCAGCTCCTCAGCTGGCTCTATTGCTGCTCCATTGGGAAATGCACGGTTACCTTCTATATCTAACAGGATTCTGCTCCTGCATTCAGGAAACTTACCATCTTAAGAAATGGTTCTGCAAAAGCCTCAAAGCCCTCCAAAGTGTTCCTCTGCTAATGTGTGGTCAGGGACCATCCCGTGGCATACCTGATGGAGAAACCAGTGTGCTATGTGATAACCAAAGCTCTAATATCAGATTTCTCTAACCACAGTATCTGTGTAAAGGAGTCACCAGCAGCTGCATGTCCTGTTTGGGACCCAATAATTCAAAAAACAAACAAAAGCAGCATTGGCTGTGTCTTCCCTTCCATTGATGTTTTGAATTCTTTGTCAGATACATCGGCTTCTTACAGTGCTGAGAAGAGTGCGCTTCCTCATAGTCTGGGCTGAAGTGCCATCTGGGCCTCAGTGCCTGCCCTTCTCTATCAGAGCCTTCATCATACTTCATTGAAATTGTCTTTCTGTGTCTGACCACCGATAAAATCATAGGCCACTTAAGGTGAGCAGGTGCCGTATCTGTTATATCCACCATTCATTCCCCAGAGCCTCGCGGAGTACGTGGCACATAGGAGATATCTGACTAATAGTTAATATAGTGAACTAAATTTAGATCAATACCTCATGCAGAGGGTGGTGGGTAGGAATAAGGAAGTTAGAGTCAGAACTTGAAGGACATAAAGGCTACCAGAAGGTTAGATTTGATGAGAGGACAGAAGGAATGTTGATGAGAAAAAGTGAATAATAAGCATCAAACTGTTCAGCCTGCTCCCCTCTCAGCAGAGGGATGAGGATGGATGGAATAAAATTAGCAAAATCATTATCATGATGATAACCACAATCTCCTCATGCTGGGAGCTAGGAGGTAACCAGGGATGTTCTCTGCTTTCAGCCTCCATGCCTTTCAGATCACCACTGTGTTCCTGCTGAGGGAAGAGTAACTGATCCTCAAACCTGGCTGGCCCCAGGGTCCTCTTGGAGATGAGATCTCTGTGGTAGAGAGGGAGGAACCAAAAAAGTAAGCAATGTCACTTGATCCCAATCCTTCGGTAGCAGATGAGCAGCTCCCTCAGGAAACACGAACATTTGGAGTCTGGGTATGAGCTTTGAAATCAGGTTTCCATAGTTTGAATCCATAATCTTTCACTTACTAGTTCAAAGGCTGTGTGCCAGTGGACATTCAATAAGTGGCAGAGGAGGTTTTTCTAATATCAATTATTGTCTTGTATGATTATTTCATTATCGCGCTAGGGAGATCTCCATAGACCTGAATCCAAAGCAGGAAAACAAAGGGAAAATTGAGAGAGAACCAGGCGAGGACTTGTGGGCTCAAAAGGGTCATTTCTTTTTTGTTTTGTAGATGTCATTTCCTGTTTTAGTTCTGTGTTGTTTGTAAAAAGATAGCACATAGTGTAATGAGCTAGAAATGATTTCAAATTCTAGCCCTGCTAATGCTTTGGTCAGGATAATTAACTCTAATGCACAACAGACAAACTCTGAACTCCCAGGGGTTTATTGGGTAGTGGTTTAAGTTGGGAGACCATCATCCAACCTGTAGCCAAGTCATCCTCCAAGTTCTCCAAGATCACTGAGGCAGAACATGAGAGATGGAGGAAGTGCACCAGCTTTGAGCTGCTCAGCCTGGGAGTGGGACATGTCACCATCACTCTTATGTCACAAGGACCAACCTAAATGCAAGGGAGGCTGAAAAATACCAAGTAGCATATGGATATTTGGCAAGTACTATCTGTGCCATAGATACCTTTTGCTGCTGGCATTGGAGAGATCACTCAACCTCTTTAAGTCTCAGTTTGCTCAACTTTGCAATGGCTTTAATAGTTTCTACTGTTTGGAGTTTGTGAGAATTACATGGGGCCCAATGCAGTGGTGGCTCATGCCTGTAATCCCAACGTCTTGGGAGGCCAAAGCAAGAGGATTGCTTGAGCCCGGGAGTTTGAGATCAGCCTGGGCAACATAGTGAGATCCTGTGTTTACAAAAAAAATTTAAAATGAGCTGGGTGCAGTCACACACACCTGTAATCCCACTCAAGAGCCTGAGGTGGGAGGATTGCTTAAGCCTGGAAACGGAAGCTGCATTTGATCATACCACTGCACTCTAGACTGGGCAACAGAAACTATCTCAAAAAAAAAAAAAATGCATAGGATAATGCAGGTAAAGAGTTTAGCATTTAGTACATTGCCTGGCTGGCAGAAACTATTCAGTATCAATGTTGTGTGGATTTTAAAAAATATATCAATTAGGGTTCCTTGGCCACAGGCAACAGAAACAGGCTTTATCTAGAAAATGTGAAATTTATTAGAAAGATTTGGGGTAGCTTTTATTGAACCTACATGAAGACTGAAGAACCAGATTATAAATGGAAACTAAGGCTCCATGGCAGGAATTACAGAAAACGATTTGATTAGTGCCAACCCCTTGCCAAACTGAAGGCTGACTATTTTGACAGTCTTCCTTCCCCAGGGCTCCACACAGGAAAGAGGTTGTTCTTTTAAAATAAATCTAGGAGGGAGTGGAGCTTGAGTGGCCACAAATAACAAATACCCATTCACTGTATTAGTTAGGAATAAGTCACATACAGGTCAAACAAGATCCAATTACAGTGGCTTAAAAGTGCAGAGGGAAGCAGCCAGTTGGTACATTGACTCAATGATGCTTTCAGGGGCCCATGCTTTCTGTCTTTCCTCTCTGCCACCCTTAGCACATTGGCTTCTCATCTCCGTACCTTATCATCACAAGATGACCACTATATGTTGAGCAGGAGGAAGAAGAAGAAGCAGTAATTATACCTCGTGGCTACTCCTGGCAGCAAGAGATCCTGGGAAATTCTTTTAGGTTTCTAAATACTCTTTGGTATATTTAAGTAAAGGAGAAGAAGTAGAGATGGGTGTATAGATCTGCTAATCTACAGTGTCTGCCAAATGTCTACAGTTTAACATTAATGTTAATAAACCAATGTCCTGTGACAGGAAAGAGGCGAGAGGAAACAATACCAATTGACCTGAAGATACCTTCCACCGACTCCTCCTTCCAAAGTGTTTAGAAGGATTATAGAAAAACGTGAAAATTGCTCCTTGGGGTCTGTGGAACCCCTTTTTGGCCCAGGAGAACTTGAGTAGTGTAGGGTATGGAGAGTGAACTGGGTGGTTGATGTTTTCCCAGAGGCTGCTTCTGAATAGATCCCTGTACTTGAAGCTCTCTCTATAGTGAACTGTCTCAAAGGTCCAAACACAATCTACTTCCATGGTCACACATTAACAAGAAAGGTAGAATATTTTACAACATTAACGTGCCTTGCATAGTACCTAATCCCTTCTAAGTTCTTGGAAAATTGAAGCTATTTTCTATTTTCCCTCAAGACCTATCTTTCCCAGCTTTTGATGTTCAAAATCTAAAATCTAAAAGTCAGATACCTTCTTGGGGCAGGTTTCCTTGTATGATAGCAGGAAAATGGAGGGAGTGCAGAGAAAGCGGAAGAAGGGCATGGGCAGGTCTCTGGAGATTTGTAAGTCTTTGGGTAAATAAAATTGTCCCATTTCTTCCTTAGCTCTCTCCCCATCCTTCCTCTTACTCCAGACACAGGTTTTTTTTTTTTTTCATGCCAGTGAAAGCAGGTAGGTTTGAAACAGAGGCTCAGCATAAATACTTATGTTTTTTAATATTTTACAAAAGAACTCAGTTTATCATGCATTTAATAACATTGGGTGTTTGCAATGTGTTATATGCTACAGTTGGGTTATTATTTTTTAGCACATTATAATAGCAATCCTAGCTAACATTTAGGAAGCACTCATTGAGTCTTAGGGCCTATGTTGAGTGCTTTACATAAATGATCTTTTTTACTTATTACAAATTACTTATTGCAAGCCCACCATGCAAAGGTCTTATTATTTAACCTATCGCAGCTGAGGAAATTGAGAACCCACATAAGTTATAAAATATGTCACATACAGTTTCAGTGGTAGAGCTATGAGTCAGACTAGCTGTCTCAGGCACTAGGCTATGCTTGCCGTTTAATTTTCTCAGCGGCTCTATGGGACACAGATTGTCTTATCTTATACCTGAGGAACCCAGGACTCAAGGAGATGAATAACTTGCCCCAGGCCAACAGCAGAGCTATTAAATGGCAGAGCCTGGATTAAACTCAGGCCCATCTGAATCTTAAACGCAAAGCTGGGCTATCCCACAAGGCTGAATATAAATTAAATCCCCCTTACCTACAATTCTACTAGGAAAAGTTGCATACACAATATAATGTAGTAGTCAAGAACACAAACTCTGGTACCAAACTAGCTGTCTGACATTAGGCTGGTTTCTTAAACTCCCTGAGCCTCAGCTTACTTATCTGTAAAATGGGACTAACAGTGCAGTAGTATGTAAATAGTAGGGTTGTTGTAAGGGCTTGGTATAATACCCAGTCCAGAGTTACTGTTCAATAACTGCTAGCTATAATCTTTCTTCCAGCTTGTTTAAACTGTATACATTTTCTCACTCATTGAATAGCCTTAAAGAATCTCCTCTCCTCTTTGGGACTCAGTCTCCCCATTTGCAAAATAGCTAGAGTTTGTTTCAAAATTCTCCAAATCCCCTTGTCCCCTTCCAGCTATCATTCTATGTTTCTCACACTTCACAGTCAGGAGCCAAGTGAAGCCACGCTGTCTTACGCTGGCACCTACGGGAAGCATAAGGTCTCCGTGAAAATAAACACATGGTTAATGTTGGCAACAGAAGCTCCACCAGCCCCCACATTCCTATGATTATAATAGCTGTCATTTGTACAGCACTTGCTTTGTGCCAACCGCTCTTCAGAACATTATAGATACATTATTATACATAATTCAAGAATCTGTTCATCCCTTTCCTTCACTCTTGCTGATGTTGGCAAAATATCTATTTTGCCTAAGATATGTATTGCAAGTTGGGCACACAGTCTTGACAAGGTATCACATTGACTGAAATATATATTGTAGGTAATGTGAAATGTAAACACACACACATGCACACACACACACGGACACACAGGCAAATATATATCTATAGAGAGATCTTTAGATTAGTAATGTGATACCGTGTACCTTGTCAGGACAGTGCACCTATCTTGCATCCATGTCCAGATTGTGAAGACCCAATATCTATTCCTCACAGTTGCCCTGTAGTGCAAATACTATTGATATCTCCATCTCAATATATACATAAGGATATGAGGCTCAAAGAAATTAAGTAAGTTACCTAGCAAGGAAGTGGAAATCCTGGCAATCTGACTCTGAGACTTTGTACTATCAATCATTAGACTAACAATGTTCTGAAGTTTTCTGAATGTAAGCCCCCTTTAAAAAGCAGGAAACCATATCCAACTTCCTGATAGTAAAAAAATAATAATAATAATAAATAAATACATAAAAAACACTGGCCTCTTCCTTGCCCACTGGGAGCTTTTCCAGGGGAGTAGTGTAGTAGAGGTGGTATCCTCACCAGGAAGCCCCCTTAGGAGGGGTTATTGAAGCCTGTACTGCTGACGCCATCAGTACTCAAGCCTATGGCGAAGAAACTGTCAGGTGAGGCTGACCCTAATATCCTTACTTCCCGTATGTTCTGCCTCTTTATTCACCAGGCAGACACCAACCTGGGCTATTAGCCAGAGTAACAGATACCTAAAGCTGAGTCTATTCCTTGCTGACCTCGGGTGCGAATAGAGCTGCAGTTTACAGCTGCTCTGCACACCTGACCTCCTCTTTACCCAAGGAAAATACAAGAAGGGCAGAGAAGCAACACTCTGCTCCTATTCTAATCTGTGTGAGATAACTGAAGGAAGTAGCTGAGCTGCATTTTTGTCAAGCATGTGACAGAGATACCTTAAATGATGAGAGGGTGGCTCTACCATAATCTAAATGGGATGGTAAAATGATAGTAAAACTGTAGGCACGGCTTCTGTTATATTTCATTTGCAGTGGACCATCAAATTGTTAGGTATTTGACATTTTGCACAACAGGATAAAGCAGATTCATGTTATTGCAAGTTTTCCATTTACAGGGAAACGCTCTGTGGCTCTGATCCTTTGATGACTCTGTAAAGCTACTCCCAATGCAGACAACAAAATGTGTTTGGACCTGTGAGAGCCTGTACACCAAGGTCTGATGGAAGTGCCTCTTTCTGTGCTCTAGCAATGGTGAGCTGGGGACTGCATGGGAGAGCCTTCAAGCTCCAATGTTTGCAAACTGCTCAGTCTCACCACATCGAGAACTGGGAGAGGCTTCTTTGAAGCCCATCCTGGCAACCTAGAAACTTTAGTCAGCAGACCAGGTTCCAGTCTTGGGTCTGACCTAAACAAGCTATACATAGCCCTGAGCATATTTCTGGGCATCAGCTTCTCTGTAAGCTATCATGGTTTGAGTGGATCATCTCTAAGACTCCTTCCTTTTTAGTCTGTCACACGGCTAGTAATAAATAGTCATTCGCTGTTGTTAAGTTACTATTATCATTAGTTTTTAAGGCAAAGTAGTTGCTGACATTTCTCTTCCAAATCCAGTGCTGGCATTCACAGATCCTCCTACCAGGTACTCATGTGCACCCATTCAAACACAGGTAGGCTCATCCTCTGTGCCTGTCTTCATTGCTGATTACAAACATCCAAGGCTTACACAGAGGACCCTTTTAGTCATCCGACTTTGTGATTTTCTTGTTTTCTCTATCACTTACTAATCAATATGCCCCTTCCAATCTCTCAGAACATTTGAAATTATTAATCAGTCACTTGTTAAGCACCTAATATGTGTTGGACCCTCTGATAGGTCCCATAAGGGAAAAATAGAAAATACTAGGCACTGCTATCAGTGAGTCTATGGATATTTGGAAGAAAAGATGCCCAAACTTTTCTCTATCATGCTCAGTTCTCAGCCTGACATTATTACTTTTTCCTTTGTCATGAGCTCCATTCCTTTCTCCCAGAACCAACTTCAAGACTATTTTAAACTCTGCCATTCTTTATTTCATCAAATGCCTGGTGTTTCTCCAATTTCAGGGATCTTTAACCCCTCTAGGTCTCACCTATATATTTGCCAAAAATCTCTCATGTTGCTGAGTGTTTGACAGCAAGGGCATCGTTACGGACCCTGAAGTTGAAAGTAGTGAGTTTGTTTCTTTAAGGTCATATAGCAAATTAATTGCAACACCTAGAAAATAGGGTTCCAAGTCTCACTCAGTCCTCTTCAACCCTTGTGCCCACCGGAAGACTTTGTGGAAGTCTCAGTATCTACTTGAGGTATTACCAATGCAAAGAGACTAAATTTTCTTTCTTTCTTCAAGGTCTTATTTTTTCTAGAATTTTACCTCACACTTAAAAAAGCAAGTGAATTCTATAAAACTACCATTTAGTTTTGAATTTGCACCATGTAAATAGTAATGTGCTTATTTTTAGTTAGTTTTCTGATTAAACCCTTTTTGTATATGACCTCATACCCTTCCTCTATCAGAAATTAGTAGAAGTAGGTGCATCTTGGAAGATGCCCAACAGATGAGGGCTTGGATCATGGTCTTTGACTCATCAGCTGGGTGACTTTGGGCAAATTAACTTTATTTTACTCAACAGCAGAATATAGGAAAATAACTACATCATGTGGTCGCTAGGGAGGTTAAGTAAGGTGTCATCTATAAAACATGGTGCTTAGCAGATAACAGGAACTCAATAACCTATTCTCTGAACCAAGTTCAACAACGTATTGGTCTCCTACTATACAAAAAGTACTGTCGGGTATAATGGAGAAATAGTTGACCCATTCATTTATGAACTAAATATTCGATGAGTACCTACCCTGTACTCCCTCTTCAACACCATAGTTTCAATTCTCAACTCTAAGGCCTTTCCTGACCACCACAGCTGAAGTCAGCCCCTCAGTTACTCTTCATTGTATCACTTTCTGTATTCTCTTCATGGTGCTTTTCAGAACCCATCAGTGTTCGATTTGACTGCATGTTTATTGGTTGCTCCTTCCCCACAAGCTAGGGAGGACTGAACATCGTCTACCTTTGTCTTACTAAATCCCCAGCACTCAGCCCAGTGTTCAGAACAAAGCAGACATTTTAACTACTTTAATTTAATGAATGAATCCTTAGCTGCTGGAGATACACTGAGAAACAAAGCGGACATAACTCTTTACTTGAACTGATCCAAAATCAAGTGGGGAAGTACAAGAAACTTTGAAGTTTCTCTTAACACTTTATTAAGAGCAAACAATGACAGATTTTAAAGGTAGATATAAATGGAAGTTCCAAACCCAGAAGAAGAAGGAAAGAGGTAGTGGAGGTGAAGGAGATGCAGAAATCTTAGGTAGAACGTGGCTTTGCTGTAAAGTTCACAATATTTGCAAAGCATTCCCTGGACAGAGCTCCTTCTCAGTTTGGCTTGTGGTGACTCTGAGGGAAGAAATCCCCCATTCTGAGCTGAGAACGGAGTTTTGCTTCAGATGCATTTTGATTTGCACCTTTGATATTTTCCTACAACTTCAGAGCAATCACATTATATTGCTTCTGGAAGAGATGAGGCGCCACCTGCTAGTCAGAAATAACCGAGATTATAAGAAAAAAAAAAAAAAAAAAAACGCATCTCTTCCCCCGCCTAAGGATTTATACTTTTCAGAGCATGTTCTTGTTCTTAATGACATGAGTCATATGTGTTCATCACAAATATTTTTTAAACCACAAATAAGCAAAAAGAAAGTAAATCTTATCTACCATCCCATAATGCAGATACATTTTGGTGTATACGCTTCTAACTTGTTATATACATATGTCCTGATCTTAATGTACATAATTATTGAAGGTGTTCTTTGTGTGTAACAGTATGCAATAACCATTTTCTATACTATTTAATGTACTTCTATGTTAAATATATTTCGTAAACAGTACTTCACCTAATGGCAGTAGCACACACATTAACACCTGTGTAAAGGGAAAAGAATGAGGAAAATTTGGGAAAATCATGAATGGAAGTATATTTAGAGGTTAAGAGCTGAGACTCTGGAGAGGACGGAGGTTTCATCCTATCTCTGTATTCACAAGAGGCAGGGCATCAGCAAGCCATGGACCTGTCACTGCATCGTTTTGCTCATCTGTAAAATGGGAATTATGACAGAAAGTGTTTCCTGTGGTGGTTTTAAGGATTAAATAAGTAAAGCTCTTGATCCCACAGTGTTTAATAAATATTAATTTCAGATTTAAAGGGGGAATAGAACAAGAATAAAAGAGAAAGAAAATGTGCGTGAATAAAAATGGGAAAAGAAAAAGAAAAGATTGAAGGGGTAGGGATGTCTTGTCTAGAACCTGGAGAACTACTCAGTAGTTGGGGGAAGGCTGGGAGATGGAAGGCAGGATCAGGAGAGGTGACTGGGAGGGCTGCACGGGAAGTGATGGATTTTCTACAGGAGCTACTGATCTGTGTGTCTGAGCTCCACACTCTTATGCGGGGAAAAAATAACGCGACCACAACACAACGTCTGCCCAGAGCATTGTTGTCTGGGCTGGAAGTCTTCCCCTGGAGTGGCTAATGGGGGATTCCTTGCCTCTGCTCCACCAGGGTAGAGCTGAGGAGGGCTAGATGGCAGCTGTCCCACACTCTGGGAAAAGGACCTCCAGAGTGCCCCATTCCAGAATTCCCAGAAGCAGTGAGATGCACTATATCCACTGACGGGAACTTAGATCCTGAGCCTCCCAGCCAGAGAAAATCCATTACTGTTCACTGTCATCTAATTTTTTTAGCTTTTAACAGCTTACTCAAGGTATAATTGCATACAATAAACTATTTTTGCCTACTTGTATTTTAAAAAATATTTGTGATGAACATGTATTACTCATGTCACTGAAAAAATGTACTCTGAAAAGTATAAATCCTTTTTGGGGGGAGAGATGCATGTAATTGAATGTATTACACTGTATTTGCAATTATAATTGCATATAATAAATATTTAAAACATACAGTTTGTAACTTAGACATACCCTGTGAAACCATTACCACAATGAAGACCAAAAACACATCTGTCACCCCCAAAGTTTCCTAATACCCTTTTGTAGTTTCTCCTATCATCACCATGTCTCCCAAAAGCCTTCTACATGACTACATTTTTTCTTTCCCCACTTTATTTTTAATAAATACTAGAAAATTTGGTATTATGTCCCTATCATTTCATTTTCCTGGTAAGGGGTGCTTACAGTATTTTTCTTCATAACCTACTAAAAACTGTGACCCCCCCCCCTTTCAATATCAAATTGGCTTTAAAAGGCAGCAACATCTCCATATGTGTAAATGGAAATGCTTTTTTTTTTTTTTTTTTTTTTTTTTTGAGACGGAGTCTTGCTCTGTCGCCTGGGCTGGAGTGCAGTGGCCGGATCTCAGCTCACTGCAAGCTCTGCCTCCCGGGTTCACGCCATTCTCCTGCCTCAGCCTCCTGAGTAGCTGGGACTACAGGCGCCCACCACATCGCCCGGCTAGTTTTTTGTATTTTTAGTAGAGACGGGGTTTCACCGAGTTAGTCAGGATGGTCTCGATCTCCTGACCTCGTGATCCGCCCATCTCGGCCTCCCAAAGTGCTGGGATTACAGGCTTGAGCCACCGCGCCCGGCCCGGAAATGCTTTTATATTGTCTCTCTTTTTATTATTATTATACTTTAAGTTCTGGGATACATGTGCAGAATGTGCAGATTTGTTAAATAGGTATACATGTGCCATGGTGGCTTGATGCACCCATCAACCCATTACCTATATTAGGTATTTCCCCTAATGCTATCCCTCCCCTACCCCCCGACCCCTGGCAGGCCCCAGTGTGTGATGTTCCCCTCCCTGTGTCCATGTGTCTCATTATTCAACTCCTGCTTACGAGTAAGAACATGAGGTGTTTGGTTTTCTATTCCTGTGTTAGTTTGCTGAGAATGATGGTTTCCAGCTTCATCCATGTCCCTGCATAGCACATGAACTCATCCTTTTTCATGGCTGCATAGTATTCCATGGTGCATATGTGCCACATTTTCTTTATCCAGTCTGTCATTGATGGGCATTTGGATTGGTTCCAAGTCTTTGCTACTGTGAATGGTGCTGCAATAAACATGTGTGCATGTGTCTTTATAGTAGAATGATTTATAGGGTATATATCCAGTAATGGGATTGCTGAGTCAAATGGTTTTTCTGGTTCTAAATCCTTGAGGAATCATCACACTGTCTTCCACGATGGTTGAACTAATTTATACTCTCACCAACCGTGTAAAAGTGTTCCTATTTCTCCACATACTTTCCAGCATCTGTTGTTATCCTGACATTTTAATACTCACCATTCTAACTGGCATGAGATGTTATCTCATTGTGCTTTGATTTGCATTTCTCTAATAACAAGTGATTATGAGTTTCTTTTCATATGTTTGTTGGCCACATAAATGTCGTCTTTTGAGAAGTGCCTATTCATGTCCTTTGCCCACATTTTGATGGGGTTGTTTTTTCTTGTAAATTTAAGTTTCTTGTAGATTCTGGATATTAGCCCACTGTCAGATGGATAGATTGCAAAAATTTTCTCCCATTCTGTAGGTTTCCTGTTCACTCTAATGATAGTTTCTTTTGCTGTGCAGAAGCTCTTTAGTTTAATTAGATCCCATGTGTCAATTTTGGCTTTTGTTGCCATTGCTTTTGGTGTTTTAGTCATGAAGTCTTTGCCCATGCCTATGTCCTGAATGGTATTACCTAGGTTATCTTTTACTTTTCATGGTTTTAGGTCTTATGTTAATTCTTTAATCCATCTTGAGTTAATTTTTGTATAAGGTATAAGGAAGGGGGTCCAGTTTCAGTTTTCTACATATGGCTAGTCAGTTTTCCCAACACCTTTTATTAAATAGGACATCCTTTCCTCATTGCTTGTTTTTGCAGGTTTGTCAAAGATCAGATGGTTGTAGATATGTGTTATTTCTGAGGCTTCCGTTCTGTTCCATTGGTCTATATATCTGTTTTGGTACCAGTTCCGTACTGTTTTGATTACTGTAGCCTTGTAGTATAGTTTGAAGTCAGGTAGCGTGATGCCTCCAGCTTTGTTCTTTTTGCTTAGGATTGTCTTGGCTATATGAGCTCTTTTTTGGTTATATATGAAATTTAAAATAGTTTTCTTCTAATTCTGTGAAGGAAGTCAACGGTAGCCTGATGGGAATAGCATTGAATCTATAAATTACTTTGGGCAGTATGGCCATTTTCATGATATTGATTCTTCCTATCCATGAGCACGGCGTGTTTTTCCATTTGTTTGTGTCCTCTCTTATTTCCTTGAGGAATAGTTTGTAGTTCTCCTTGAAGAGGTCCTTAACATCCCTTGTAAGTTGGATTCCTAGGTATTTTATTCTTTGTAGCAATTGTCAATGGGAGTTAACTCATGATTTGGCTCTCTGTTTGTCTATTATTGGTGTATAGGAATGCTTGTGATTTTTGCATTGATTTTATTTTATCTTGAGACTTAGCTGAAGTTGCTTATCAGCTTAAGGAGATTTTGGGCTGAGACGATGGGATTTTCTAAATGTATAATGATGTCATCTGCAAACAGAGACAGTCTGACTTCCTCTCTTCCTATTTGAATACCTTTATTTCTTTCTCATGCCTGACTGCCCTGGCCAGAACTTCCAAACCTATGTTGAATAGGAGTGGTGAGAAAGGGCATTATCGTCTTGTACTGTTTTTCAAAGGGAATGTTTCCAGCTTTTTCCCATTCAGTATGATATTGGCTGTGGGTTTGTCATAAATGGCTCTTATTATTTTGAGATACATTCCATCAATACCTAGTTTATTGAGAGTTTTTAGGATAAAACGGTATTGCATTTTGTTGAAGGCATTTTCTGCCTCTATTGAGATAATCATGTGGTTTTTGTCATTGGTTCTGTTTATGTGATGGATTACGTTTATTGATTTGCATATGTTGAATCAACCTTGCCTCCCAGGGATGAAGCCAACTTGATCGTGGTGAATAAGCTTTTCCATGTGCTGCTGGATTTAGTTTCCCAGTATTTTATTGAGGATTTTCTCATTGATGTTCACCAGGGATATTGGCCTGAAATCTGTTGTTGTTGTTGTTGTTTTTGTTGTTGTGTCACTGCCAGGTTTTGGTATCAGGATGATATTGACCTCATAAAATGAGTTAGGGAGGAGTTCCTCTTTTTCTATTGTTTGGATAGTTACAGGAAAAAAAAAAATGGTACCAGCTCCTGTTTATACCTCTGGTAGAATTCATCTGGTGAATCCATCTGGTCCTGTGCTTTTTGTGGTTGATAGGCTAATAATTACTGCCTTAATTTCAGAACTTGTTATTGGTCTATTCAGGGATTCAACTTCTTCCTGATTTTGTCTTAGGAGGGTGTATGTGTCCAGGAATTTGTCAATTTCTTCTTGATTCTCCAGTTTATTTGTGTAGAAATGTTTATAGTAGTCTCTGATGGTAGTTTGCATTTCTGTGGGATCAGTGATGATATACCCTTTATCATTTTTTATTGTGTCTATTTGATTTTTCTCTCTTATTAGTTTGGCTAGCTGTCTATTTTGTTAATCTTTTCAAAAAACCAGTTCCTGGATTCACTAATTTTTTTTTTTTAAGGTTTTTTTGTGTTTCTATCTCCTTCAGTTCTGCTCTGATCTTACTTATTTCTTGTCTTATGCTAGCTTTTGAATTTGTTTGCTCTTGCTTCTCTAATTCTTTTCATTGTGATGTTAGGGTGTCGATTTTAGATCTTTCCTCTCTCCTGTGGGCAATAAGTGCTACAAATGTCCCTCTAAACACTGCTTGAACTATGTCCCAGAGATTCTGGTATGTTGCATCTTTGTTCTCATTGGTTTCAAAGAAACTATTTCTGCCTTCATTTCATTATTTACCCAGTAGTCATTCAGGAGCAGGTTCAGCTCCATTTGTTGTGTGGTTTTGAGGGAGTTTCTTAATGCTGAGTTCTAATTTGATTCCACTGTGGTCTGAGAGACTTTGTTATGATTTCCGTTCTTTTGCATTTGCTGAGGAGTGTTTTACTTCCAATTATGTGGTCAGTTTTAGAATAAGTGCTATGTGGTGCTGAGAAGAATGTATATTCTGTTGATTTGGAGTGCAGAGTTCTGTAGATGTCTATTAGGTCTGCTTGGTGCAGAGCTGAGTTCAAGTCCTGGATTTCTGTGTTAATTTTCTGTCTTATTGATCTGTCTAATATTGACAGTGGGGTGTTAAAGTCCCCCACTATTATTGTGTGGGAGTCTAAGTCTCTTTTTAGGTCTTAAGTACTTGCTTTATGAATCTTGGTGTTCCTGTATTAGGTGCATATATATTTAGGATAGTTAGCTCTTGTTGCATTGGTCCCTTTACCATTATGTAATGCCCTTCTTTGTCTTTTTTGATCTTTGTTGGTTTAAAGTCTGTTTTATCAGAGACTAGGAGTGCAACCCTCATTTTTTTGCTTTCCATTTGCTTGGTAAATATTTCTCCACCCCTTTATTTTGAGTCTATGTGTGTCTTTGCAGGTGAGATGGGTCTCCTGAATACAGCACACTGATGGTTCTTCACTCTTTATCCAATTTGCCAGTCTGTGTCTTTTAATTGGGGCATTTAGCCTGTTTACATTTAAGATTAATATTGTTATGTGTGAATTTGATCCTGTCATTATGATGCTAGCTGGTTATTTTATCCATGAGTTGATGCAGTTTCTTCATAGTTTCAATGGTCTTTAAAATTTGGCATATTTTGGTAGTGACTGATACTGGTTGTTCCTTTCTGTGTTTAGTGCCTCCTTCAGGAGTTCTTTTAAGGCAGTCCTGGTAGTGACAAAAATCTCTCAGTATTTGCTTGTTTGTAAAGGATTTTACTTCTCCTTCACTTGTGAAGCTTAGTTTGACTGGATATGAAATTCTGGGTTGAAAATTCTTTTCCTGAAGAATGTTTAATATTGGCACCCGCTCTCTTCTGGCTTATAGGTTTTCTGTGAAGAGATCCACTGTTAGTCTGATGGGCTTCCCTTTGTGGGTAACCTGGCCTTTCTCTCTGGCTGTCCTTAACATTTTTTTTCCTTCATTTCAACCTTGGTGAATCTGGCAATTTTGCATCTTGGGGTTGTTCTTCTTGAGGAGTATCTTTGTGGTGTTCTCAGTATTCCCTGAATTTGAATGTTGACCTGTCTTGCTAGGTCAGGGAAGTTCTTCTGGTAATATCCTGAAGAGTGTTTTCCAATGTGTTTCCATTCTCCCCATCACTTTCAGGTACACCAAACACAGGTTTGGTCTTTTCATATAGCACCATATTTCTTGGAGGCTTTGTTCTTTTTCATTCCTTTTTTCCTCTAATCTTGTCTTCATGCTTTATTTTATTAAGTTGATCTTCAATCTCTGATATCCTTTCTTCTGCTTGATCGATTCAGCTATTGATATGTGTATATGCATCACGAAGTTCTCGTGCTGTGTTTTACAGCTCCATCAGGTTATTTATATTCTTCTCTAAACTGGTTATTCTAGTTAGCAATTCATGTAACCTTTTTTCAAGTTTCTTAGCTTCCTTGCATTGGACTAGAACATGCTGCTTTAGCTCAGAGGAGTTTGTTATTACCCTCCTTCTGAAGCCTGCTTCTGTCAGTTCATCAAATTCATTCTCCAACCAGTTTTGTTCCCTTGCTGGTGAGGAGTTGTGATCCTTTGGAAGAGAAGAGATGTTCTGGTTTATGCAATTTTCAGCCTTTTTGTGCTGGTTTTTCTTCATCTGCATGGATTTATCTACCTTTTGTCTTTGATGTTGGTGACCTTCAAATGGGGTTTCTGTATGGATGTCCTTTTTATTGATGTTGATGCTATTCCTTTCTGTTTGTTAGGTTTCCTTCTAACAGTCAGCCCCCTCTGCTACAGGTCTGCTGGAGTTTGCTGGAGGTCCACTCCAGACACTGTTTGCTTGGGTATCACCAGCGGAGGCTGCAGAACAGCAAAGATTGCTGCCTGTTCCTTTCTCTGGAAGCTTCATCCAAGAGGGGTCCCTGCCAGATGCCACCCAGAGCTCTCCTGCATGAGGTGTCTGTCGATCCCTGCTTGGAGGTGTCTTCCAGTCAGGAGGCACAGGGGTCAGGGACACACTTGAGGAAGCAGTCTGTCCCTCAGCAGAGCTTGAGCGCAGTGCTGGGAGATCTGCTGCTCTCTTCAGAGCTTGCAGGCAGGAACAGTTAAGTCTGCTGAAGCCGCACCTACAACTGCCCCTTCCCCCAGGTGCTCTGTCCCAGGGAGATAGGAGTTTTACCTGTAAGCCCTTGATTGGGGCTGCTGCCTTTCTTTCAGAGATGCCCTGTCCGGAGAGAAGGAATCTAGAGACGCAGTCTGGCTACACTGGTTATGCATCGCTGCAGTGGGCTCTCCCCAGTTCAAATTTCCCTGCAGCTTTATTTATACTGGGAGGAGAAAACCTCTACTCAAGCCTCAGTAATGGTGTACACCCCTCCCCCCACCAAGCTCAAGCATCCCAGGTCGACTTCAGACTGCTGTGCTGGCAGCGAGAATTTCAAGCCAGTGGATCTTAGCTTGTTGGGCTCTGTGGGAGTGGGAGTCGCTGAGCTAGACCACTGGCTCCCTGGCTTCAGCTCCCTTTCCAGGGGAGTAAACGGTTCTGTCTCACTGGCATTCCAGGCCACTTGGGTATGGGGAAAAAAAAAAAAAAAACTGCAGCTAGCTCAATGTCTGCCCAAACAGCTGCCCAGTTTTGTGCTTGAAACCCAGGGCCCTGGTGGTGTAGGCACCCGAGGGAATCTCCTGGTCTGCAGGTTGTGAAGACCGTGGGGAAAGTGTAGTATCTGGGCTGGAGTGCACCATTCCTCATGGCACAGTCCCTCACAGCTTCCCTTGACTAGGAGGGAGTTCCCCAACTCCTTGTGCTTCCTGGGTTACGTGACAGCCCACCCTGCTTTGGCTCACCCTCCGTGGGCTGCATCCACTGTCTAACCAGTCCCAGTGAGGTTAGCCAGATACCTCAGTTGGAAATGCAGAAATCACCAGCCTTCTGTGTTGATCTCTCTGGGAACTGCACACTGGAGCTGTTCCTACTCATCCATCTTGCCAGCCAAACCTGTATTGTCTCTTAGTATCGTTTTTTACTTGCCTGTGGAATTGGAGATAGAGTAACTGGAGACAATTTGGACACAAGGGATGGAAGATAAATCATGACTTTATTCATTTGACAAAGCGGAGGTTTGTAGAACGTTCTTTGTTTATAGGGAAAAGCAACACAAGGTTTTTGTGCTTAATAGAGTTCACAGTTTAGAAAGTGGGAACGTACCACAGTCAAGTAAACAAATAATCACTTTTTAAAGGAAAACAAAAATCATGCAGTGATCAAAAAAAAAAAAAAAAAGATCTTTTTGTTTTAAATGTAAAGCATAAGGAATGGTCTGTCTGAATGGAGGCAATTCATTAAGTTGAAAACAGAAGCCTGGGGAAGTTTGGGGAATAATGTTCAAGGCTGTTCATCAGCTAATGCTAAGGACCTTAGTGGCAAGAAATTGAGGTCACCAGAACAGCAAGTCAGCATGGCTGGAGCATGCGACATTGGGAGAGGCCTAAGAATATAGCTGAAGGGAGAGATAGGAGCCAGATCACGTGAATCCTGGGAGGCCTTGGAAGGAGCTTGGAGCTTGGGTTTTAGTCTAAATGCGATGAAAAGCCATAGGAAGGTTTAATCACCATTTAATCTGTTGAATATTGCAACTTCTCACTAACATATAACAGAAAAAAATCATTAATTTACTAATTGAAGCAAATAATTATGAATGTAATACTGTTTCTCTGCTATAGCGTCTTGGCTTGAGAAAAATAACAAATGACCACTTTATATTGAAGCGTGCTATCTGCTAGGCATAATTCTAGACCTCTTACCCATATTTCTCATTCACCTCTACAAAACATGTAGTATTCCTACACTCATATAGATGGGAGCATTGACTCAGATTAAATAATTTCCCCATTTACAAAACTTCAAGAAGAGCCCACCTAAGTAAATGAATAGAGCCAGGGAAAATGTCTTTTTCTATCAAAACTTTTCTTGCAACTTTTCACTGCAAGGGGTCATTTAAAACCTGTTTCTGGCTGGGCATGGTGGCTTACACCTGTAATCCCAGCATTTTGGGAGGCTGAGGCGGGTGGATCACTTGAGGCCAGGAGTTCAAGATTAGCCTGGCCAACATGGTGAAACCCTATCTCTACTTAAAATACAAAAATTACCCTAGCATGGTGGCCCGTGCCTGTGGTCCCAGCACGAGAATCCCTTGAACCTGGGAGGTGGAGATTGCATTGAGTTGAGACTGCGCCACTGCACTCCAGCCTGGGCAACAGAGTGAGACTCTGTCTCAAGAAAATAAATAAAAAATAAAACGTGTTTCCTCCATGGAGCTTACTGATTTTTAGATAAAAAGCAGGTCATGCATTAGAAGGGGAGGTCAGAGAGGAGGAGGAGGGGAGGTAAGAAAGAAAAATCACTGGGGTTGAAGGACAAATCCTGATGGGATTCTGAGGCAAGGGACCCACGATGTTCTTCCAGAGCATGCTTAAACTTACTCTGCCACCTGGCAAAGTAGCATGAGAACAAGTCGTGGAGACCTGGCAGTCTGTCAACACAGAATGTTGGCAAAGAAGCAAACCTCAGCAACTCCACAAACATAGGTAGCTGTTACACAAAAGGCCTCAAAAAGTTAAACAAAGAATCACAGCACAATTCCACAGTTCCACTCCTTAGTATACATGCAAAAGAATTAACAGTTATTCAAACACACATACACACACATAGACGTACACAAATGGTCATAGCAGCACCACTCATAGTCATTAAAAAGTAAATGAAAACAGTCAAATTCAGCCTGGTCAACATAGTGAGACCTATCTCTCAAAAAAAGAAAAACAAAATTGCCAGGCATGGCAGCGTGTGCCTGTAGCTCAGCTACTCAGGAAGCTGGGAAGATCACTTGTACCCAGGAGTTTGAGGCTGCGGTGAGCTGTGATTGTGCCACTGCACTACAGCCTGGGCAACAGAGCAAGACCCTGGCTCTAAAATATAAAAGAAAAAAAAAAATGAAAACAACCCAAATGGCCATCAGATGATTAATGGATAAACATAATATGGCATATCAGTACAATGGAATGTTGTTCAGCCATAAAAAGCAATAAACTTCTGATGCATGCTACAGAGAAAAGCAATTTCAGAAACATTGTTAAATGAAAGAAGCCAGATACAAAAAACCACATGTTACATAATACCACTTCTAAAATATCCAGAATAGACAAATCCAAAGAGACAGAAAGCAGCTAAGTGGTTGCCAGGGGCATAGGGCAGAGGAGAATAGGGATTGACTGCTTAATGGGGAGGGTTTCTTTCTTTGGGATAAAAATGCTAAAAGTAGATCAAGGTGATGGTTTCACAATATTGCAAATGTACTAAATGCCACCATTTGTACACATTAAAATGGTTAATTTTAGGTTATGTGACTTTCGCTTCAATAAAAAAAAAAATACTCAGCAGGGTCATAAGGAGCACTTAGTCCATAAAGAACATCTTTAGATAATTTCTTTATTCATCCTACATATCTATGAAGCTCCTATTAGATTACTTACTAGGATGGGCCAAATAATACGTGGTCTCTGCCTTCACTGAGTTTACATTTTAGTGGAAGAAACATATTAATCAAATAAGAATGCAAATTAAGTATGAGGCAAACACTCTGAAGGAAAAGCACCACATTGCCAGGAGGGAGTCAGGGAAGCCTTCCCTAGCAAAATGGCAAATGAATCTTCTGAAGAATTTACTAGGGAAGGGAGGAGGAGAGGGAGCAAGATTCTAGGCAGAAGGAACAGTTGATGCCAAGGCCTTGGGGCAGGAGGTATGACAGGAGATGTCAGGCTCTGAAGCAAAGCCTCCCTGGCTGGTTGTAGATATGAGAAGATGTTCAGCATAAGATGAGGCTACCAGGAAAGACAGCCAGGGTCACGTCCTGAAAATTCCTGCAGGCCTATTCAGGGATTTGGTTCCAGTTGTTAAAAGAATATGAGACACTTCCCAGTTTCCCTCCCCGTGTCTCTCCATTCCCTGCTCTGCATTTCCATCCTCACATGTCTTTATTTACTGTCTCCCACTGCTTCTATGTAGGCTCCATGGGATAGATACTTTCTGCCCACTGACGTGTCTTCAGTGCACAGCACGTACTAGATGCTCAAAGGCTTGTTGAATGAATTTATGCTGATCACTTCTGTGGCGGGGTTGGCGGGGGGCGGGGGCGGGCGGGGGCAGGAAGTGTTGGGTTTTGAACAACTCCTTTGAATTACCACACATATTCCACTGCCCGTGGATGGACAACAACTGGTTCTCTTGCAAGAAGCAGGTCTTACCTTGAAGAGTAAAGACTCTCCTATCAGCCAAGCACTCTAGCCACCTGATTCAGACTGCCCTGGTAGAGGGTAAACCCTCAAATGTCAAAGGGTAAAGGGAACACCTATTCAGTGCGGAATGTTGGAAGGCTGCAGTTGGCTGGCAGGTTCGTGTGGCTGTTGAGAGGGCGTTGGGACCAGTGTCCAAAGACCTGGACCTTACCAAGCCTTTGGTCATTTCACCATGGAACCTTATGGTGTCTCCATGTATCTAGTTCCCCATCATATTAAGCACATAAATGACAGGCTTGGTTTAGGTGGCTTATCCCCACCCTATCTTTTCCCACAGTAGATTTTGTCTAATATTGTGACATTAACAATGTAAGTTTATTTAAGCCATTGTGACAAAAGGTTACTGTGTTGAATGTTATGACAAAACAATGTAAATTCAGCAACACTTTTAATGGATTCTTCAATATTCCCAGTAACACTTATATCTCAAAAATAGTTGTATAAATTGTAAAATCTGATATTCAGTCTGGAGACAGGGTCCTAGTGTTCATAGATTTGGAGACCCTTGTTACCCATTTTGTGGCCTCATGAATTGTAAGTCATGTGGTTCTTAAACCGGTGGAATGGAAAACATAAAAATCAGAATCCTAGGAACAAAGGAAGACAAAGCCAATTGTAGAAGGGAACATAGAATTGCTTCCCAGTCTACACAAATGTTTTACTGCTTGTGTCTGCCTCCTCCCCTCTGCTTACTGATTCCAGAGAGAAGAACAGTCCTTCCAGATCAAGAAGCAGATTGTCTTATTCCCTGCCCAGATGAAACATTCTTTCACCAGTGGGCAGACCCTGGGTGGCTTCTAGAATAGCTCACAAAATGAGGAAGGTTGAGAGGAGCTGCCTAGATATTGAGAGACTTCTGTTAGCTGCTTAATAAAGTTTATGAGAAGCAAAACTTCTGGATCTTTGAAACAGAGAAGCCTCGGGTCTGAAAATTGGTGCTGCCTTCTCTCTTGGTCTCTGCTGCATTTTCAGGATTTTTTTTTTTTTAAGAGATTTCTTTGTCAGAGGTGCTGATACTCTTTTCCCCAAGCTCATTAATTTCTCAGCATTGTACACTTCTTTTATCCTCTAATTAGGCACCACTTCTCACATATTTATGGTAGTGAATGCCCATGGGCCAGGATTACCCCTTCTTGTACAGAGGCCAGTCTACACTTTTGACCTATGTAACAACTGCATGAGCAGGCAGGGCAGGAGCCACAGACCAAGTGAGATTTATGATGGGCTCCTTTGTCCATATGCCTTTTATGCAATACGTTAAACAAATAGTTGAGCAATTACCATGTTCCACATGTTACTCTAGATGCCTGGGATTTTTGCAGTGAACCAAAGAGAGAAATCTCTGCCTCCCAGCATAAGTAAACAATATCATAGGTTAGCAGTTGACAAGGGCCTCTTAGGAAAAAGAAGAGAGTGGGGTAAGAAAGGCTGGGAGTGCCAGAGGGTAGCAATGAGGTGGTGTGTGCTTTGTACATAGGGTGTCCAGAAGTTGGCCCTTGACAAGGACTTGTATCAGGAAAAAGCCACACAGGTATCTTGGGGAAGAACAATCCAGACAGCAGGGACAGTAAGTGAAAGACCCTCAGGAGGGTATGTGACCCATGCATCCAAAGAATAGTCAGGAGGTCAACATAGCTGGAAAAACATGAGTGAGGGTGACACAGCAAGGTTGAGGTCAGAGAAGTAATGGAGCAAGATTGTGTAAGACTTTGTGGGCCTTTAAGGACTTGGGCTCTTACTGGGAGTGAAATGGAGGCCAATTGTGAGTTCTGATCAGAGGAGTAACGAGGTCTCACTTGTATTTTAGTCACTATATGCTCATATGGTCGGCCTTCCATATCCATGGGTTCTGAACCTGTGTATTCAAGCAACCATGGATATAAAATATCAGAAAAAAAAAATTGTGTTGAAGAAGTATAGACATTTTTCTTGTAGTTATTCCCTAAACAATAATGTATAACCACTATCTATATAACATTCACATTGCATTAGGTATTATAATATAGAGATGATTTTAACTATGCAGCAGGATATACATTGGTTATATGCAAAGAGTGCACCATTCTATATCAGAGACTTGAGTATCCATGGATTTTGGTATCCAAAGGAGGTCCTAGGACAAGTCCTCCACAGATACTGGAGGACAGCTGTATTTCCATTTGCCTTATAGTCTTAACAGCAATAGAAAATTCATGCTTGGCTCACTTACATTAGAGTTTGCAAAATGCTTTTTATAATTCTGTCACTTGTTCTACAGTTATCAGCTGACGTTTCCTGGTGAAATAGAGCCTTCTCTCATCAACTTTGGGTATTTGATTACCCAGGAATACATATCCTCCTGGAGGGTAAAAACAGATGCTTAGGTTGTTCCCTTTAATGGAGCATTTTCAAGGAAAGTATTTATTTTAATAGTCACCTCACATAGCATCAAATGTGCCTTGTGCTTTAGAAGGACTCTCCCGTAATCTGTATCTTGTATGGTTCATTCTTGTTGCCTGGAATGAATTTCTGGCATGGACCATTGCCCTGAGTTAGCCGTCATCTTTTAGAGGCTCCTTTTGCAATGTGCATTCATGATTTCTAGGAGGAAAAGGACCACTCTGGAAGAAAGGATGTTAATTCCTCCCTAGATCTGCTGTTCAGATGAGCCAATTCTTGTGTCTAGATCCTAAAGGGCAGCCTCGATAGTGTCATCACTCCATGAGCGTCATTATTTAAAGCTAAACCCAAATGCCTTTGCTGGGTTTTTAAAGCTCTGTGAAATCTGTGCCCAGATGGGCTTTAACTTCTTGATTCTTTCCCTGTTACCTCCCCTCACCAATACATACATACATACACACACACACACAGTCCCTCTAAACTATCCAGGGCCTCAAAACACACTCTACTCTATTCCACCTCCAAATGTTGTCTGTAATAAAATTGTCCCCTGGGATGCTTTTCTCCATTTATCTGTACCTGTTTAGTTTTATCCTTCAAAGCCTCCATCAAATGATCCTTTCTTGATCTCCATCCTAAATAACCCCAAGGTTGAAATCCAATTCCATTTTCTCTGTATACCCATGTCATTTTGCCTTATCCACCTCTTACTTTGCTCCCCATGTCCTTGCTTGTATAAAAGTTGTGTTTGTGGCAACCACAGCCACAGGTTTACAAATCAAGAGATGTTGCCTTGATTTTTAAAAACTCTGATGGCTAAAAGTAGTGTCAGTTTCCTGGTAGGTGCTCAAACATTCATGGAAAAGAATCTGATTCTTTGGCGATTTTCAAATTTCTACTTTCATTTACACATTTAACCAATATATACTGAGCACCTGTTGTTTCTCAAAAAGTAGTTACTGTGGAGGATACAAAAATGAATCAAGAGGCAGATCCTGACTTCTGGGAGAGTCCAATTTAGGAGCGAGAGGACACGTATGTAAGTTACTACAGCACAAAGTAGGAAATGCAAAAAGCTAGAAAATTAAGAACAATAGGTTAAATTCACTCTGGCATTTCTCTTTGTTCTGCCACAGATATTTTCTTCAATAGCTTACGATTCATCCCATCAACTAGGATGAAAACAACTTTCATAAGGCCACAAGGGATTTTCTCTTGTCCCTAGAAGAGCTTTCAGTGTCATGCTGCTGCCCGTCTTGAACAGAGAACAAAGACAGACTCATTCTATGCCATGTTTTTTCTCTCTCATTAATTCAGGCTGAGTTCCCACTCCAAATGGGATTTAATAACTTTCCTTTCCATCAGCAACAAAGACTCCTATTTTCATGATTTCTGTAAGTTAGGAATCAATACATTTGATCCTGGGGTTTCGCCAAGGTGTCTTCCTCTGACTTACCTGAAAAGCTATTTCTGGGGGTCCATTGTTTACATGGGCTTATCAGCCAAGCAAACACATCTGGGGAGAAGACACTAAGGAACTGCTTTTTCTCTAGTTTTCTGCTGGTCCAGCCTTCACATTCCCCATCTGGGCCATGCAGGCTGCTGCCTTCCTTGTTAGAATCACAGTGTGCTCCTTGCATCCGCTTTCCTTATTAATACAGGAGAGCTGAGAACAATCAGAGTTCTGCAATCCACCCTCTCAGCTCATTTGTTTTCTCTGTTTACTTATTCATTCACTTATGTATTCATTTATTCAACAAATACTGATTAATCACCTCCTTTTTTATATACTCTGCCTATTCCCAAAAGGATCAGAGGTGGCTTGTGGGATCAAACATAATGCAAAACAGGGTAGCCAGGGATAGAAACAGAAAGGAAGGAGGGGGCCTTGCCACCAGTTCCAAAGGCGATTGGAATTTGACCCTGGTTCTATTGCAGCAAAAGAGAGATTTGTTGGATTCCTGGGTTTTTCTTTCTGCCCAACCAAAACATGCAAATTTGAGAACAGAGTATAACATTTTCCTGCAACTAACCATCCAGTAGAGCACTTTGTTCTGGTACTCAAATGCCTTTGGAATAAATGAATTAATTCACTGTTCCTCAAATTTTAGACATTGGCACGTCACCTTTCAAATGTTTGCTTAAATGTATGACTGTTATTTATTTTTTACTTTAAATTAACTTTTTACTTTAAATTTATTTTTTAATATTTTCCCTAAATGAAATACATCAATTGCCATAATGAAAAAGTAATGATAAAAATAAACATAAATAACATTGCACTCTAAATAAACAATGATGCCTGCCTAAAACTCTGAGCTGTGGTGTCTCTCACAGGGAGAATAGGGAGATTAGAGCATGTCATATGTTTAAATCATGCTAACATCAGACTGAGATAGCCAATTCTTTTGATTATAGTAAAGGAAACTTGAAAAATATCACTGTAGATGTAAGTATGATATTATTTTTAAATATCATCCCACGTCATTTCATACTACCTAACATCTTTATACATCTTTATACATGTCAGTCCCCTACTTGGGAAATATTGATCAATTAACTGAAGTTGACTTTTGTGAGATAGAATTTCCTCCTACCTGGAAGATGTGAAAACTCTGACTCAAACACATGGGGTTTATTTCAACAAGTACAACATTAAGCCACCTAATCTATTCCCTTTGCAAATCACAAAGGACTGTTGCAAGACGATTGGCCCCAGAGAAGAGTGTGTGTGTCTCTGAGAGGAGGTAACAGTCCCAATGAGATTTTGGCAGGCTGCTAAAGTAGCAACAGTGAATTACACTTATTTAACAGTATTAGGTTACTTATAAACAATATGCTGTAGAGAAAAACATACAATTTGTTCATTTGAAGAGTCCTAACAATTCAAAAATATTTTCCTCCACTTATTACATGTCTCAGTTTCAAGATGCTGAGATTTTCTGATAGAGTCTTAAGGGAAAAGTAGCACTAATTACTTAAAAGAAACTTAGTTCCCTGATCGTTGAACTGTACAAACACTAATATGATGTAGGAAAGCAGCCATAACCACTCAAACTGTTGATAACGTAAAGTCCATGGAATACTTTTGTTAACACTTTTTTTTTTTTTTTTAAACGAAGAAGTATTTTATTATTTTGCTGCAAGCTGTTGCTTCACCGTATAAAAATAGCACCCGCAAATGCAGTGTATTGCAAAATCAGGATAGTGGTGTGTCATCTGACACTGTACAAGCAACAAAAACCTCTTCACTCCCAGTTATTTCCAATGGAAAGATCATTAAGTATTTCATCCCAAATCCAGGTATGGATATATGCAAGTTACAATATTATATAAGGCTTAAGAATAACAACGTTATCTTTGAATTATGTAATTTTTAAAACTAGTTTTTACCATGGATAATTTAATGAATTCTGAACACTAGAGCCTAGTCTAAAATCTATAATCATTAGAAAGTTAAAGGGCATTTTCCTTCATTAGCAGCGTTAACAGTAGTTTTTTTCTTCTCCATCGGTAATGCTAAAAGTTGCTATCCTAAGTCTTCTATCCACCACTAATTTAAGACAATCTGCTGAGTTGCGGTATTTCATACTAGTTTATTTAGGGGTTCCATTTTCACTCCTCAATAGATTTGATGTATTTCTCATATGCTTCTTCACTCATAAGTTCATCTAGTTCTGAAGGGTTACTCAGGGTCATCTTGATCAGCCAACCATCTTCATAACAAGATTTGTTTACAAGTCCTGGATTTCCTGCAAGAGCTTCATTAATTTCAGTTACTTCTCCTGATAAAGGAGAATAGAGTTCACTAGCAGCTTTCACACTTTCCAAAGCACCAAACTCATCTTGTTTGTTCAATTTTGTCCCAACTTCAGGTAGACTACAGTAAACAACATCTCCCAGTGCTTCCTGTGCAAAATTGCTGATTCCCACTGTTCCAATACCATTTTCTGTTGTTATCCATTCATGTTTCTCTGTGAATTTACGCACCGAGAGCAGAGCGGGTCGCGTGCGCAGTGTCCCGACGGCGCCCGTCCCCAACTGCCAGGGCCTCAGTGGGCAGGGCGCGGCGGGGGACGGGACCGCGCGCAGGGTGCAGAGCAGGTCCCGCACGCTCCGCACCACTCGCAGCGCCATGTTCGCAGGCTTGTTAACACTTTTTAAACACCTTTAACATACAGGCTCCTTTTCATTCTTTTTGCATGTGTTTTGATAATTTGAAAGGCTTACACTTCTGCTCTAGTAATATTTTTAATTGTTACACTAGTAATTATCATTTCTCTAATTCTTTAAATAGTATCTATCAACTTTCTGTTACAAACATGATAAACTAAGGCATGTTCTCTTTTCCCGTTTACTCTGCCACCCAAATCAGTTTACAATATTATTGCTAATATTTCCTTTTGTTATACTTCTAGTGCTTCGAGTGCTCAATTTACTATTCTTAGCCATAAAAACGTGAAAAAAATCACTACATACCACCTGTCCTCATTTATCCCTCTCCTCCTTCCAACTTTTTTCAAGATTAATAAAACTCATATTTTTCTCTGAAACCATTATCCATGCATGACATTTAGTCTCAGCCCTATAGTTTAAGAGAGTCAGTCCTCATCACAAGTCTTTTTTGCTATAATTTTTGTAACCGTGTACAGATGGGCTGAAGTTTTCATCCAAAAGATTCTTCAATAAAGACTCTTGGGAACAGCATTTCCTACATTCTTGCATGTTCAAAAATGTTTCTCTGTTGCTTTTATATGCGATTGATAGTTTGGTTCGGTATGAGATTCTTGAGCCATGTTTTCTATTCCTGAGAATTTTGTAAGTAATGCATTTCCTGAAACTACTTACCTACTTTATCAGGATTTGAACTGTCATCCTTTAAAACTTGCTTTTCCCATTCCTATATTCGATGTTTACTATATTTATACTAGTTTTTAGTTTTCTTTCTATGGCTTTTCATTTTAGATTTATTTTCGTGTTGGCTTCAGTTTTATCTTTCATTTCTTTTTGTAGACCAACCAATTCTATTTTTTCTTCTATATTCTTACAACAGTTCCCTAGGTTTTAGAATTCTCACTTGATCGCTGGTTTCATTGTGATTGCTTCATTTGGTGGCTATGTTGTGTTGTGTTGTGTGAACAATGAAACCTTGGTCACAATTTTATCTCCTCCATAGCCATATATTTTTGAGTGTTCATTATTCTTAACTTGTTTTTTCTCTTCCACTCCTCCATACCATTGTTCTTTATGGTATTTACCTGTTAACATAACAAATTTTATGACATTTCCTTTGTGATTACTCATCTTTGAATAAGACTTCTTGTTTCTAAGCCAGTTGTTTTCAGAAGGTTTTTATAAAGAAGAAATCATGACTATTTTATGAGTTTATTTTTTAAGGCCAGGCACAATGGCCACACTTGTTATCTCAGCACTCTGGGAGGCTGAGGCAGAAGGATCACTTGAGGCCAGGAGTATAAGACCAGGCTAAGCAACATGGCCAGACCCCATCTCTTCAAAAAAATAAAATAAAATTTTTTAATTTAAAAATAATGTATTTTCTTAAAACAATCATAAGTTCATAGCAAAATTGAGAGGAAGATGCAGAGACTTCCTACATATCCCAACCTCTATACATGCCTGGTCTCTCCCATTATCAACATCCCCCACCAGAGTGGTATATTTGTTAAAACTGAAGAATCTACACTGACACATCATAAGTATCCCAACTCTACATTTTACATTAGGATTTGCTCTTGGTATTGTACCTTCTTTGTGTTTGGACAAATATATAATGATATGTATCTATCATTATAGTATCACAAAAAACATTTTCACTGTCCTAGAAATTCTCTGTGTTCTGCCCGTTCATTCCTTGCTGCTGCCTCCCCCTTCCAATGGCAACCACTGATATTTTATTGTCTCCATAGTTTTACCTTTTCTGGAATATTATATAGTTGAAATTATAGAGTATGTAGCCTCTTTAGATTGGCTTCTTTAACTTAGTAATATGCATTTAAGGTTGCTCCATGTATTTTCATGGCTTGATCACTAATTTTTTTAGCATTGAATAATATTTCATTGTCTACATGTACCACAGTTTATTTATCCATTCACTTATGGAAGGAAATCTTGGTTGCTTCCAACTTTTGGCAATTATTATTATTATTATTATTTATTCATTTTGAGAAGGAGTTTCCCTCTGTTGCCCAGGCTGGAGTGCAGTGGTGCCATCTCGGCTCACTGCAAGCTCCACCTCCCGGGTTCACACTATTCTGCCTCAGCCTCCTGAGTAGCTGGAACTACAGGCGCCCGCCACCACGCCCAGCTAATTTTTTGTGTTTTTAGTAGAGATGGGGTTTCACCCACCGTGTTAGCCAGGATGGTCTAGATCTCCTGACCTCGTGATCCACCCACCTCGGCCTCCCAAAGTGCTGGAACTACAGGTGTGAGCCACCGCGCCCAGCCCAACTTTTGGCAATTATTAATAAAGCTACTGTAAATATCCGTGTGCATGTTTTTGTATAGATAAAAGTTTTAGATCCCTTTGGATAAATACCAAGAATCACGATTGTCTGGTTATATGGTAATAGTATGTTTAGTTTTGTAAGATATCACCAAACTGTCGCCTAAAGTGACTGTACCATTTTACATTTCCACCAGTAGTGAAGGAGAGTTTCTGTTATTCCACGTTCTTGCCAGCATTTGGTGTTGTCACTCAATGGATTTTGATCATTCTAATAGGTGTGTCGTGGTATCCTGTTGCTGTTTTAGGTTGCATTTTCCTGATGCCATTTAATGGGGAAAAAAATACACATTTTTTCATATGCTTATTTGCCCTCTGTACATCTTCTTTGGTAAAGTGTATTAAGATCTTTTGTCCATTTGTTAAATGCCTTGCTTGCTTTCTTATTGATTTTTAAGAGTTCTATGTATATTTTGGGTAACAGTCTGTTATCATACATTTCTTGTATAAATATTTCCTCCCAGTCTATGTCTTGTCTTCTCATTCTCTTGATGTTGTCTTTTGGAGAGCAGAAGTTTTTAATTTCAATAAAGTCTAGCTTATCAATTGCTTCTTTCATGGAGTGTACCTTTAGTGTTTCATCTAGAAAGTCATCACCATACCTGGGGTCATCTAGACTTTCTCTACATTTTCTAGGATTTTTATAGTTTTGCATTTTATATTTAGCTCTCTGATCCATTTCAAGTTAATCTTTGTGAATGATGTAAGATCTGTGCCTAGATTTTTGTTTTGCATGTGAATGTCCAGTTGTTCCAGCACCATTTCTTGAAAAGACAGTCTTTGTTCCATTGTATTATCTTTGCTCATTTGTCAAAGATCAGTTGATTGTATACATACGTGGGTCTTATGTGGTTCTATTTCTGGTCTCTCCATTCTGTGCTATTGATCTATTTCTCAATTATTTTACCAGTATCACATTGTCTTGATTACTGTAACTTTAAAGTAAGTCTTGAAGTTGTGTGTCAGTTCTCCCACCTTGTTCTCCTTTCATATTCTGTTGTCTATTCTGGATCTGTTTCCTCTCCATGTAAACTTAGTTTGTTGATAGCAACAAAATAACTTGTCGGAATTTTGACTGGGATTGTATTGAACCTATAGATCAAGTTGGGAAGAATTGATATCTTGACACATTGAGTTTTCCTATCCATGAAATATCTCTTCATTTATTTGATTTTTCCTTTGATTTCTTTTATAATAGTTTTATAGTTTTCTCATGTAGATCATATATTCTGTTGGATTTATACAGAAGAATTGCATTTCTAGGAGTGCTAATATATAGTGTTTGCTGTGTTTTAAATTTCAAATTCCACTTGACCATTGCTGGTATATACAAAGCAACTGGCATTTGTATGTTAACTTTATATCCTGAAAGCTTGATAGAATCACTTAATAATTCCAGAAGTGTTTTTGTCTATTCTTAAAGATTTTCTACATAAGCAATCATGTCATCTGTGAACAAATACTATTATATTTCTTTCTTCCTAACCTGTGTATCTTTTATTATGTTTTCTTATGGCATTAGCTGGGACTTCTACTATGATATTTAAATGGATTAGTGAAATGGAATAACCTTGCCTTGTTCCTGATGTTAATGAGAAATTTTGAGATTCACCATGAAGAATGATGTTAGCTATAGGGTTTTTGCAGATATTCTTCATCAAGTTGAGGAAGTTTACCTCTGTTTCTAATTTACTGAGAGGTTTTTTTTTTTTTTTAATCATGAATGGGTGTTAAATTTTTTCAAATGATTTTTCTACATCAATTGATATAATCATGTAATTTTTCTTATATAACCTATTGATGTGATATAGTATATTAATTGATTTTCAAATACTAGACTAACCTTGCATACCTTGGATAAAACTCACTTGTTTGTGGTATATAATTCCTTTTTATATATTGTTAGATTAATTTGCTATTATTTTGTTGAGGATTTTTACAAGTATGCTTATAAGAGATGTTGATCTATAATCTTTCATACAATGTTTTTGTCTGGTTTTGGTAATAGAGTAGTGTTGGACTAATGGAATGAGTCAGAAAATATTCCCTCTGTTTCTGTCCTCTAAAAGAGATTGTATAGAATTGTTACAATTTCTTTCTTAAATATCTGGTAGAATTCTCCAGTGAACCCATCTGTATCTCAGGCTTTTTGATGGAAATTTATTAATTATTGATTAAGTTCCTTTAATAGATATAGGCCTGTTAAGATTATTTGTTTCTTCCCATGTGAGTTTTGGCAGACTGTGTCTTTCAAGAAATTCATCCATTTTATCCAGGAAATCAAATTTGTTAATATAAATTTGTTAATGATAATCCTTTTAATGCCTATGAGATCTGTAGTGATGTTTCCTGTTTTATTTTTTTGATCTATGTGTGATTTAGAAGTATGTTTAATCTTCAACACATTTTGGGATTTTCTAGTTATTTTTCTGTCACTGGTTTCTAATTTTATTCCATGGTGATCTGACAGGAGACGTTGCATAATTTCTACTCTTTTAAATTAGTTAAGGTGTGTTTTATGGCCCAGAATGTAATCAATCTTGGTGAAAATTCCAGTTGAGTTTAAGAAATATATATTATGCTGTTTTTCTATAAAGTACTCTACAGATATCAATTATATTTAGTTAATTGATGGTGGTGTTGAATTCAACTATGTCCTTACTGATTTTCTGCCTGTTGGATATGCCCGTTTTTCAGAAAAAGGTGTTGAGGTCTCCAACTATCACAGTGGATTTATCTATTTTCTCTTGAAATTCTGTAATTTTTTTCCTCATGTAGCTCAATGCTCTCTCGTTAGGTTCATATACAATAAGAATAGGATTATGTCTCCTGGAAAAATTGACTCGTTTGTAATTACGTAATGCCTTTTTCTATCCCTAATAACTTTCCTTGCCTTGAATTCTGTTCTGTCTGAAATTAACATAGCTATGCCTGCTGTCTTTTTATTAATGTCAGCATATATATTTTTCTCCATTTCCATTCAATAGTGTCTTTATAGTTATGTTTATGGTAGACAACATGTAGTTATGTCTTGTTTTTGTTCCATTCTAGTAATTTCTGTCTTTTAATTGATGCCTTCAGATAGCTAACATTAAAAGTAATTATTGATGTCGTTGGATTAATATGTACCCTATTGGTTACTGTTTTCTATTTGTTGCCCATGTTATTGTTCTTATTTTTACCTTTCACTCTTTTCTGCCTTTTGTGGTTTTAACTAAGCATTTTATATAATTTCATTTTATCATTCTTAGCATATAAGTTATAATTCTTTTCTTTCTTTAATGGTTTTCATAGAGTTTGCAATATACATTTACAACAAACCCAAGTCCACTTTTAAATAACACTATACCTTGGAAAAATAAAACCCTCCTAGCTTAAATCAGGAAGAATTAGATACTCTGAATAGACCAATAACAAACAGCAAGATTGAAATGGTAATTTAAAAATTACCAACAAAAAAAAAGTCCAGAACCAGACAGATTCACAGCAGAATTCTACAAGACATTCAAAGAAGAATTGGTACAAGATAGGAAAGAGGGAACCCTCCCTAATTCATTCTATGAAGCCAGCATCACCCTAACACCAAAACCAGGAAGGAGACATAGCCAAAAAGCAAAACTATAGACCAACATCCCTGATGAACATAGATGCTAAAATCCTTAACAGAACACTAGCTAACCAAATCCAACAACATATCAAAAAGATAATCCATCATGATCAAATGGGTTTCATATCAAGGATGCAGGGATGGTTTAACATATGCAACTCAATAAATATGATACACCACATAAACAGAATTAAAAGCAAAAATTACCTGATCATCTCAACAGATGCAGAAAAAGCATTCAACAAAATCCAACATCCCTTTAATGATTAAAACTCTCAGCAAAATTGGCATACAAGGGACATACCTCAATGCAATAAAATCCATCTATGACAAACCCACAGCCAACATAATACTGAATGGGGAAAAGTTGAAGTTATTTTCTCTGAGAAGTGAAACAAAAGGATGCACGCTTGCACCACTCTTCTTCAATATAGTACTTGAGTTCCTAGCCAGAGCAATCAGACAAGAGAAAGAAAGGGCATCCAATTGGTAAGGAGGAAGTTAAATTGTCACTGTTTGCTGACGACATGATCATTTACCTTGAAAACGCTAAAGACTCCTCCAGAAAGCCCCTAAAACTGATCAAAGAATTCAGCAAAGTTTCTAGATACAAGATTAATGTACATAAATCAGTAGCTCTTCTATACACCAACAGCAAGCAAACAGAATCAAATCAAGAACTCAACCTCTTTTACAATAGCTGCAAAAAACAACAACAAAACAGGAATACACCTAATAAAAGAGGCAAAAGACCTCTACAAGAAAAACTACAAAACACTGCTGAAAGAAATCACAGATGACACAAACAAATGGAAACACATCCCGTGCTCATGGATGGGAAGAAACAATATTGTGAAAATGAACATACTGCCAAAAGCAATTTAAAAATTAATGCAATCCCCATCAAAATACCGCCATCATTCTTCACAGAGTAGAAAAAACAATTCTAAGATTCATATGAAACCAAAATGAGACCGTATAGTCAAAGCAAGACAAAGCAAAAAGAAAAAATCTGTAGGCATCACACTACCTGATATCAAACTATACTCTAAGGCCATAGTCACCAAAACAGCATAACACTGGTATAAAAATAGGCACATAAGCCAATGGAACAGAATAGAGAACCCTGAAATAAACCAAAATACTTACAGCCAACTGATCTTCGACAAAGCTAACAAAAACATAAAATGGGGAAAGGACACCTTTTTCAACAAATGGTGCTGGGATAGTTGGCTAGCCACATGTAGGTAAATAAAACTGGATCATAATCTCTCACCTCATACAAAAATCAACTTAAAACATATTTAAGGACTCGAATCCAAGACCTTAAACTATAAAGGTACTAGAAGATAACATTGAAAAAGCCTTTCTAGACATTGACTTAGACAAGGATTTCATGATCAATAACCCAAGAGCAAATACAATAAAAACAAAGATAAGTAGCTGGGACTTAATTAAACTAAAAAGGTTTTGCTTGGCAAAAGGGACAGACAGCAGAGTAACAGACAACTCACAGAGTGGAAGAAAATCTTCACAATCTATACCTCTGACAAAAAACTAATATCTGGAATCTACAATTAACTAAAAAAACCACACACACACATACACACAATTCCATCAAAAAGTGGGCTAAGGACATGAATAGACAATTCTCAAAAGAAGATATACAAATGGTCAATAGATATATGAAAAAATGTTCAGCATTAATAACCAGAGAAATGCACACCAAAACCACAATGTGATGCCACCTTACTCCAGAAAGAATGACTATAATCAAAGAGTCAAAATACTAGATATTGGCGTGGATGTGGTGATCAGGGAACACTTCTACACTGCTGGTAGGAATATAAACTGGTACAGTCACTATGGAAAACAGTGGGGATATTCCTTAAATAACTAAAAGTAGAACTACCATTTGACCCAGCAATCCCACTACTGGGTATCTACAGAGGGGAAAATAAATCATTATACAAAAAAACACACATATTTATACATTTACAGCAGCACAATTCATAACTGCAAAATTGTAGAACCAACCCAAATGCCCAGCAATCAAAGAGTGAATAAAGACACGGTGGTATATATACATGATGGAATACTACACAGCCGTAAAAAGGAATGAGTTAACGGCATTTGCAGTGACCTGAATGAGATTGGAGACTATTATTTTAAGTGAAGTAACTCAGGAATGGAAAACCAAACATCATATGTTCTCACTGACATGTGGGAGCTAAGCTATGAGGATGCAAAGATATAAGAATGATTCAACGGACTTTGGGAATTTGAAGGGAAAAGTGGAAAGGGGGTGAGGAATAAAAGACTACAAATATCTTGCAGTGTATATATACCGCTCGGATGATGGGTGCACCAAAATCTCACAAATCACCACTAAAGAACTTATGTAACCAATACCACCTGTACCGCAATAACCTATGGAAAAAATAAAAATAACACTATACTTCTTCAAGGATAATGTGAGTACATTTTAACTATTGAGTAAAAATGATTAATTCTAATTCCCTCCCTTCTGTTCCTTGTATCATTGCTGTCATTCTTTTCACTTATATATAAGTGCATATGTGTATATACCTATATATGGAATAAAGCATATTACATCCTTATTTTGAGCAGACTTATCGATTTGATCAATTGAAATAAAAGTTTTAGTTTTACTTATGCTTTGATGTTCTTCCTTTATGAAGATTTGAATTTCTGATCTGTGTTATTTTCCTCCTCTCTAAATAACAACACTTCTTACAAGACAGGTCTACTGGCAACAAGTTCTCTCAATTTTTGTTTGAGAAAGTATTCCTCCTGTATTTTTGAAGAATAACTTCAAAAAGTACAGAATTGGAGGTTGGTGGTTATTTTCTCAAGATTTTAAATATTTCACTCTATTACTGTTTACATTTTCTGAGGAAAAGTCAGATGTAATTCTTTGCTTCATTCTATACGTACAGTATGGTGTTTTTTTCCCTCTGACTTCTTTCAGAATTCTTTATCTTTGATTTTCTGTAGTTTTAAAATGAAGTGCTTTGGTGTAGTTTTTTTGGCATTTCTCCTGGTTGGTGTTCTCTGAGCTTACTGGCTTTGTCTGACATTAATTTGGGGAAATTCTCAGCCAGTATTGCTTCAAATATTTATTTCATTCTCTGCTCTTTTCTCCTTCTGGTGTTTCTATAATTTGTATGTTACACCTTTTTTAGTTGTCCCATTCTTGGATATTCTGCTCTGGGTTTTTAGTTTTAGATTTTTTCTTTTTGTTTTTTGGTTTTGGAGGTTTTTGTTATGTTTTCAAGCTCAGAGATTCTTTTTATCTCATCCAAGACTGGTTCTGCTGCTTGCTCTGTCTCCTCAAATTGTGGGGGTTTTTTTATTGTTTGTTCTTGCCTTTTAGTATGCCTTGTATTTTTTTAGAATCATCATATACATTATAACTGAACATGATGTACTAATTAAAAGAAACAGCCACAAATAAGCCTTTAGTATTGTAGTGGTAAGGTATGGGAAGAGGGGAAATACTCTATAGTCCTGTGATTCAGTCTGTCTTTTAGTGAGCCTATGTCTTTTGACTGTGAACTTTACAAGTGCTTCTCAGGTTATTTTCTTTCCCCTTACATGGAACAGGATGGCTAGGATGAACTAGAATTTGGCATTTTTCTTCTCCCATGTGGAAGGCTGGAGCGAGCCGGACTTGGGTATTTTCTTTCCCCTAATTCCCTAATTCAGTTAGGCTCTGATCATATTCCCACAGTTCAGGCTCTGGTTAGTAATTTCCTCTGAGGGCAGGCCTTGTTTAAAAGAACAGAGTTGCCTGGTATATTTCAAAATGGTTCATTTTCCCCTCCCCTGATAGAAGCATGTTTGAAGGGGAGGGGTTCATTATTTACTGTGAGCATCTGGCCAAGCTCCTAGAGTTAAAATAAAAATATTGGTTCCTCATGACAGGGTCCTTCTGGAGTTTTAACTCTCAGACTTGTCCACAGTAAGTCTCCACCAATTTGTTTATTACAGTTCAAGCCTTTCCCATCCTGGCCCAGGTTCCCACTGTGATTTCTACCTGTGAGTCTGTTTTCCAGCAAGCCATGGTTTGCTGTATTCACCGGTCTTTCAATCTTGGGGGAAAGGTTTGCCTTGGTGTCCTCACTTTTCTTACAGATACAAGAATATTTGATTTTTCAGTCTGACTTTTCACTTGTTAGAATGGTGACTTCCAAGATCCTTACATGCAGAATCAGAAACCAGAAGTGCAGGGGGAATCTAAATAAAGGGTTTTGTGAGCAAATATTCTAAGACTTTTTTTCTCCCCCAACAGAAATAAAAAGTCAGTTATAGGACTATTTTTTTTTTTTTTTTTTTTTGTCTCTGGTATTGTTTCCTAGAAATCAGGTTTTTTAAATAATGTTTATGTTTAGCTATATTTAGCTCCTTTTAACCAAACAGGGGTAGGGGTGATACGACAGTGGCTAAGGAGATGAACTGCATCATCCAGTTCTCGTTCTGATGGGAAAAAATGACAGCAATCAGTTATGGTACCTGAATTTACAGTTGAGTTGTACAGAGTGTGGTAATAATAGCAACTGCAATCTGAGTATTACACCAGATTATGTGTACACACATATGTCAGATATATATAGAATTCACATATATTTATATACATAATTTATAATAACTATGTAAAATAGACATTGTTATGCTTATTTTGCAATGAAGAAGCTAAGGCTGACAGATAAAATAGCTTTCAAAGGTCAAATAGCCAAAGATGGCAGAAGCAAAATTAGAAACAGCTCTCTCCAAATTAATTCCAATGCATATTTTTCCCCAGTGGTTAACACAGAATTAAGCTTTTATGAATTTCTTGGCTTTCCTGTTCCTGTTAGATTAATGCAATTAAATAGTTGTAGACTGCATGTATAATATACCCTGCCTTCATCCACTACTGGGGACCCCAAATCTTGATTTTCTTAATCTACATAAGTATAATGAATTCCAGGATCCTTCCACCAAATATTATTGGAAAGTTAAAGTCATGCCTAATGTGTAATTCCAATAAATCCTAGTCTTCACCAGTCTGCAAGTCTTAGAGGTCCTTTACCTTCCCAGAACTTGGGGTAGTATCATGCTATTGATCAAGAAAGAAGACTTTTCTCTATGAGCTTATTACAATCCAACCTCTGACATCCACGTCAGAGAGATATAGCTACGTGTGTGTGTGTGTTTAAGAAAAATAAATTATTTTTATATTGGAATATAAGCTTGTTTATGATTATCTGCTCACATGCCTTAGAACTTGGGTTCTTGTTAGAAAATATGAAAGGTTTTTCTTTTTTAAAGAAAATGACAAACTTCACAGCAGTGGTTTCGGCAAGTAAAATGTTCAGTATATGTGGCATAAACTGCCTAAAGCTCTCTTGTCAACCTTGTGATGATGTTTACCGGTCTTTAAGTGAGAGAAAGAATCGAAGGGATGAAATGAACCATAGGTTTTTCTCTGAGATAATAACCAACTGTTCAAGATACTCAAATTAATCAGGAAGCCAGAGAAGCCAGGAAGAGTTAAAAAGGCATTGACATTCTTGTGCAAAATTAGCCGCTACACCACATCATATGTGACAGTAGTCTGGCAGCTTCTCTGGATGCAGAAAGGCTGTTGGTTTTTGTACAGGAACTTCACAAGGCAGACCAGACATGACTGTACAACTCAGGCCTAATGCTCCCCTTGCCTTGTGATGCATGATGCTCAGGACTTCATTGGTTTTCAGAGTTTTCGGGGATAATACCCCTTAGTTCTGTTAAGTGATTTAGATAACACAAGACCTGAATAACGATGCATGTTTGGCTCTGAGAAAAATCCATCCCTTCTGGAAAATCACTTTGAATATTTGCATCCAATGAATGGAAAATAATATTCAAAGACAAGTGAGTGATTTACTTAATGCTTTTATTTTTTCCTGTATTCTTATAGGATAACACTTTTCCAATCAATGATTTATTCCCAAATGCATAGTTAAAACTTCTAATTCCTTTGAAAAAGGGATTCGCACTATTACACTAAAACACAACCACGCCAATAAGTTCTGAGGCTAGAAATTCTACTTTAAATTAGCAGCTATATTGTAATTCTAGTTAATGTTCTGTAATATTGGTCATTTATCCTCCCAATCTCAGTCAAAAATATCATAGGTATACATGCTTATCTTTGTTTTTTGTTTTTTTTTTCCTTTTTTCTCTTGGTATTCTTTTATTATTATTATTATACTTTAAGTTCTAGGGTACATGTGCACAATGTGCAACTTTGTTACATATGTATACATGTGCCATGTTGGTGTGCTGCACCCATTAACTCATCATTTACATTAGGTATATCTCCTAATGCTATCCCTCCCCTCTCCCCACAATAGGCCCCGGTGTGTGATGTTCTCCTTCCTGTATCCAAGTGATCTCATTGTTCAATTCCCACCTAGGAGTGAGAACACGCGGTGTTTGGTTTTCTGTTCTTGCAATAGTTTGCCAACAATGATGGTTTCCAGCTGCATCCATGTCCCTACAAAGGACACAAACTCATCCTTTTTTATGGCTGCATAGTATTCCACAGTGTATATGTGCCACATTTTCTTAATCCAGTCTGTCACTGATGAACATTTAGGTTGATTCCAAGTCTTTGCTACTGTGAATAGTGCCACAATAAACATATGTGTGCATGTGTCTTCATAGCAGCAAGATTTATAATCCTTTGGGTGTATACCCAGTAATGGGATGCCTGGGTCAAATGGTATTTCTACTTCCAGATTCTTGAGGAATCGCCACACTGTTTTCCACAATGGTTGAACTACTTTACAGTCCCACCAACAGTGTAAAAGTGTTCTGATTTCTCTACATCCTCTCCAATACCTGTTGTTTCCTGACTTTTTAATGATTGCCATTCTAACTGGTATGAGATGGTATCTCATTATGGATTTGATTTAGCATTTCTCTGATGGCGAGTGATGATGAGCATTTTTTCATGTGTCTGTTGGCTATATGAATGTCTTCTTTTGAGAAGTGTCTGTTCATATCCTTTGCCCACTTTTTGATGGGGTTGTTTGTTTTTTCTTGTAAATTTGTTTGAGTTCTTTGTAGGCTCTGGATTTTAGCCCTTTGTCTGATGAGTAGATTGCAAAAATTTTCTCCCATTCTGTGGGCTGCCTCTTCACAGAGGCACAGAAATGGCAGTTTCTTTTGCTGTGCAGAAGCTCTTCAGCTTAATTAGATCCCATTTGTCAATTTTGGCTTTTGTTGCTGTTGCTTTTGGTGTTTTAGACATGCAGTCCTTGCCCATGCCTATGTCCTGAATGATATTACCTAGGTTTTCTTCTAGGGTTTTTATGGTTTTAGGTCTAACATTTAAGTCTCTAATCCATATTGAATTAATTTTCATATAAGGAATAAGGAAAGGATCCAGTTTCAGCTTTCAACCTGTGGCTACCTAATTTTCCCAGCCCCATTTATTAAATAGGGAATCCTTTCCCCATTTCTTGTTTTTGTCAGGTTTTTGTCGGGTTTGTCAAAGATCAGATGGCTGTGGATGTGTGGTATTATTTCTGAGGGCTCTGTTCTGTTCCATTGGTCTATATCTCTGTTTTGGTACCAGTACCATACTGTTTTGGTTACTGTAGCCGTGTAGTATAGTTTGAAGTCAAGTAGTGTGATGCCTCCAGCTTTGTTCTTTTGGTTTAGGATTGTCTTGGAAATGCAGGCTCTTTGTTGGTTCCATATGAACTTTAAAGCAGTTTTTTTTCTAATTCTATGAAGAAAATCATTGGTAGCTTAATAGGGATGGCATTGAATCTATAAATTACCTTGGGTAGTATGGCCATTTTCACAATATTGATTCTTCCTATCCATGAGCATGGAATGTTCTTCCATTTGTTTGTGTCCTCTTTTATTTCACTGAGCAGTGGTTTGTAGTTCTCCTTGAAGAAGTCCTTTACATCTCTTGTAAGTTGGATTCCTAGGTATTTTATTCACTTTGAAGCTATTCTGAATGGGAGTTCATTCATGATTTGGCTCTCTGTTTGTCTGTTACTGGTGTATAAGAATGCTTGTGATTTTTGCACATTAATTTTGTATCCTGAGACTTTGCTGAACTTACTTATCAGCTTAAGGAGATTTTGGGCTGAGATGATGGGGTTTTCTAAATACACAATCATGTCATCTGTAAACAGGGACAGTTTGACTTCTTCTTTTCCTAACTGAATACACTTTCTTTCTTTCTCTTGCCTGATTGCCCTAGTCAGAACTTCCAACACTATATTGAATAGGAGTGGAGAGAGAGGGCATCGCTGTCTTGTGCCAGTTTTCAAAGGGAATGCTTCCAGTTTTTGCCCATTCAATATGATATGGGCTGTGGGTTTGTCATAAATAGCTCTTATTATTTTGAGATATGTTCCATCAATACCAAACTTATTGAGAGTTTTTATCATGAAGGGCTGTTGAATTTTGTCAAAGGCCTTTTCTGCATCTATTGAGATAATAACGTGGTTTTTGTCTCTAGTTCTGTTTATATGTTGGATTACGTTTATTGATTTGCGTATGTTGAACCAGCCTTGCATCCCAGGGATGAAGCCCACTTGATCATGGTGGATAAGCTTTTTGATGTGCTGCTGAATCCGGTTTGCCAGTATTTTATTGAGGATTTTTGCATTGATGTTCATCAGGGATAATGGTCTAGAATTCTCTTTTTCTGTTGTGTCTCTGCCAGGTTTTGGTATCAAGATGATGTTGGCCTCACAAAATGAGGTAGGGAGGATTCCCTCTTTTTCTATTGATTAGAATAGTTTCAGAAGGAATGGTACCAGCTCCTCCTTGTACCTCTGGTAGAATTTGGCTGTGAATCGTCTGGTCCTGGACTTTTTTTGGTTGGTAGGCTATTAATTATTGCCTCAATTTCAGAGCCTCTTGTTAGTCTATTCAGGGATTCAACTTCTTCCTGGTTTAGACTTGGGAGAGTGTATGTGTCCAGGAATTTATCCATTTCTTCTAGATTTTCTAGTTTACTTGCAGAGAGGTGTTTATAGTATTCTCTGATGGTAGTTTGTATTTCTGTAGGCTCGGTGGTTATATCCCCTTTATCATTTTTTATTGTGTCTATTTGATTCTTCTCTCTTTTCTTCTTTATTAGTCTTGCTAGCAGTCTATCAATTTTGTTGATCTTTTCAAAAAACCAACTCCTGGATTCATTGATTTTTTTGGATGGTTTTTTGTGTCTCTATCTCCTTTAGTTCTGCTCTAATCTTAGTTATTTCTTGTCTTCTCTTAGCTTTTGAATGTGTTTGCTCTTGCTTCTCTAGTTCTTTTAATTGTGATGTTAGGGTGTCAATTTTAGATCTTTCCTGCTTTCTCTTGTGGTCATTTAGTGCTATAAATTTCCCTCTACACACTGCTTTAAATGTGTCCCAGAGATTCTGGTGTGTTGTGTCTTTGTTCTCATTGGTTTCAAAGAACATCTTTATTACTGCCTTCATTTTGTCATGCACTCAGTAGTCATTGAGGAGCAGGTTGTTCAGTTTCCATGTAGTTGAGCGGTTTTGATTGAGTTTCTTAGTCCTGAGTTCTAGTTTGATTGCACTGTGGTCTGAGAGACAGTTTGTTATAATTTCTGTTCTTTTACATTTGCTGAGGAGTGCTTTACTTCCAACTATGTGGTCAATTTTGGAATAAGTGTGATGTGGTGCTGAGAAGAATGTATATTCTGTTGATTTGGGGTGGAGAGTTCTGTAGATGTCTATTAGGTCCACTTAGTGCAGAGATGAGTTCAATTCCTGGATATCCTTGTTAACTTTCTGTCTCGTTGATCTGTCTAATGTTGACAGTGGGGTGTTAAAGTCTCCCATTATTATTGTTTGGGAATCTAAGTCTCTTTGTACGTCTCTAAGGACTTGCTTTATGAATCTGGGTGCTCCTGTATTGGGTGCATATATATTTAGGATGGTTAGCTCTTCCTGATGAGTTGATCCCTTTACCATTATGTAATGGCCTTCTTTGTCTCTTTTGATCTTTGATGGTTTAAAGTCCGTTTTATCAGAGACTAGGATTGCAACCCCTGCTTTTTTTTGTTTTCCATTTGCTTGGTAGATCTTCCTCCATCCCTTTATTTTGAGCCTATGTGTGTCTCTGCATGTGAGATGGGTCTCCTGAGTACAGCAAACTGATGGGTCTTGACTATCCAATTTGCCAGTCTGTGTCTTTTAATCGGACCATTTAGTCCACTTACATTTAAGTTTAATATTGTTATGTGTGAAGTTGATCCTGTCATTATGATATTAGCTGGTTATTTTGCTCACTAGTTGATGCAGTTTCTTCCTAGCATCAATGGACTTTACATTTTGGCATGTTTTTGCAATGGCTGGTACCTGTTGTTCCTTTTCATGTTTAGTGCGTCCTTCAGGATCTCTTGTAGGGCAGGCCTGGTGGTGACAAAATCTCTAAGCATTTGTTCTTCTGTAAAGGATTTTATTTCTCCTTCACTTATGAAACTTAATTTGGCTAGATATGAAATTATGGGTTGAAAATTCTTTTCTTGAAGAATGTTGAATATTGGCCCCCACTCTCTTCTGGTTTGTAGAGTTTCTGCCGAGAGTCCTTCTGTTAGTCTGATGGGCTTCCCTTTGTGGGTAACCCAACCTTTCTCTTTAGCTGCCCTTAACATTTTTTCCTTCATTTCAACTTTGGGGAATCTGACAATTATGTGTCTTGGAGTTGCTCTTCTCAAGGATTATCTTTGTGACGTTCTCTGTATTTCCTGAATTTGAATGTTGGCCTGCCTTACTAGGCTGGGGAAATTCTCCTGGATGATATCCTGCAGAGTGTTTTCCAACTTGGTTCCATTTTCCCCGTCACTTTCAGGCACATCAATGAGACGTAGATTTGCTCTTTTCACATAATCCCATATTTCTTGGAGGCTTTGTTCATTTCTTTTTACTCTTTTTTCTCTACGCTTCTCTTCTCACTTCATTTCATTCATTTGATCTTCAATTACTGATACTCTTTCTTCCAGTTAATCGAGTTAGTTACTGAAGCTTGTGCATTTGTCACGTAGTTCTCGTGTCATGGTTTTCATCTCTATCAGTTCTTTAAGGGCTTCTCTGCATTGATTTTCTAGTTATCCATTCATCCATTCCTTTTTCAAGGTTTTTAGTTTCTTTGCACTGGTTATGTAGTTCCTCCTTTAGCTCTGAGAAGTTTGATTGACTGAAGCCGCCTTCTCTCAATTCGTCAAAGTCATTCTCTGTCCAGCTTTGTTCCATTGCTGGCGATGAGTTGCATTCCTTTGGAGGGGGGAGATGCACTCTGATTTTTTGAATTTCCAGTTTTCCTGCACTGATTTTTCCCCATCTTTGTGATTTTATCTGCCTTTGGTCTTTGATGATGGTGACATACTGATGGGGTTTTGGTGTGGGTGTCCTTTCTGTTAGTTTTCCTTCTAACAGTCAGGACCCTCAGTTGCAGGTCTGTTGGAGTTTGCTTGAGGTCCACTCCAGACCCTATTTGCCTGGGTATCAGCAGTGGAGGCTGCAGAAGATAGAATATTGCTGAACAGCAAGTGTTGCTGTCTGATCCTTGCTCTGGAAGCTTTGTCTCAGGGGTGTACCCAGCCATGTGAGGTGTCAATCTGCACCTAGTGGGGGATGTCTCCCACTTAGGCTACTCAGGCATCCAGGACCCACTAGAGCAGGCAGTCTGTCCGTTCTTAGATCTCAACCTCCATGCTGGGAGAACCACTGCTCTCTTCAAAGCTGTCAGACAGGGATCTTTACATCTGCCACTGTTTCTGCTGCTTTTTGTTTAGCTATGCCCTGTCCCCAGAGCTGGAGTCTACAGAGGCAGGCAGGCCTCTTTGAGCTGCAGTGGACTCCACCCAATTTGAGCTTCCTGGCAGCTTTGTTTACCTACTGAAGCCTCAGCAATGGCAGGTGCCCCTCCCCCAGCCTTGCTGCCACCTTGCAGTTAGATCTCAGACTGCTGTGCTAGTAATGAGGGAGGCTCCGTGGGCGTGGAACCCTCAGGGCCAGGTGTGCGATATAATCACCTGATGTGCCGTTTGCTAAGACCCTTGGTAAAGCACAGTATTAGAGTGGGACTTACCTGATTTTCCAGGTGTTGTGTGTCTCAATTTCCCTTGGCTAGGAAAAGGAATTCCCTTTGCCCTTGTGCTTCCCAGGTGAGGTGATGCCTCACCCTGCTTCAGCTCTTGCTGGTCGGGCTGCATCTGTGGACCAGCATAGACTGTCCAACACGCCCCAGTGAGACGAACCCGGTACCTCAGTTGAAAATGCAGAAATCACCTGTCTTCTGTGTCACTCTTGCTGGGAGCTGGAGGCTGGAGCTGCTCCTATTCAGCCATCTTGTGCTCCCGACGTACATGCTTATCTTTGTAATAAAGCACGTACAGATAATTAGATTTGTACAATTTTGTAAAAACCTGAGATTTAGTTCCTTGACATTATTCTATGTGGCAAGTTGCTCAGGAGTAGCCCCATTTCTGTGTGTGTTCTAAAATAAAAGTTATGATTCACACCTAGGCCATGAACTTGCTGGAATTACTTTTAAGTCTTTGTTATATATTTAGTATAGACACAAACAAGACCAGTGCTATAGCTAGGTAAGTGAGTTCTCCTAGTTGTCTCCCATTACAACTACGTGTCATCAATTGAATTTACTTTCAGTGGGCCCAGCTATTAACAAATGGGTTATTGAGTGGTAATAGCCACCATTTTTAATCTCTGTAGATACTTTTATATCCATATATATGCTCATAAAATCCTAATTATACACAGATTTATGTAACTGATAACATTAAATTTTTATAATAACTTTCTGAATGTTTACAGATGTAGAAACTGAGGGTCAAAAAAGTTAGGTAATTTATCCAAGAACGTATAGCTGGCACATGATGGAACTAGGATATAAACCTAGGTCTGACTGACCTGTGTTCATACTCCTAGCCATAATACTTGCAATGAAACACAGCCTTTTGGTCCAGTCTTTCATAAACGGAAGCCCTTAATTTGTTCACATAAATCTCTGGCTACTTTTATTTCAACAGTTTGGGGGGTACAGGTGTTGTTTTTTTTTTTTAACATAGATAAATTCTTTAGTGGTAATTCAAGATTTTGGTGTACCCATCACCCAAGCAGTGTATACTGTACCCATTATGTAATCTTTATTCCTTACCCCACTCCCATCTTTCCCCACTAGTCACCAACGTCTATTATATCATTTCATTGTATTTGTTTTGTTTTGTTTTTGAGACAGAGTTTTGTTCTTGTTGCCCAGACTGGAGTGCAATGGCATGATCTTGGCTCACTGCAAGTCCACCTCCCAGGTTCAAACAATTCTACTGCCTCAGCCTCCCAAGTAGCTGGGATTACAGGCATGCACCAACACACCTGGCTAATTTTGTATTTTTAGTAAAGAAGGGGTTTTACCATATTGGCCAGGCTGGTCTTGAACTCCTGACTTCAGGTGATTCACCTGCCTCAGCCTCCCAAAGTGCTGGGATTGCAAGCGTGAGCCACCACACCCAGTGCATTATATTATTCTTATGGCTTTGCATCCTCACAACTTAGCTCCACTTATAAGTGAGAACATGCAATACTTGGTTTTCTATTCCTGAGTTACTTCACTCAGAATAATGGCCTCCAGCTCCATCTAAGTTGCTGCAAAGGGCATAATTTTGTTCTGTTTGGGGGCTGAGTAGTATTCCATGGTGTATATATACCACATTTTCTTTACTTGTTGGTTGATGGGCATTTAGGTTGGTTCCATATTTTTGTAATTGCAAATTGTTCTGCGATAAACATATGTGTGCATATTTCATTTTCATATAATGACTTATTTTCCTTTGGGTAGATACCCAGTAGTGGTATTGTTAGATCAAATGGTAGTTCTATTTTTAGTTCTTATTGCGGGATCTGGCCAGCAACCTGCAATGCAATGGGCCTCTCTCTTTGTTCCCAGGCAGATCAGCAGGTCTGAGAGATAATAGACACACACAAGTTAGTGAAAGCTGGGTCCAGGGAGGGTCACCGCCCTCTGGTCCTGCAGTGCCGCCAGTGTACTGAATATACCAGCATTTATTATTAAGTTTAGTGAGGGTGGGGGTAGGTTAGTGAGGGATTTGGGGTCATTTGATTATGAGGTGAGATGGTCACATGGGGATGAAGTAATTCCTTAACATAACATCTGTATGCAGAAGTACAATAAGAATTTATGATATAATGTGTGCATCAGTAATTTCTAACAGAGCCTTAAAACAGAAACAGTCTTAGCAGAAAATCTCCAAAGGGAGTATGCCTTAACCCTAAAGAGGCCTGGAAGAGCCATGACAAGATGAGGGCCTTTATAGCCCTATCTTATCTATATGGACAGGCAGCCCCCCCTCCATGCATCCATTTATAGGCTCTCCACAAGGGTTGCATTCCATTCCCAGAGCTATGAACATCTGCTTTTCTGGGATAGGAATCTTGGTGATGGGAAACCTCCCTGACTGCACATCCATTCATAGGCTCTCTGCAGAGGGAAGCACATCACGTGCTATTGGCTCATTCTGGCCGTCCAACCTGGCATTGTCTTTACACAATCCTGCAGGCAATTTTGTATTTAAAACAATCAGGAGCATTTCATATTTTATTCCGTAGCAATAGTTTCGGGGGGTCTCCCTACAAGTTCTTTAAGGAATCTTCATATTGTTATCCATAGTGGTTGTATTAGCTTACATTCCCACCAGCAGTGCAAGAGTGTTACCTTTTCACCACATCCACACCAATGTCCATTGTTTTTTGACTTTTTAATTATGGCCATTTGTGCAGGAGTAAAGTGGTATCACATTGTAGTTTTGATTTGCATTTCCCTGATAATTAGTGATGCTGAGCATTTTTTATGTTTGCTGGCTGTTTGTGTATCTTCTTTTGAGAATTGTCTATTCATGTCCTTTGCCCCTTTTTGATGGGATTTTTTTTTTCTTGATTTGTTTGAGTTTCTTGTAGATTCTGGATATTTGTCCTTTGTCAGATGCATAGTTGTGAATATTTTTTCCCACTCTGTGGGTTCTCTGTTTACTCTGCTGATTATTTCATTTGCTTTGGAAAAGTTTGTTAGTCCCATTTATTTATTTTTGTTTTTGTTGCATTTGCTTTTGGGTTCTTAGTCATGAATTCTTTGCCTAAGTCAATGTCTAGAAGAGTTTTTCCAATGTTACCTTCTAGAATTTTTATGGTTTCAGGTCTTAGATTTACATCTTTGATCCTTCTTGAGTTGATTTTTGCATAAGGTGAGAGATAAGGATCCAGTTTTATTCTTCTACATGTGGCTTGTCAGTTGTCCCAGCACCATTTGTTGAATAAGGTGTCCTTTGCCCCAACCTTGTTTTTGTATGCTTTGTCAAAGACCAGTTGGCTCTAAGTATTTGGGTTTATTTCTGGGTTCTCTATTCTGTTCCATTTGTCTATATGCCTGTTTTCTTACCAGCACCATGTTGTTTTGGTAACTATAGCCTTATAGTACAATTTGAAGTTGGGTAATGTGATGCCTCCAGATTTGTACTTTTTGACTAGTATTACTTTGGCTCTGTGGGCTCTTTTTTTGTTCCATATGAATTCTAGGATTGTCTTTTCTAGTTCTGTGAAGAATGATGGTGATATTTTGATGGGAATTGCATTGAATGTGTAGATTGCTTTTGGCAGTATGTTCGTTTTCACAGTTTTAATTCTACCCATCCATGAGCATGGGATGTGTTTCCATTTGTGTCACCTATTATTTCTTTCAGTAGTGTTTTGTCATTTTCCTTGCAGAAACGTTTCATCTCCTTGGTTAGGTATATTCCTAAGTATTCCATTTTATTTTTATTTTTTGCAGCTGTTGTAAAAGGATTGAGTTTTTGATTTGATTCTTAGTTTGGTTGTTGTTGATGTATAGCAGTGTTACTAATTTGTGTACATTGATTTTGTATCATAAGACTTTACTGAATTCATTTACCAGGTCTGAGCTTTTTGGATTAGTCTTTGAGGTTTTCCAGGTGTACAATCATAAGAGTAAACAACAGTTTTACTTCCTATTTTCCAATGTGTATACTCTTTATTTTTTTTCTCTTGTCTGATTGCTCTGTCTAGGACTTCTAGTACTATGTTGAATAGAAGTCATGAAAATGGGGATCCTTGTCTTGTTCTAGAGAAAATGCTTTCAACTTTTCCGCATTCAGTATGATGCTGACTGTGGGTTTTTCATAGATGGCTTTTATTACTTTGAAGTATGTCCCTTCTATGCCAATTTTGTTGAGGGTTTTTTATCATAGAGGAATGGTAGATTTTATCAAATGCTTTTTCTGTGTCTATTGAGATGATCACATAATTTTTATTTTTGATTCTCTTTATGTAGTGTATCACATTTATTGACTTGTATATGTTAAACTATCCCTGCATGGCTGGTATGAAACACACTTATCATGATGTAATATGCTGTTGGATTTGGTTAACTAGTGTTTTGTTGAGGATTTTTGCATCTATGTTCATCAGGGATGTTGGTCAGTAGTTTCTTTATTTTTTATGTCCTTTCTTGTTTTTGCATTAGGGTGATACTGATTTTATAGAATGATTTAGGGAGGTTTACCTCTTTAATAGATTCAGTAGGATTGGTATCAATTCTTCTTTAATGTCTGATATAATTCAGGTGTGTGAATCCATATGATTCCGTACTTTTTTGTTGGCAATATGTTTTATTACTAATTTAATCTTTCTGCCTGTTATTGGTCTGTTCAGGGTTTCTATTTCTTCCTGGTTTAATCTAGGAGGGTTGTGTATTTCCAGGAACTTATCCATCTCCTATATATTTTCTAGTTTGTGTGCATAAAGGTGTTCATAGTAGCCTTGAATGATCTTTTGTATTTCTGTGAAATCAATTGTAATGTCTCCAGTTCCATTTTTAATTGAGCTTATTTAGATATTTTCTCCTCTTGGTTAGTATTGCTAATGGTCTGCCAATTTTGTTGATCTTTTCAAAGAAATTGCTTTTTGTTTCATTTATCTCTTGTATTTTTTGTTTGTTTGTTTCAATTTCATTTAGTTCTCTGATCTTTGTTCTTTTCTGCTGGGTTTGGATTTGGGTTCTTGTTTCTCTAGTTTCTTGAGGTGAGAGATTAGGTTGTCTATTTGTGCTTTCTCACACTTTTTGGTGTGGGTATTTAATGCTATGAAACTTTCCTATTAACACAGCTTTTGCTGTATCCTAGAGGTTTTGATAGGTTGTGTCTCTTGTTACTTCTTAACACATGCCCTCTTCTCCAGGTCAGTTTTCATTGTATTATCTTATATTCCATCTTTCACTTCTTTGGTTTTGCCATTTCTCCCAACATTTTTACTTTTCCTCTTCCCTTTCACCTTTCTGTGTTGTAACCATTCTCTGGGACCTCAGACAACCAATCAATTAACAGGCTGTTATTAGACACCTGCTGATTGGTTATTATCCTGGTCTTCCATAAACTCACTAACCAGTGGGAGCATCAGCTATTGGGTAGGAATTCCATCCCGTAATGGAAGTAGCTGAAAAAGATTAAAGCGAACCTGTTCCAATGCCTGAAGCTCACATAAGCACCAGTAGAATTAGATTTCGAATCACTTTATCAAATATCATCTCATATCTTTAGAGGTGAATAATCATATCTGTCTATGGTAAATTACAACCTTCTTAGACACAAAGCACTACATTTCTTTTGTATCACTTTTATTCATAGCTTAGAAATAGTTATGTAATCAATATTTGATATGTTTTTGGCTAAAAAGTATATATAGGTAAGATATGTTTTCTATCCTACGGACTGTTTCCAAGGAACTTTTGTGTGGCATATGTGTATTAAAAATATGAATATTTCTGCAAATATGTTTCCAAATATATTAGAATGTTGTTAAGGTAAAGAATAAAGATTGGTAAAGGATTGGAATAGGAATTGGAAATGTAAGGATCAAGATTAAGAGCTGCTGATGGATTGTACCATTTGATAAATATCCTCTTTCAGGATAGAAGTAACAATTTCTGCCTTATTGGCTCCACATAATACATAATTATTATGTTAAGCCAATTAGGTTAGTGACATGAAAGGCTTTATAAAGAACACTGTATACCAGTGATTCTCAAAGTAAGGGCTGAGGGCCCCACAGGGTCCCTGTATCAGTCACAGTTTAACCAGAGAAACAAAACCTGTAGGGAGATATCATTGAATACATTTATTGCAAGAAATTGACTTACATGATTATGGAGACTGGCCAGGTAAGCATGAAATCCACAGGGTAAACCATCGGGAAGAAAAATTCTTCCTAATTTTTTGTTTTGGAAAGTATAGTTATTTATCATAAAAATATGCCATTTGTTAAGATGTAATAGATATATTGTTATTTTTAAACAAGTAAATTATTTTAAAATGTCTAAGTTTCTAATACAGTAAATATAGACCCACATGAATAAACACCCATTCGAGTTCTAAATAATTTTTAAGTATGTAAAGGAGCCCTGATTCCAAAAGGTATATCTGTCCTATACAAATAGAGTGATTATATTACCTTTTTTCTTATCAATAGAAAAAACTCAATAATTCTCCTTGTATTCAGCATAAATAATTGTGAATGTCTTCTATTGCACAGCATATACAACGTAAAAACTTTTCCATACTTTATGAATATCAAAACTAATCCATTTCTCCTCATGCATTGATTTGAACAAGAAATTACAAGCTTATTTTGTGACCCCTTTTTGTGACTTGATCTAATGCTATAAAGTATCTATTTAAATTTTGGATATAAACATTTCAACATCAATATTTAGTTATTTTATTTTAAAACTTAACTTTCTTCAGAATTTAGTAAGTTATCCCTGCCAAGTTTCCTTCCATAATCATCAAAATATTTACTTTGGAGAGATTTTTATTCGTGTTTTATATACTAAAAATTAGTAAGCTGATAAAATGAGCAGAAAAGAGAATCATGGTAGTTCTCTATTCTAGTGTGTAAAATAGGAACATCAATTTCTTCCCCACTATTCAGCCACCTTTTGATTAACTGGAAAAATTAAAGGAAAATAGGTCACGGCAAAGTCAAAAGCATGAGTAAAAAGTGGCCAAAAGATGGTACAAAATGCACTTGATAAAAATTAAGCAAAATTACATATCATATTCTGAAACACAATATTATTACACAGTGTCATCCTAAAGAGCAAAGTAAAGAAGTAGGAAAATAATCTTTTAAGACAGAAGTTAAAAACTGAGTTGCTACAGAGACCAGGCAGATAATATGGCCTACTGAAGCAGTCTGGGTGAGGAATGGGGATACTTGTGCTCTGTCCAAAGTGGGTGGCCATTATTCAGCAATGGCCAGTGCTTGACTTTTGTGAATATGTACGCATCATCAACAGTTTTTTTTGACTTATTTCTTGAAAAATATATCTTCATTCTCATGAGAAATCGCCCAATGTTTGAATGCTGCCAATGAATCTAAAATTTAAGTCTGTGAATGCTCAACAAAATATCTCTGCAGATTGTTACCATTGTGTGACATCTGGTTTTGGAACACTGAATATCACATAAAATACTTTATGACAAAGGATCAAAAAGTTATCCACTATAAGGCAACCTGCAGTTGTTGATGTTTTTTAGCTGAGTCTGTTCATGCTCCCTTCAACATTGTTTAGTATAAAGTTTCTTCATTGTTGTTTCATCTTTACCTTCTAGAATTCTTTCAGAAATCAAACTAATTGGTGTAGGAGATGTCATACTCCTTCAAACTGCTCCTTTCTAAAAATTTCCTTGACATGTATCTAGAGAAAGAACCAAGCCTACATTGGGGAAAGGTAGACAAGACCCATTAAACTTATCTCATTTAGTCAGTGAATCAGTCCTGTAATTATCATAACAGATACAACATGACATTTACTAGTTTTTCTCTAATTCTGTATAGTAGGTATCTTTTAATATATTTTTGTTTTAACAAATTTATTAAGATTTTATATTTTCTACTTTATACATTTGTACATTTGTTTAACTTAAGTAAATATAAGTTCATTCATTCCCAGTAATCAAGAGTTGGCTTTTATTTCATGAGCCAAATTATCCTTAAGCGTACAAAAGTCAAGAACCCCGGGCAGACAATTGAATATCGTTAGAAAAATATTTGAGACTGAATACATACTATTGCCCCAAATAAAGATCATCTTCACAAAGGAAATATGATGGCTTTGTACGTTGTTTTATATTTTTTAGAAATAAAAAGAGTAATATACATTTATTCATAATAAATGAAATGAAAGATGTACAAGTAAAAATTAAGCTATTTCTACTTTTCTGCAACAACTAGACTTGACATCACAAAATGTATCCTTAGTTACTGTCACTGTGTTCATGTAAATATCCATTCACACAAAGATGCACACATAGGTCATTATTTATAAATGGAGTTGCACTGCACAAGTTGCTTTTCTCAATTAGAATATACTAAAATGCCTCCAAGTTAATAAGCATACCTGATGGTCATACTAAATTTAGTTATCTAGTCACCAGTCACCAGTGTTGAATATGCAAGCTATTTCCAACAAGTAGTGGGAAACAGTCTACTCTAGATGTTAATAAATTCCAGGTTTCTAAGTTTTTTGCTTTCTGCTTTTTACTGTGCCTGGAAGATAAATAGTAGAGTGCCAAGGAGTGAGATAAAAGACATATTTTAGATATACAGAACACTGGGATCAGAATAGACTTATCTAAAATTTAAAGGAGGTTGGGGGAGGGGCCTGTGCTTTGAATTTACAGATTTAAGAAGGTGAGGAAATCCCAAACAGAATAAATTCAAAGAAATCCACACCAAGATATAATTAAACTTCTGAAAGGCAAAGACAAAGAAAATACCTTGAATAGAACCAGAAAAAAGAATAATGGCTTACCTCAGAGGAAGAATAATTTAAATAACAGAGGATTTCTCATTAAAAATCATGGAGGCCAGAAGGAAGTACAAAAATATTTTTAAGTGCTGTATAAGAAGTTTTAATCCACAATTCTATACCCAGTAAAAATATCCTTTAAAAACAAAAGGGATCAATGCTGTGTGTGAAAACAAAAAATTAAAGGGGGAAATAAGACATTCGCAAATGAAGGAAAACCAAGGGAATTAGTTGCCAGCAGACCTACCCTTAAAGAAGGCTAAGAGAAGTTCTCTAAACAAAAAGGAAAGACAAAATAAGTAATCTTGGAACACCAGAAAGGAAAACAGAACATAATTTTTAAAATAGCTAAATACAATAGGCTTTTCTTAAACTTTCTAAATTATGTTTCACTATTGAAGTAAAAATTATGACATGTCTCATTTGGTTCTAAATATATGTAGAGGACATATTTATGAAAAATTATAACTTGAGAAGGAGAAAGGAAGTAAAGTTTTTGTATGTCACTCAAACTGGTAAAATGATAAAACTATAGATTGTAATAAGTTGTGTATATATAATACAATACCTAAAGCAATCATTCAAAAAGCTATACAAAGAGATGCACTCAAAAATGCAAAAGCTGAAAAGGGACTTCTAAAAAATGTTCAACCACAGGTAAGAAAAAGAAAACAAAAAAGGAAGACAAAAACAAAATGGTAATCTTAGTCCCTAACATATTAATAATCACATTCTATGCAAATGATTATGCCAGTTAAAACATGTGGTTTGGGGCCTGGAACCTCACCATGCAGCCTGCCTTTTCTCTGCAGTTACAAACCCACTGGCAGGTGGAAATTATCTGGGACTCCAAGGAACCCAGTTTACATACCAGTGACTTGAGAAACAAAATTCAAAATTTATTAAAATAAAGATTGACAAAGTAGATTTTAAAATGATCAATTACATGCTTTTACAAGAAACTCACTTCAAATATAGCAATATAAACAGGTTAAAAATAAAAGGATGGAAAAAGATATATTATGGAAACCAAGGAAAACAAAAGTACCTACATTAATATCAGACAAAGTAAACTTCAGAACAAAGAAAATTACCAGAGACAGAGAGGGACATTATATAATGGTCAAAGGGTCAATCTACAAGGGAGACACGATTTTAAATGTGTATGCAGCAAACAACATAGTTGCAAAGCATGCAAAACAAAAACCAATGTGACTGAAAGGAGAAATATACAATTCCACAATACTCCTCTCTTAACACTTGATTTTTAAAACTAAAAAATCGGCCGGGCGCGGTGGTGCAAGCCTGTAATCCCAGCACTTTGGGAGGCCGAGACGGGCGGATCACGAGGTCAGGAGATCGAGACCATCCTGACTAACCCAGTGAAACCCTGTCTCTACTTAAAAAAATACAAAAAACTAGCCGGGCGTGGTGGTGGGCGCCTGTAGTCCCAGCTACTCGGGAGGCTGGGGCAGGAGAATGGCGTAAACCCGGAAGACGGAGCTTGCAGTGAGCTGAGATCTGGCCACTGCACTCCAGGCTGGGCTACAGAGCCAGACTCCATCTCAAAAAAAAAAAAAAAAAAAAAACTAAAAAATCAAGAATATAAAAAATTTTTACATCAAACGAAAGTCTAATAAACAATGTAGAATACTCCCCCCCTGAGAAAAGTAGAATATTCATTCTCTTCAAGTGCCACCAAACAAATACCAGGAAGTAGTATATTCTGAACCACAAAATGAATGTTGACAAGTTTAAAATAATTAAAATTGTACAGAGTGCATTCTCTGATCATAATGAAATCAAACTAGAAATTAATTATAGCAAGATAGAAGAAAAATCTGCAAACATTTGAAAATTAAACCATCTAAATGGCTCATGAATAAAACAGCAAGTCTCAAGGGAAAAATACATTGAACTGAACAAAAATGAAAATACAGCACAGTAAAATTTATGGGACACAGCTAAAGCTGAGAGAGAAATTTATATCACTAAATGCATATGCTGGAAAAGAGAAAATTTTCTCAGTAATCGAAGCTTCCATCTCAGAAATCTAGAAAAAGATCAAAATATCCCAAAAGCAAGCACATGGAAATAAATTAAAACACAGAAATCCCTAAAATTGAAAACAAGAAACCAAGAAAATCAACAAAACAAAGAACTGGTTCTTTTAAAATTCAATAAATAGAATTAATAGACCTCCAGCAAGACTGGCAAAGAAACAAGAGAATAGATAAAAATTACCAATGTCAAAAATGAAATAGATATCACCACTGACACAGCAGAATCAAGGGATAATAAGAAAGTGATATAGACAACCCTAGATAAAATGGGCCAATTTCTTTAAAAAACACAAACTACCAAAACTCATTGAATGCAAAATAGATATTTTCAATAGTTCTATATCTGTTAAGGAAACTGAATTTGTTATTTTAAAATCTCCAAAAAAGACATCTCCAGACCCAGACGATTTCATTGGGGAATGCCTACAATTTGTTTAAAGAAAATTTAATTCCAATTCTGTAAATATTTTCCAGAAGATAAAGGAGAATAGGTTATTTCTCAAATTGTTTTATGAAGCTAGTATTACCCTGATATCAAACCCAGGAAAAACAATATAAAAAATTAGACCCAAAGTCATCATTAATATAGATGCAAAAGTTATTAACAAAAGATGAGAATACAGAATTCATCAATAAAAAATTATACATGATGGCCAAATGCAGTCTATTCCAGGTATGCAAAGTTAGGTCAATATCTGAAAATCAGTTAGACTGCATTAACAAGCTAAAGCAGAAAAATTACATGATCATATCAATGCATTAATTAAATTCAAATGGAATTAATGCAGAAGAACACTAATTCACCCATTCTCACTAAAAAAATCTCAGAAAAATAGAAATACTCCCTCAACTTTATAAAAATCATCTACATACAATATATAGCTAACATTATACTTATTAGTGACAGACTGAATATTTTCCCCTGAGACTGAGAACAGGACAATGATGTTCACTCTTATCCCTTTTATTCAACATAGTCTTAAAAGTTTCAGTCAGTGTAATAAGGCAAGAAAATAAAATAATAGGCATATGTATTAGGAAGAAATAAGACTATTTCTATTTGCAGGTGACATGATGGTCTTTGTAGAAAATCCAAGGAATCTACGATGTACTCCTAGAACTAATGAGCAAGTCACTAAAATTACAGAATATAAGATAAACATACAAAAATTTATTGTATTTTGGTATACCAGACAGAACATACATGCAGCCAACAAAACGTGTATAGGACTCACATGCTGAAAACTACACAATGTTGATAACATAAATCAAAGAGGACCTATGTAGATGAAGCGACATACTATGTCCATGGATTGGACTATTCAAATAGTAAAGATGTCCATTTTTCCCAAATTGGTATATAAATTTAATCACTATCAAATCCAAAAAGTTTTTTCTAGATACAAGATTATTATACAATTTATATGAAAAGGCATAAAACCTAGAATAGTTAAAACAATTTTGAAAAAAATAAAGTGGAAGGAATCCATCTACCTGATTTTAAGATTTATGTGATTATAGTCATCGAGACTGTGGTACTGGCAGGGTTATAAACAATGGAAAAAATACAGAATCCAGAAGTAGATCCACACAAATATGCAACTGATTTTTTTAACAAAGTTATAAGAACAATTCAATGGAGGAAGGACAGTCATAAAAAAGTGATGCTAGTACAAAAAATCCAAATAAACACACAAGGAAACCTTGATTTTAATGTTACACTTTATACCAAATTTAACTCAAAATGGATCATAGACTTAAATGTAATACATAAAAGTATAAAATTTTTAGAGAAAATAGGATAAATATTTAAGATTTAGAAGTAAACAAAAAGTGAAAAGAAAAATTGATTCAAATTGCTTTAAAAATTGATGTAAATAAACCTTTTGATCTGTATAATACCCTATGAAGAGGATAAAAAGATAAGTTATGGATTGAAAGAAAACATTTCCCAACCACATATTCAACAAAGGAATAGTATATAAAGAACACTCAAAACTAAGAAAAAAATTAATTAAAACATAAGCAAAAGACATTAAGAAATATTTCACCAAACAAAATATATAGCTGAGAAATAAGCACATAAAAACATACTGAACATCATTAACCATTAGGAAAATACAAATTAAAACCACAGTGAGATATTGCTATACACCTATCGAAATAACTAAAGAGTAGTGACAACACAAAATGTTGGCGAGGATGTGGAGAAATTAAGGCCCTCCTACCTTGCTGGTAAGAATGTAAAATGATATAGTCACTCTGGAAGAATATGGCAGTTTCTTAAAATACTAAACATGCAAATACATCTAGGAATTAAAATACTAAACACACATATATTAAAATACTAAACATACCATACAATCCAGGAGTTAAACTTCTGTCTGTGCATTTATATTAGAAAAAATAAAGACTTCTATTCACACAAAACCTGTGCACAAATGTTTATAGCAACTTTATAACAGAGCTGGAAATAACTCAGATGTCCTTCAAAGGTGAGTGGTTAAACAATCTGTAGTTCAAGTCCCAGATACTTCCTAGTTATGTGAAAACACAGTTATATTATTTTATTTCTTTGCCTCCATTTTCGCTCTTGTAGAAGAAGAATAATTGTGTCAATCAAAGTTTTTGAGGGAATTAAATGAGTCAAAATATGTAGAGCACTTAACATGGTGCTGGCACAAAGTACTCAGCAAAAATTACCACCAATAGGGAGTGTAAATTAGTTCAACCATTGTAGAAGACAGTGTGGAGATTCATCAAGGGTCTAGAACCATAAATACAATTTGACCCAGCAATCCCATTACTAGATATATACCCTATAAATCATTCTACTATAAAGACACGTGCACACATATGTTAATTGCAGCACTGTTCACAATAGCAAAGACTTGGAACCAACCTAAATGTCCATCAATGATGGATTGGATAAAGAAAATGTAGCACATACACACCATGGAATACTATGCAGCCATGAAAAAAGGATGAGTTTATGTCCTTTGCAGGGACATGGATGAAGCTGGAAGCCATCATTCTTAGCAAACTAACACGGGAACAGAAAACCAAACACCGCATGTTCTCATAAGTGGGAGTTGAACAATGAGAACACATGGACACAGGGAAGGAAAACCACACACTGCAGCCTGTCAGGGGTTGGGGGACTAGGAGAGGGATAGCATTAGGAGAAATACCTAATGTAGGTGACCGGTTGATGGGTGCAGCAAACCACCACGGCACGTGTATACCTATGTAACCTGCACGTTCTGCACGTGTATCCCAGAATTTATAATAAAAAATAAAAATTACCACCAATAACACTTGCGCAGCTTGTAGAAGTTAGTCTTAAGATTATGAAATCCATTCTGGTTGTGTAGTACTGGTGTTGGGGATGGGGATGGGAGCAAAAGCCTCTGTCCACCATTACTTCTTTAATTGACTAGTTTGGGCAGCAAGAATATAAAAGCTAGACATGACATACTGTGTAAAAATCAGAAACAAAAAGCATGATGTGGTCAGTAAGAAATGCAAACACATACAAAAATGCTAAATTGCTTAAGTATAGAAAGATTGCCTGCTGGAAATAGGACCTATCAGTAAAACTGTGAAGTGTGATTTTTAAAATGTGATTTATTAGAAAATTCCAGCAGCCAGACAAGAGAATGATAGTCCCTCTAATAAAAACTGAACATAGCATCTCTTATCTATTTGTTTATTAGGGTTCTAATTAGCCAGACAGTGTCACCTAATTTCAACACATTTTACAAATAATTTGCCATATGTCTATTAGTATTTACAATTTCCAGGCAATTTGGAAAATGAACATATTTAAGGACTCTCTATTCACTGGTTAGCATGAAAACCCAAGGGATGCTATAGACACATTTTTTCCTAAATTGCACATGCCTCTCTTTACTGGGAAAGTGATAATGGGAAAGAGCTGGTCTTAGGAGAAAGACCAGTGATGGAAATTATACTAGTCTTGGGAGAAAGACGATGTGGTTTGAGGTCCCACGTTCACCACCAAATTCCCGTGTGGCTTTGAGAAGTTGTATTCACTTCTCTGAGCTTCAGCACTCTCCTCCATAGCACAAGGGGTCTGCACTAAATAACCTCCAGTTACCCATGAGTGCAACATTCTGCAATTTAACCATATCTGTGATTCTAGACCACACTTGTCCCTAGAAGCCATGGCACTCTGAGTGAAGGGAAGTAAAGGAACAGGGAATTAAGCATTCTTATGTTTAGCAGATGGAGAATTTTGAAATGCCAGTTCACTTTTTAAAAAATTCTAGACTGTCTAAAGCACAGGCAAATTTCATGTTCTTAAAAATTCCTAGCTTGTGTCTTATACCGCGATGCAGATTTTAGATGGTGTGGGTGTTTGTTCTCTTGTAAAGTGTTTCCTATGTCCATATTTCTTCTTGGTAGTCTGATAAGATCTGCAGGTACATATAAAGTTAACAGTTACTCTCACAACCAACCTAAATCTTAGGTAAAGATTTTCATGAAGTTAGATAGTACGTTCACTTCTTTCCAACACCTTTTATTCCTAAGTTTGGTAATATTTCTTTTTATACTACCCTTAAAATCAACTTATTGCTCATTCTACCATCTCTTTTATTTATGGATCCATCAATAATTATCCATCAATACAGCAACTTGCTCATGACATTTATGCCAATTAGTTGAGTCATGGGTAACTTAATAAAAGGATTATACATGAAAATCTCATTTTAGGGTATGAATCGAAGCTATCAATAAGCCCATTAATAATTCTGATTTTCTGTATGTTTGCACCATTCACATAATCTGCAACAATAATATATTGGTCCCACTTTCTTTATTTTGTATAATCAAACAGTAATCAATAAAAACTATGACTACTGCAAAATGAGACTTCTGAAGCTTTGGGGGCAAATTCATCATCAGCATGCATGCAGAAGTCACCGCAGAGTCTTGTCTGTCTTTCTTAAGTGCCCTTGAAACCAAGCAACTGAATTATATTTCAGGCCCCCAAAGGGAGCTACAAGGTTATAATTGTCTCACACTTAATTACATGCATTATCAAAGGTAGATGGACAAAGTCATTTTGTACCACACGTAGAGAATAAAAATCACTATGAATTTTGATATTGCTGGCTCATTGATTCACAGAAAGTAGAAATTTATGCAAGAGCCATGTCTAACAATGTGAATGTTCAGCCAAGTCGAAGAACACTGCCTTCACTGTTCTGGGACTCAGCCTCACATTCACAGACTTGCCATTCTTCTCTTTCACTCTTGGGCCTAGTGAGGCAGCTTATTTTTCCTTTTTCTTTCATTGGTCACAGTTATTTATTTTCAGTGTGTCATCTTCTCTAAGTTTCTGAGGGAGTGTTAGCTTGAGGCCTTGCCTTGACATAATCAGATATAATCAGAAAAATGAAAAATTCTGTAGGAAAGAGAACTATTTTAGCCAAGGTGTGCGAGAGAAATACCGCCACTTTCAAGGACTGTTTTCTTTTACTGGAGCCTGCTCAATAGGGACGTCAGCTTTGCTGGGGTAAGTAAAAGCATCCTGGCCTTACCTACATAACGGGGGAGTAATTGCCTCTTAGAATCAAGTCTGAGTTCTGAATTAGGCCCAGGATATAACTACTTTTCTTTACACTGCATTTGAAATTTCATTTGGCTTACTGGGTGCGAGATCCACATTTCTTTTCTAACAGAATGTTTTATTTTTTGTCAATTGATTTCATTATGATAAGCTGATGGCAAATGCTACTTCCTTACTCAACAGGGCTTGCAGCCTGAATGTGCCTGAATACATTTTATGATAAATAATACATCCTGCTATCCTGCATTCATCCAGCGCAGCCTGAGGAAGCAGATGGGGTTACAGCCTTCTCCTCAAAGCAGACAGAAACTACAGCTTTGAGGAAGAGAATGAGATCATTACATGGCTTCCCGATTTCATCTTGATAAACTCTGAAGCTGCCATATTGCAGTAGTTTTCAACTATAGGTGGGAAGTTTGGCTTTCCTTTGAGTTCAAAGGAGAAAACTGGTGCTTAAAGAAAAATGTGTTTGTTCCCTAAGTATGAGTTACTCCTTCCAGAAAAAAGAAAGCCCCATGCATGCAGGTCTATGATGAATACATTTAGGGCAGTCCTGTGGCCTGCTATTAAGGCTGGAGTGACACTATCCCTAACCCTAAGGTGAAAAGTAATGTTAAAAATAAAAAGTATACTGAGCTGCTAGTTATTTGGCCTACAGGAGTGCATGCATGCATGCACCTGGTGAAACTTGGTTTTTCTCTGAATTTGCCAGGCAATTCTGGCCAAGGTAGGCAGAGGAGAATCTGAAAACTGTGGAGAGGAGCTTGACCTCCAAAAGCCAATATGGCACTCTGCTACTCCCTTCTTCCACAGTTTCTTCTCTGTTTCCAGATCTTGCAAATGTACAGTCAAGAGTGCTTGGAGTATTATTCCATTAACAGATGTACTGTTACATTAAGCCATTAATCAGGCAAATCACAGCTGTTGTTTTCTTTCTAGATGTTACTATAATTACTCTTAATAACACCTACTGAGTTCATCATTTCATCCATTGATGACTTTTTAAAAATTTCTTGGATAATTCATTTCTTAGTCTATTTATATGGATTTAAGGGTTCAGGATCTCTCAGGTTTTCACCATGTATTAAAGAGTATAGCAGTATAACATCACATATGAGTAGATTAATAGGCTCTTGAGAGACTGAAGGTTGAAACCCACATGCTGACTTTACAATTAAATCATACTCCTCTCGTGCTAAAAGATGAGCTTTATCTTTTGAACCCTACAATGCTCGTAAGTCCAGTGAAGGGAGGCTACCTTTCAAAGGAATGGAGCTTTGAGGAACGGAATGGAGCTTAGTCCAGCTGCGTAGTTTACAGATGATAAAACTAGGACCTAGAGAAATGAAGTCTGAATTCCTGAGACAAAAGAACACCAGAGTCCAAGGTTCATGGCTCTCAATTCAGTGTTGCTTCTTCTTGTTTTGTTTTGCGACGGACTCTCGCTCTGTCATCCAGGCTGGAGTGCAGTGGCGCCATCTCAGCTCAATGCAACCTCTGCCTCCTGGATTCAAGCAATTCTCTCGTCTCAGCCTCCCAAGTAGCTAGGATTATAGGCATGCACCAACATGCCTGACTAATTTTCGTTTTTTTTTTTTGTTTTGTTTTTTGTTTGTTTGTTTTTAGTAGAGATGGAATTTCACCATATTGGCCAGGCTGGTCACGAACTCCTGACCTCAGGTGATCCGCCCACCTTGGCCTCCCAAAGTGCTGAGATTACAAGCATGAGCCACCGCACCTGGCCCAGTGTTGCTTCTACTGCCACGTTCATTCTTCAAACAGCTTCTGCCACGTCAGACGGGAATGAAAATTTCTTTTGTGACTCAAAAGTAAACTAAACCAGGTTGGATTCCTGAGACTCATCCTACCCATTTACTCACTCTCCTTAAAGTAAAATTTAGCCAGGCATTCTTAAATTTTGCTTTGAACCTAGGGAGCTCTAGCTTTGCTGCTGATGATTAAATATCACTGATTTCTCATTTTCTGGTGACATCGTTTTACAATTCTTTTGACTACAAAGTTTCAGCTTCTGGAGTCTTTTCATTTTTTAAAAAATACACGTTTATTAAGAGATGAAGTTGGGTAGTCAGAATAGAAGTGAGTGCGGTTTAGCAGAAAAAAAAAAAAAAAACATGGGCTTTGGAATAAAACTTGCATATGAATTCCAGTTCTACTTCCTATAATTGTATAGCCTTGGCAAGTTACTTTGCCTGTCAAATGCTCACATTAAAAGAGAGTGTGTGTGTGTGTGTGTGTGTGTGTAATTACCTAGTACCATTCAATAACTGGCCCACAGAAGGCACTTAATAATTACTAGTTACTAAGAGAACTGGATGAGAAAGAATATTAATGGATATGGCATTTTTTGTTTATGTTAAGTACTGTCTTAAACGTCTGAAGAAAAGGAGAATCTCATTTTCTGCTTTCGGTATTAGTGGTCACTGACTTCTGTTGCCAACGCAGGGAGTCTTACAGATAGTAGCCTGAAAACAAGCTGTATTATTTGAGAGGAGGTACTTTTGTCTCTTAGCTAAAGTTTTTGCAGGTTGCTCTGGTATGGTGCAGTATCAATCTGAACTCATTAAATTGAAGAAGTGACACAGGAACACAAGAATACTTTGTTTGTTCTTTGCCTCATCTGCTTTCTTCTTTGTTTGTTTCTTTGCCTCATCTGCTTAATTAAAAATTCCAGATCCCTTCACTCACAAGATTGATGGTGAAATCTTCACACACATGCCACCGTATGTTCTCTACCTCCTCTTCCCCAAGTACAACCTAAGCCAGCGTGTCCCAAATGTGCTTCCTGGGCTAGCTGTATCAAAATTACTCAGGAACTATTAGAAGGGCAAAACCCCAGGCCCTGCCACAGACACTTTGAGTCAGAAACTCGGGATGACTCAGAAATCTGTTTTAAACAGGCCTCCAGGCGATTCTGATGGAGTTCCAGAACCATGACCTGGAGAACCCAGTTACTATATGTTATGTAGTGCAGTTACTATATGTACTGCAGTGTTTCTCAAAGTGAAGAACAGGTACCAAGATAGGAGCAAAAATGATCTTAGGACAAAGATGACTTTAGGTGACGCTTACATATTATATCAAATATATATATCATATAGATCAAATGCGATCTATAAGCTAGATCACATAGTAAAAGTTTTCCCTCTCAACTCTCTTTCCATCATTAAGTCTCATTTTGGTGTGACTAGATCTTTAATACCTCTCTACCCATTACTAATCTCCCATTTCAACAAAGAGAGCTGGATGCAATTTTGAGGTCATTAGGTAGCAGCAGGGTCCAGCTAAAACTCAGCAATAGTTCTCTTCTCCTTCAGCATGCTATTTAAATGGTAATAAACTATTTCTTTATAAATGTTTACATTAATCAAAAAAGTTAAAATACAGTTGGCACGTGGATTAGCAAAATTATGTCAGTCATATGGCAGTGAATGTATTTAGAGAAATGCTGGTATGCTAAAAAGAACCTAGTTACATAAGTGCTTTAATTTCATTTGTGCCATTTATTAGCTGTGATACTTTTCTTAGCTGTGCTACTTTTCTAAGCCTCAATTTTCTCATCTATCAAATGGGAGTGATATTAACATCATAGAAATGGTATAAGAACTTAAGAATGGAATGTGCCTCCTGTAACCCTCAGAATATAGTAGGAACTTGCTACATTCTTATACTCTCAAATGTCACTTTGAAGTCAGGTTTCTGTGTGGCCTTCTCAATAGCATTTCTGTTGGGGCTTCAGATTCTTCATTTGTAATGTGACAGTAAAGAAGACTTGAAGATCAGGAAGGTTCCTTCCAACTCTTAACTAATATGTATTTCCACATGTGTATTGCATGTGTGTATGTTTACATATAGCGTAAATTCTGTATATGACTTAGGCATAAATAGTTTTGTTCCCCAGGCATAAACCTTGAGTGTGCAGGGATAATATTGAAAATAGATGACTGTGTTGGAAAAATAAAAAATCAAATTGTGAGAAATGTGGGCGCTGATGTACACATCAGAGCTCAAAGGTAATTTCATTGTATTTTATCATCATCTGTCAAACTTAAAGCAATACCGACACTAGAAAATAGATTTTTGCAGAGGTTTCTGAGGACAATGGTTTCCATGAGCTGGTGTAAATATATTCAGAGAGACTTGTTCCTACTTAATAACGTGCGTTTTTCCTTCTGAATTGCTGATGCATTCACTTATAGCATTTGAAAGGCAGTTTGTCCTTTGCTGTCAAGTGAACTTGACAGAATAATAAGAAATTCTGAAAAATTCAATCAAATCTTGTTGCTTCTCAAAGGAATTTCTCGACTACTTATTCTGTTTAAGGAGAAAAAGAGAAGACGGCATTTCTTCGGTGTTGTGTAAGACACTAACCAAGTTTAACGGTACCAGGTTCTCATTAGCAGGTGCCACATGCAGTTTTCCCTCTCAGTAATCAGGGGACAGTTCCAACTGAGCTTTGGGGGTTCTTTGGGGAGTAGCAGCAATACATAAGGGGTCACTACAAGACTGTACTATTATAAAATCAGAAGCTGTTATCATCAGCTTATTTATTGCTTACAACATTCTTGTGAATCTGTAGACCTAAAAACAAGTAGAAGCGGTGAAACTTGCTTCTCTTCCCTAGACAATAAAATAGCTTGCATTGTCTTTTACATAACTGACTGTTATAGAATCCCAGAAGCTAGATACACTCAGATATTGGCAATTCTGATGAAATGCCCCAGGAACTATTAGACTTGATTTAGCAGGCACTGAACTGAAAATTAGTATGTAAGACAGAGAAAATGTGCTTGCAATCATGCAGACAACAGCTCAAATTACTCTCTTTGAGCCCCAGTCTCCTTATCTATAAACTGAGGATAAAATGTTTCTACCTCACAAGATTGTCCTGAGAATTAATCAAAGAGGTAATGTTGGAAGTAGCCAGAATATCTAACATTAACTGAGCACTTACTACTTGCCAGGTGCTATTTCAAGGGCTTCAACTGCATGGGATCATTTAAGCCTCAATAAATCTTTGAGATAGTTACCATTATTAGCTCCATGTTGTGGATGTAGGAACTTATACCAGAGAAAATGTAATTAACTTGCCAGCCACAATGTGGCAGGAAGAGACAGAGCCAACATGGGAACCCAAAAAGTCTGCCGGCAGATGTTCCTTCTTTAAGGCTTAAAAACACTTGACATTGTTATCAGGATTCATATGAGTTGAACCACGTGAAATTACAAATACTTGACCATTTTTGACATAAAAATAGCAATTTTGTGTGGTGGTACCTAATAAGCACTGGATATGTATTAGCAGTAGCTACAGTTGCTACTACTGCTAATAGTAGCAATCATAATATTGATTTTTATCCCAGACCCTCACTCATTAAGGAATACAGGTAATATTATAGAGTAAAAACTATTAGCTTGGTGATCAGAAGCTGGGTGAACTCTAGGTCTCAGTTCTCCCATTTGTATAATGGATTGATCTTTTCCAATTTTAATTGTCAATGGCAGAACCTTAAAAACAACCTATGAGGAAGAACCAGATATTTCTGTCCAATCTATCTTGGACCAATATCTAGTTCATGAATGACTGGTATATAGTTCATGTCATATACAACTCACCATGTGAGTCTGACAATACCCAACTGGTACCTAGCCTGCTCAACATGGCAAGTTTACTGAGCACATCATTGGATATTGTACTAGAATCAAATTTAGTGCTCATTTCTAAACACCTGTTTTCAATGCCTGTATTTAACTTGCTACAATAAAATAATACACAGTTTGTGGACTGACACTAGTTTATGTACTACCCTTTCAATAGCATTGGAACTCTGTGATATATATAAATTCTTAAAGGAAATATGTGTGTGTCTGCGTTCCCTTCTTGTAGAAATATATTCTCTCTGGAGATTAAAAATGAGTATCCACAAAGCAAAAGAATATTTTTAAAAGAAAGACCACAGATGGATCATAAAAAGAATATTACCTGGGGCATTCATATAAGATAGAGAAATCAGTGTGTACCAAATGTTGTTAGTACATGTGTTTTTTAAAATGTTTTTTATTTAAACGATAATTAATGCTCTTTCATGTCATCATATTTGAAGCACTAGAGAATTAGAGATAAACAAGACATGGTCACCATCCACTCATAGCTCACAGTCTAGCCAGAGACCCCAGAATGTTAGCACACAATTGTAGAATAGTGGCTAATGCTCTGAAGGAAGATGTATTTAATTTGGCTTGGGTATCACAGGGGGCTCTACACTTTCAGGTGTGATTTTTTACATTTTGTTGTTTAGAATAGTTTTATTTTTTTAAAAAAAATCCTTTTTATTCATTTATAACACATATAATATGAACTAATCTTAAGTGCACAGCTTGGTGAACTATAACAAAGTGAACACAACCATGTAGCCACCACTCAATCAAGAAATAAAATGCTACCAGCTTTCGAGAAGGTCCTGGTGTGCCTCTTTCCAGTCACCACCCTCTCCGTTTTCACAAGTGTAACCACATTCCTAATTTCCAACCAATAACTAAGTTTTCCTGTTCTTAAAACCTATGAATGGAATCACACTGATATATTCCTTGGTGGCTGGCTCTTTTGCTTAATGTCATGTCCACAGTCATGGTTCCCAAACTGCATGCTAAAGCATCCCAAGGTACCACGATGTGCTCATAAGGAGAGAGCAGAGTATTTTTTAAATTTTAGAGTCACATAGTGATAATTGACAACTTTCAGACACTGAATGAAATAATAGCTCATGGTAGTTCAGTTTCAATATTAGATTGTGCTACATTTCTTTTAATGTTGTATCTTTTAACACCAGATTTTCAAGAGTATCTGTGATTAAAAGCCAGTACACACAAAAGTCAATATGAAACAAATGACGGTGGCTAAATCCAATCTGATTCTAATATTCAAGAAGCTTCGGTATGCCCAACAGGCACACAAATCCTATTAGTAATTTCTTGTGGTTATTTAAGAAAGAAAAATATCAGTTTTTCTTTCAATTTATGTGTATTTTTAACATGACTGCTAAGTTATTAAAACATAAGTATTAGCCAGTGGCAGTGTCTCACGCCTGTAATCCCAGCACTTTGGGAGGCCAAGGTGGGCTGATCACTTGAAGCCAGGAGTTCAAGACCAGCCTGGCCAAATAGCAAAATCCCATCTCTACTAAAAATATGAAAATGATCAGGACATGGTGGTGCATGCCTGTAATCCCAACTACTCAGGATGCTGAGGCAGGAGAATCACTTGAACCCGGGAAGTGGACATTACAGTGAGCCCATATGGAGCCACTGCACTCCAGCCTGGGCAACAGACCAAGACCCTTTCTCACAAAAACAAAGTATTAAGTTATTGGGACCTTACTACTTAATAATCAGAACTATTATGTATTTCTTTTGGTGTGGTGACACCTGTGAAAAAATTCCTGAGACACTAAGGGAGCTAAGAAAGTTTGAGAAATCTCATTACGAGATTCATTTTTGTTGCCTCACGCAATAGTCATTTGCTAATTTTCATTTGTGTGTGGTTTTCTGTGATGTGAGTACACCACAACTTATTTACATGTTCTACTCTTGATGGAAATTTGGATTGTTTCCAGGTTGGGGCAGTTATGAAGAATGCTCCTATGAACAGTTTTGGGCATATCTTTTAGCACATGTATATATATGTATGTGTGTGTGTGTGTGTGTGTGTGTGTGTATTTTTCTGTTGGATATATATTTAGGAGTGAAGTTGCTGGGCCTTAATACTGCTAAACAGTTTTCTAAAGTGATTATTCCAATTTACATTCCCACCACGGTTGTTGAAGAGTATCAGTTCTACTCAAAATAACACTTAATATTTGGAGTTATTTTAATACTAGTAAGTGCAGACATATACAGATTTTTGTACTTTCTAAAGCTTAATTCAATTTTAGGGGTTCTACTTAAGAAAATAATACTAAACAAATTTAAGTTTAAAGTGAGCAATTATTGAAAATGAGAAAATAAATTACAGAAAAGCATGAAATTTTAAAGCTAAAAAATAACCCCAAATATTACAAAATGAAAAAAACTTGAGAAAAATAATATGAATTCACTGCCCATCACACGCCTACAATATTTTGTTCCTATGTCCTTTTGGTGGACATTCTTGAATTGCCCCTTCATATGGAAATAATTTTGTATTCTCACTTTTTATAGCAAAACAGATTAGTCTTTGTTATAGTATGTTCTATCAAAATTTTTAAATATAGTTTAGAAAAATTTATTTAAGTTCACAATTTGTCAAATTTGGGGAAATTTCTATCAGATTTTTTTTTTATGAACTGCAAATTTTCAGTTCATTGTAAGTTGTACAGTAAGCTTAAATGCTCTTTGAATTGGCAACACTCGTTAACAGCTTTTTTTTTTTTTTTTTTTTTTTTCAGTGCTCTGGTCATGGTAGCTTATGTGTTTGGTTAGATACTCCTCTTTGTTTTGTGTTGACATCTAAATCAACTCGGCAGGCAATAGGGTGTACCTAGAAGACATTTCTGTCCTTGGAAACCTGGCAATTAATTACTCAGTAAGTACTCAGTAAATAAGGCAATTAAGTACTCAAGGGTGACCACAAACCACGTAAAAATATTTCACTAAACTGAAACTAAATGGATCCCCAACTCACTTTAATCCTTACTAGTTCCCACATACACACATAGCTGCTTCTACTGAAGTGATTATATGACTTATCTCCTCTTTTTTTCTAAACCTCTTTATGTTGAAATATATTAGTTGCTTTTCTAACATGAAGCCAGCCTTGTATTCCTGGAATGTATGCCACCTGGTCATTATGTATTAGCCTTTTTATCAATCTCTGGATTTGTCTGGAAATATTGGGTTTAGGATTGTTGCTTTTATGTTTATGAAAGATTGACCTATAACATACATTTGGATTTTTCATTCATTTTATTTAAGGTGTTCATCTGCTTTGATATCAATGCTCTGCTGGCCTCAAAAAATAAATTGGGAAGTGTTTTGTATTTTTATATTTTCTGAAACAATTTGTATAAGATTGATGGTACTCCTTAGCTCTTGGAAGAAATTACCAGCGAAGCCACATGGGCCCTGATTTTTTTTTTTTTTTTTGGGGGGGGGGGGGGGGGAATGTTTTAAATAATAAATTCAATTGCTTTAATAAATATAGGACAATTCAGATTTTCTGTTTCTTCTTATAAAAAAAGAGGTTTTATTTTTCTAGGACTGTATCCTAGAAGAATTATTATCTAATTTTTAAATTTATTGATACGAATGTGCCCATAATATCTTCAAATGGTATTATTTTTAAATGTCAGTTGAATTTTTAATATTCCTTAAGTTCCCTTCATTCGATTGGTTATTGGTTATTTGTTTCTTCTCTTTTTTTCAGTTTTATCAGTTTTGTTAGCCTTTTCATAGTACCAAATTTGGGATTTTTAAAATTCTTTCCACTATATTTTTTTATTTTATTGTCCTTCTTCCGTTTACATTTGTTGGGTTTCATTCATTCTTTTTTTATTTTTATCTTTTTGTAAAATATACTTAAACAATTGGTTTTTAACCTTTCTTCTTTTCTAATATAGGCATTTAAGGCCATTGTTTCCCCGATCATAGCTTTAGGTGCATCCCATACATCTTAATATGCCATATATTCATTATCATATAATTTAAGATATTTTAGAAACTTCCATTTTGATTTATTCTTTGGTCCATGGGTTATTTAGAAGTTATTGCTTGGTTTTCAAACTTAGGGGAAAATGATTTTTAGTTATCCTTTGGTTACTTATTTCTAGCTTGTATCTATTATGGTCTAAAAACATGTTGTCTATGACTTCAACTCTTTGAAATTTTTTGAGACTTGCTTTATGGCTAGCCTGTGCCCTATTTTAATAAACGTTTCATGAGCACTTGAAATCCTATGTAGGCCGGGTGTGATGGCTCACGCCTGTAATCCCAGCATTTTGGGAGGCTGAGGTGGGTGGATCACCCAAGGTCGGAAGTACGAGACCAGCCTGGCCTACATGGTGAAACCCATTTCCACTAAAAATACTGGGCGTAGTGGCACGCGCCTATAATCCCAACTACTCGGGAGGCTGAGGCAGTAGAATCCCTGGCACCCAAGAGGCAGAGGCTGCAGTGAACTGGAAGCTTGCCATTGCACTCCAGCCTAAGTGACAGAGCAAGACTTCTTATAAATAAATAAATAGAAATCATATGTAAAACTAAGAGTATATGGTCAAATACCCTGTATTAATTGGGTTAGTCACTTCTTCCTCTCCCCTTTAGTGGGGTTATGTTATTTATTTGAAATATAGTTGGGTTTGTTTTCAGTTTTGTGTTTTTATCCTTCCCGTCCTTGTTAATTTAATTTTTTTATTGAATGCAGAGAATATTAATCTATATCTAAATATCAAAACTATACAAAAAGATATGCTCAGAAAAGTGTCACTGCCTCCTGTATTTCTTCTGCTTCATTCCCCTACCTCATACAGGGAGCCGATTTTGTTCTTCTCATTGACTTCCTGGGTGTCTCTTTGTAAAGATAAGTAGATATATTCTCTTCTCCTTCTTTTTATACAAGGTAACATGTAGGTTCCTTTGCAATTTGCTCTTTTTTTCACCTAGCAATGTATCCCAGAGGTCACTCTACATCAGTTCGTAGAGATCTTCCTCATTCTTTGTTTACAACTGCATTGTATTCCATTGAATGTAGGGGGTTATAGTTTAATCAATCAGTCTCCTATGCTCAGACGTTTTGGTAGTTTCCACAGATATTACTTCAATGAGTAGCTTCACGCATATATATGTTTGTTTTGCTGGGGATGTATCTTCAGGATAAATTCCTAGAACTGGGCTGCGAGGAGAAAGACAGATGCACGTATAGTTTTATTAACTGATGCCAAATCTCCCTCAGTAAGGATTTTGTATTCCAACCAATCTCCATGCCTACCAGTAATTCATGTTTTCTACAGCCCTGTGAACAAAATATATCGTCAAGCTTTGAATTTTTTTTGCCCATCTAAGTGAGAAATAGTATCTCAGTGAATTTTAACTTGCATTTATCTTAATGTGAATTAACTTTAATAGCTTTTCATATGTTCAAGGCCCATGTTTATATTATTTTATAATTTGCCTCTCCTTTTCTTTTGTTCATTTTTCTATAGAATGGTTATTTTTCCTTCTTTTCCAGTTTGTCATTTGTCTTTTGACTTTGCTTCTGGTATTTTTGCCATATGTAGTCAGTTTATCCATCTTTTATCACATCTGGACTTTTTAGTATCAGCTAAAAACTTTTTCATTAACCTAGAATATAGAGGAACTCACCCATATTTTCTTTCAGTAAAGTTACATTATTTTACATTTAGAATTCTGATCCATTTAGAATATTTTCCTGTATATGACATGAAGAAGGGATCTATTTTTTTATTTGTGAAGAAATGGTTATCCAGTTGCCCAACATCATTTATTTAAAAGACTTATCTTTTCCTTAGTGATTTGAGATACAACTTTTTTAATATACTAGATTTCTATAGATTTCTATTCCTTTGTTCTGTTTGTATCCTCATGAGTCACTACCACGTTATTTTAATTATAGTCTTTACAGTGTTAACATCAATAGGACTAGACCTCCTTCATAGCTCTTCCTAGTCACTGTTTTTCTACCTATTCTTATGTAGTTATTTTTCCATATGAACTTTGGTCCCAATATATCTAACTTGATAAGAAAGCTTGTCAATATTTTCTTGGGTGAATCTATAAATTAACATAATTAACAGATATTAAAATAATGAAAAATGAGACCTTCATTACATTGAGACATCATAAACAAGAGCAAGGGCCATCTTTCCACTTGCTCAAATGTGCTTTTGCATCTTTCAGAGGTATTTATAGCGTCTTCATATACATTTGAACATATCTTCTTATGCTTGCTCCTAAATATTTTTGTTGCCATTGTAAATAAAATTTTCTTATTATGTATTTTATCTATTATCTCTGTACATGAATGCTATTGAGTTTTGTTATACCTTCATTCTGAAATATGGTTTTTAGCATTATGAAATGTCTTTTGTCTCCAGTTACACTGTTTTCTACTTTGTCCAATATGAGGATTCCAGTTCCTACTTTCTTATTGTTTTCATTTGCCTGCTAAACAGTCAAATGCTTTTGTCCATTCCTTTATCTTTAGCCTTTTTAAAAACTGCTGTATTTTAGATATGTCTTTTATATACAACATAGAGTTGAAATTTGATGGGTCAATTTGAGAATCTTTTTATTTTAATAGGTGAGTTAAACTCATTTGTGTTTATTGATATGACTGTCAAGCCTCTCATCTTGTGTTGTAATTACTATAAGCACTATATTTACTGTGTTTTTTCTATCTGGTGTTCCTTCGCTTTTCCTTTTCCCTTTGGCTATTATGAAGTTTTTGTGCTTTTGTTTTAGTGTTTAGGTTTGTACCTCTATAGTACCCTTGACTTTTTTGGTCTTACTTAAGCTTTTAAAGCTTTCAATGGCTCCCCTTTCTTGTAACAAAATCCAGTGTCTTTGCTGTGGCCCATAAGACCTTTCATAACATGGTTTCTGACTACATATCTGAAGGGGCTTTTTCTACCACTCTGCATTTAATCACTGAATTCCAGCAGCTGAACTTTCTTTGTCATCCTCAAATATATTCTCATCTGAAGGCCTTCGCACTTGAGTTTTCTCCTTCAGAATATCCTTCTTCCTTCCATAAAATTTTTACACAATTCAATATCTCATTTCATTCAGGTTGTATTAGTCAGTTTTTTGCATTACTATAAAGGAATACCTGAGACTAGGTAATCTATAAAGAAAAGAGGGTTCATTGATGTATGATTCTGCAGGCTATACAAGCATGGCCCCAACATCGGCTTGGCTTCTGGTGGGACCTTAGGAAGCTTACAGTTATGGTGGAAGGCAAAGCAGGAGCTGGCCCTTCACGTGGCAACAGTGGGAGCAAGAGAGGGAGAAGAGGGAGGTCCCATACTCTTTTAAATAACCAGATATCGTTTTAACTGAGAACTCACTTATCACCAAGAGGATGGTACTAAACCACTCATGAGGGATCCACCCCCATGATCCAATCACCTTCCACCAGGTCCCACCTCCAACAATGGGAATCACATTTCAATATGTGAATTGGAGGGACATATGTCCAAATGACATCACAGGTCTTGGCCTTCATTTCATCATCAAAACTGTCCCTAACCCCCTTATTTAAAAGATTACTCCCCATCATTCTCTGGTGTCTAGCATAATGCTTGACTTTTTTTCTCAAAGTATGTGCATTGCTAACCATTATTCATTAAAATCACAGGTAGATTCTGAAGGCCAAAGAAAAATCTTTGAATGGGTCCTTTCAACTAAAAATATATTTTCCATGGTTTTTTAACATCATTAAAATACCTGTCCAGCTAAAATTCTAAAACTTAAAACTGTGGCTTAAGTATTTTGAGGCTCTCAAATAGATAACAGAAGTGGAAGGGGATTTGGCATTCAAGATGCAAGTGGTTGGCCCTGCCTGATAATCAGATGACAGGCCTGTCTGTGAAAGTTTTTCTCTAGACACTTTCCACATCACAATTTGAAAGTTGATCTACACATTTTTCTAATGGTGTAAGTGGGCTGTTTTCTTATGTTCCCTGGCCTACTTTAACAGGATATAGGAAAAACGTACATTCTGAACCCATGAGTAAAATGTGTATGATGTGAGGAACCTACAGAATGGAAGTCTAGCACCAGCTGTCCCATGTAATTTTCCAACTTCATGCTACCTAAAGCAGAGAAGAGAGGCATCATGAATTGAGGAAGTATAGTTCAGTAACCTGGGGCTTTCAGATTTTTGCCAGATGAAAAGACAACTGGAGCTGGCCTTTAAGTACTGGCATAATCTTGTAATTCTGGCAAAAGTTTATGAGTAAGAGATTGCCTAATCCCAAATGATGCCCACAATGTGTAACTACATTACAGAATCCTGATGTCAAAGAGTTTACTTCCAATAAATTTGCTCAAACTTCTATGAGATATAAAATACCTTTATAAACAGTAATTGTTGTTGTGTCTCAGTGAGCTAATAACAAGCATAGGCATATCTCCAGGGCAAGAATGGGATGGAGAATGGATCATGGGGAAATAACTTTAAAATGGTCTCCAGGGCTAAAGCAGATGGTAGTATATTTGAAAAATGCAGGAGAATAAATTATAGCTGTTTGCATTTCTGCTCTGAAGGCAATGCCTGTGTTTTCTATAGGATGACTTCTTTGCAAAGGATTATTAACTTGAGAACGACAACAAATGATATTTTAATGATTAGTATAGTATTAAAAATGTGTTTCTTTTGTTGTGATTTTACTGAAAAAAAAAATCGTATTTTGGTAGAGAGTCCTTGATTATATTTTAAAAGCTCTGCTGAGTCTTTCTCATGAAAGAAAATGGTAACACATTTTAGGAGGAAAAATAACATGGATTTCCCTTTCAGAAATTATTCATTTCAACAAGTATTTAACAAGGTCCTGTCATGGTCATGGCATGGCACTATGCCAGGTACTGAGAGGAATAAAATATACCCCTTGACCTCAAGGCATTTTTGATTTTGTAAAGAATATTCCAAAAGCTCATTTTTCTGTATTATATAAGATATAGTAACAATATGTAGATGACCCACCCCACTCACATTTATAGTAGCTGATTTTTTAATATCTGTTTTTAAGACGTTTCTAGTCGGAAAAATAAAACACCATAAACTCTTTCTGATAATAACCAAACAACTTGTAGTGTTGGACAAATGTAATCAGCAATGCTGAGAAAACATGATGGACTGACTGATGAGGTGGAAAGACTTTCATTGCCTGAATATGTGATAAGACCATGTATGTATATGCCTAGAAGCCAAAGAATGATTTTCGCAAAGTGTTATCATAATACAGAACCCTTAAGAAAAGGGAAAGTGAGACATCGGGAAAAAAAATACATTTTGGGCTTGATCAAGGGAATATTTGATCGCTCTAGGAGGAGAATCTATTGACATAATCTCACAGTTCAGGGAAAAGCTGCGAGGAATTGTGACACTACGGAATATAAGGAAAAAATGGATAGAGACTGGGTATGAAGGGGAGGCTCCTTGAAGGAAGTGGTTTTTAATCTCAGCTTTGAAGGTTATGCACGGGTGGAATATGTGGGAAAAAAATGATTGAGTCAGAGGAACCAGAGTGAACAAATATATGAAGCCCTGAACTTGCTGGTAAACTTGTGGAGAAAAATAATTTAACTGCCTTGTTGGTAAAAGCTAAGGAAGCAAAGATAGTTTGCAAGTAATTCACAGAGGGTGTTATTCAGTAAGCAATGAAGAGAATGTAGGGTGTGAAGAATAATGCAATGAGACTAGAATTTTAGAAAGATAACTTTGAAAGGGCAATGTAAATGACAAGGAGAATATGTGTGACAGTCATTCACAGCAGAGAGAACTTTATCTCATTTAGTCTTCTGCAATAACTAGCATATTGATAAGCAGACATTCCGCAAATATTTCAATTCAGTCAGCACTAGGCTACAGCATGTCTGCCACATTCAAGCATCTGTGGAGGCTAAAAAAATGAAAAAACTTAAAATTTTTTCAATGAGTAATGAATTTACAGAGTTTTGGAGGTCATCCAAGGTTTAGTTGCCCAACTGTCATTTTCTGTGTGTAAATTTAAGGGGTACAAGTGCAATTTTGTTACATTGATATATTTCATAGTGATAAGTCCTGGCTTTTAGTGTATCCAAACTATATACATTGTACTCATGAAATCTCTCATCATCTATTTCCCTCCCTCCCCTCCTCATTCTTTCGAGTCTAATGTCTATCACTCCACACTCTATGTCCATGTGAACACATTATTTAGCTTCCACCTGTAAGTGAGAACATGTGGTATTTGAGTTTCTGTTTCTGAGTTGCTTCACTTCATTTTGAAATGGTTTGCATCCCACTCCCAAGGATATCAGCAGGCAGGACCAAGTTTGAAGAAGGGGCCATACAGAAGATTACAAATTTTATTAAATACACAAGCTAGGAATCCAGAATAATTTAATCAAATTGGATGTGACTACCAATCAGAGGGCAATCAGAAAACCCCATGAAGGACCTACTGTTTTTGGATATTTCCAACACATGAAGAAAAATCTTTACCTAGAAGCCAAACATTCTAAGCCATGCCTAACTTGCCTCATGGACATTATACAAACATGTGCAATATAAACAATAGCTGCTTGACAGGGATTTTGAAATCAGGAAAAGGAAAAGTCTCTTTGGTTGAAAACGATGTGGTAATATTTATCCTCACAATGCTGTGTGTGCCCCAAACCTGCCTTTATCCTTAACCCCTGAGGAGAGAGAGAAGCTGAATTCAAGCCAGTGGGTCAAGATCCAAAAGCAGCACATGAGCTTATTCCCAATGCAGGTGGGAGGTCCCAAAGAACAACATGCTCTATAAAACCTTGGGCAGCAGGTAGAGATGACCATATGCTCCTCTTTCCATTTCTACTTGTCATTTTCTACTCCCCTCTCTCCTGTAGGTGACTGGAAAGCGAAAGCTAAACATTCTTCAGACAACAACAAAACACCACAAGCTATACATCTCGGCTTGTTCTTCCACAAGCACAGTCCATTTCTGAGCCAGTGTTTGGAATTTGAACTGGCAACTCAACCCAACAATTTTGCTGCTTTGTCTCTCAATCTCAAGTTGGGTTTTTTTATTTTTATTTTTTATTTTTATTTTTGTGAGAGTGTGTGTGTGTGTGTGTGTGTGTGTTTCTTTTTGTTTGTTTGTTTGTTTGTTTGTTTGTTTTTGGTCACATCTTAGTCCAGGGTATGAGAAAGAGAGCTCTTACAGATTTTTTTTTAATCTTGCTGAGGAATTATCTCTGTTTCAGCACCACAACATTTCTTTTGGACATTCTCCCACTGAGCATGTGTTCAGAGGAACTTCAGCCTCATCAGTAATCTATATCTCAGCTGTCACTACTTTTCCAGAAAAACCTGAATTCTCAGTTTCAATGGAACACACAAAATAAGTTCTCATAAGACTAAGGTGGTCTAGATGGCAAATGTTGCAGGCATAAACATCTGGTCAAGGGGTGCTCTAGATGCATACAGACTAAGTTCGCTCTGGACAACACCTTTAGGAGAATTGAAGATACCAAGGTCTTACAGATCCTCAGTCCTCAAGGAAAAAGCATATCGTGTTAATTAGTCCATACTTGGGCTAGAAATCTGTAGGGGAAGAAACATGTACCACAAGGAGTGTAACCAAAAAGTTTCTCAGCCTGATGAGAATTTACATCTGAGTGTCTGAAAGCACATTGTGAACCAAGAGAAGCATTGTCACTTGAGCCCCTAGTTAAGGTTTTATTTCCTTAAATTTTAAGCATGGTTCTCCCTATTGGGCCATCTGTACATTTCAGTTTTATCCATATTTGTCTCCATCAATAGCATTTCATATAGAATTTCGCCCTGAAAAAGGCACATCCTTTTGTACAGATCCATCAATGATACATTTAAAATCAACCTTTATTGATACCTGCCTCATGCAGCCCAAGACTGAACTTCATCACCCTAGACAGCATGCTCATTACCCTAGGGGCATAAGAATCAGATGTTGTGCCCTATTAGAAGCACTGTTGGTTTGGTCCCTATTTTATTTTTATTTTATTTTATTTTATTTTATTTTATTTTACTTTACTTTAGGGACAGGGTCTCGCTATGTCACCCAGGCTGGTGTGCAGTGGCAGGATCTCGGCTTATTGCAACCTCCACCTCCCAGGTTCAAGTGATTCTCGTGCCTCAGCCTCCCAAGTAGCTAGGATTATAGGCTTGCACCACCACACCTGGCTAACTTTCTGTATTTTTTAGTAGAAATGGGGTTTTGACATGTTGGCCAAGTTGGTCTCAAACTCCTGGCCTCAAGTGATCCACCCACTTCAGCCTCCCAAAGTACTGGAATTATAGGCATGAGTCACCATGAGCAGCCACTGGTCATGATTTTAACAACCAGGAGTCTATTAGATGATTCATGTTGTAGGACTGCCCACAAGTATGGTAGAACTATTGCCAGGAAACCACAGGGCATCCATATATTGAAAGTTTTTCCATAAAGTTGAGGTTTCCCTCTAAAGTATTTAAATTGTAATTTAACTATTTTGCATGAAAACATTTGGAAATATGTTTTTAAAGTCATTTTTAAGATTTAAAACACGTCTTCTCACTGCCAAATGTAATTGATTAAAAAAAATCACACAAAGTAAAAATATGGTTCTGTCTTATAATAAGGTTTCATTTCTCAGCTAAATTTCTCCATCTGTTTATAAATTGTCCACTTCCTCCACTCGATCCTTTCACATATTGTAATCATAGCTATTTTATAATATTTGTCTTCTAATTCTAGTATCTGCACTTGTACGATTGACTATTTTTTCACTTGATTATGAACCCACTTTTCCTGCTCCTTTGTCTGTCTCATAACTTTTGGTTGTGTGCCGGACATTCTGTGGGAAAATAAAATGGGATGAAATAAATATTAACTCCTTGAAAAGAGCATATCCCTTTCTATTCAGACAGCTGAGGTGGAGAGTTGAGTCAATCTAATCATCTAATCTATAACTGAGCTGAATCTGAGATTTGCTGCAGCTCTAGTTAAATTCACTTCACCACTACCATCAAACAATTTGAAGGCAGCATTAGGGCTTTACCTTCATTGGGGCTTAGAACCTAATTATTACTGACAGTTTCAAGGTTCCCCTATTTTCTACAACCCAGCTTTCAGCTGTCCAAGTTGTAGGAGATTTCTTTTGCTCTTTCTTCTTATAGCACAACCATAAACTTTTGAGGTAATATATTTTCTCTCTGTTCTCTAGTCCTGTAAACAGTTTTCTATGCCTTGTTAAATCTCTCCATCATACTAGCCTGCCACCAGCCTTCAGGAGACTGATGCTTTATATTTAGTAAAGGTTCCATGCTCCTCAGAGAAATTGCTCTCAGATTCCCCACCCTACTCCAGAGTTTGGCACATCAACACTATGCACTTGGCACACGTGCTGTGGAAAGGGTTGGAGAGCGACTGCAGACTTACTTTGGGCTAAATTTGTCCAGGATTCTAATGTGTCATGCCAGCCCATGCCTGGCCATAAAAGATTGATAAAAATTAGGCTTGTTTCTCCTTACCGCCATCTATGGCAGGTTTTGTTCTTCTTGTGCCATGCCGTCAGAGATGATACAGTTGTGGCAGTGTTCTCCCTGAGTAGCTCCTCTCTCTGTGTTTATCATATTTAGGTATCTTTGTGTCATCAGGAAGATGAGGGTTTTTTTAGAGTATAATCGTGCAGCTTATTTAGCTTTATCTCTTTGACAAGTGGGAGCAAAGATATCTTACAGCAGTCTACGTTCTAGAAGCACAAGCTATATAGTAAAAATTGAAAGCCTGTCTCCTTGTTCTCCAGATGCATCCAAGTGTGTACACACATTCACACACCCTTATTCATTTGTTTCAGTGTGGGAATATGTGTGTAAATTTTAAAATAAATACCTTGCTATATACTCTCTCTACAACTTAACACTTTTTCTCCATAATGTGTTGAGGGCATTTTTCCCTATTAGTACATATAGAACTACTTTATTCTTTTGAACATTTGTATAGTGTTTCATTATATTTGGTTGGGCCATCATTTATCCAGGCAATTTCTTACTGATGGAAGTTATTAAATACTTAATACTACAAATATTGTAGTCATGAACAATCTTACAAAGGTGGCCAGAGTTTTATGAGTATTTCTAAGGCTGAATTCCTAAAAGTAAAATAGCCAGTTTGAAGGTGTTGGCTTATTTTAAAAGATGATAATAAATGCAATGTGACCTTATAGTGCTCTGTGGCATTATTATGATTATCATTGCTATGCTGCTTGGATGTTCTGATTACTTATTAATAAATGATGGGCTATTTGACCCCTTGAACAAAGGCCTAAGACCAGAGAAGCAAAGTAGGTTTTGTGGAATACAGCTCCCATTATTGTTCTATAAAAGGATTCTGTGTTCAAGTTAGATTGGGAATTCCAGTATACTTTACTCACCTACTTTTGTTTTTTTGTGATAGAGACTCTGGGAAGCCATAAAGAAAAGTGAGCAATTTAATTTTATTCAACCCAGTGTTTTCCACACATCTTGATTAAGGAACTCTTTCATTGCCTATTACCTCTTGACATCCTGTAGAAAGAAAATAGTTTGGTAGATGCCACTGTAAACAAGTTTGTTCATTTAAAAATATGTATGTTTCTGTTTCTTCAGTCTCTTCCCTGGTAATGAAGTATTCAGCACTTCTCACAATGAATTGTCTTTTCTTCTTATCTGCTATTCCAGAAGGGTTTTTTGCTTAGAGATGGGGTAAGTTCATGCTTGTTAGAATTGTTTACAAATCAGAAATAAGTAGACTTTAAAAGCAAGCCTGAGATGTTACCTCATAAGTCAATAATTAGAGCTTTTAGTGCCTGAGCACTGTTGAACCTACTTGACCTTCCCAAAATTCTTCTCATGTTTCAAGGCTTTCATCTATATTTTCCCACAAATGAAGTATTATGTACTTGGCAATCTCCTAAAATCCTAACTTAGAAAAGTCTCCTGTTTATTTAAAGTTTAAGTGGGGGTAATGTGCTCTGCCAGAAGAGGAAACTAGGAAAGTTCAGTAATCTTATTCATCATAAAGTATCAGAAGAGATCTGTGCAGTTAAACAAGGAAAACTCTATGCTAGGCAGAGTCACCATTAATTAAGAACTTACCAAATGCCAGCCACTGTGCTAAGAAGTTTACCTGAATCACCTCATTTACTGGGCTCAACAACAAACTAAGAAATACTATTATTATCTCCATTGAATGAATAAAGAACTTTGGGCTGAGTGAATCTGAAAGAAAAAAAAATCTTGTTGAAAGTGACAGGGCAAATATAAAAATAAGTGACAAAGATGAGAGTTAATATAAGCTTGCCTAATTTCAAAGTCTGTCTTTAACCACTACATTATGTCCACTGTGTGTGTGTGTGTGTGTGTGTGTGTGTGTGTGTGTGAGAGAGAGAGAGAGAGAGAGATTGAGAAGAGGGAGAGAAAGATTGAGAAGAGGCAGGCAGAAACAGAGACAGAATTAGAATAAAATTAACCAAAGTTATTGTTTGGAGATGTCAGATTAACTAAAATAAGAGTCTGAGGTTGAAGGCCAGCACAAGCTCAGGTAAATTTTTCACTTGTCAGTGATGCTTCTAGATTCCATTATATTTGCTGTCTTCATTTCTCCTCTAGAGCTTCCAGTGACATAGTTGTCAAATATGCAATAAAAGTCTACTCTACAGATAAAGGAACTATCAAAATCTCTGAACTTAAAAAAAAATCCAGAGTTTCATACATAAAAATTTGGCTCAATTTCTAATGAATAGATGACATGAAATCAACAGTGTTTTCTCTGTGGATAGCCAATCAATACAAGTAAAAAGAAAGGCTCAAATCAATCTACAGCTGGATACACACTTGAAAAAACAAAGCATAGGTTTCTAAGGCTCAAAAAATATCTTAAACCTATTTCATCTGGTGTCATGATTACAATTCACTGTATACAGAAAACATGTATTTATTCAGCACACATGTATTCTAGAAGAAAACCGAGGAAATGCCCTTCTCAACACTGGCTTTGGCAAAGAATTTTTGGCTAAGTCCCCAAGAGCCATTGCAACAAACCAAAAATGCACAACCTCCAGAATGGGAGAAAATATCTGTAAACTGTGCATCTGACAGAGGTCTAATATCCAGAATTTATATGTAACTCGAGAAACAATTCCACTAAAAACTAGGCAAGTGACAAGAACTGACACCTTTCGAAAGAAGACATACAAGTGACCAACAAAGATGTGAAAAAATGCTCAACATCACTAATCAGAAATCCAAATCAAAACCACAATTAGATACCATCTGTCACCAGTCAGACTGGCTATAATTAAAAAGTTAAAAAATAGATGCAGACAAGGTTGAAGAGAAAAGGGAATGCTTGTACACTGCTGGTGGGAAGGTAAATTAGTTCAACCACTGTGGAAAGCAGTTTGGAGATTTCTCAAATAACTTAAAACAGAGCTACCATTCAACTCAGGAATACCATTATTGAGTATATACCCAAAGGAAAATAGATAGTTATACAAAAAAGACAAATACACTGATATGTTCATTGCGATGCTATTCACAATAGCAAAGACATAGAATCAACCTAGGTGCCCATCAACAATGAACAGAATAAAGAAAATGTGGTACATTTATACCGTGGAATACTATGCAGCCATAAAGAAGAATAAAATCATTTTCTTTGTAGCAAAATGGATGAGGCTGGAGGCCATGATTCTAAGCTAATTAGCCCAGGAGCAAAAAAACAAATACTGCAAGGTCTCACTTATAAATTGGAGCTAAACATTGAGTGCACATGGACATAAACATGAGAACAATAGATACTGCTGACTACTGGTCAGGGGAAGGAGGGAGGTGGGAAGAGGTGTATGTATTGAAAAACAACCTATTGGGTCCTATGCTCACTACCTGGGTACAGCATACCATGTAACAAACCTGCACATGTAGCCCCCATATCTAAAATAAAAGTCAAATTTTTTCAAAGGATGCTACTACTGACATACAGATAAACTAGCAGGAAATAATTAAATGGCATTGGTGAAATAAATTTTAATTGGAAATCTCATTGTATTAGTCTGTTTCACACTACTGATAAAGAAATACCTGAGACTGGGCAAGTTACAAAAGAAAGAGGTTTGATGCACTCACAGTTCCACATGACTGCAGTGGCCTCACAATCATGGTGGAAGGTGAAAGGCATGTCTCACATGGCAGCAGACAAGAGAATAAGAGCCAAGTGAAAGGGGTTTCCCCTTATAAAATCATCAGGTCTTGTGAGACTTATTCACTAGTATGAGAACAGTATGGGGGAAACTGCCTCCATGATTCAATTATCTCCCACTGGATTTCCCCCACAACATGAAGGAATTATGGGAGCTACAATTCAACATGAGATTTGGGTGGACACACAGCCAAACCATATCACTCATATTCATTCAACAAGTATTTGCTGAGCAACTATTACATGCAGGACATGTGCTAGGTCCTCAGAACATAGGAAATATGTAGGACAGTCTCTGACCTCAAACAGCTCACAGCTGAGTCAGGTAGAGGGCCATAAAAAGGATAATAATCACGCAATCCATTAAGGGATGTAATAGTAGCATAAACAAAAAGGTGAATTAAAGTCCCAGAGAATGGTTAACATTTATGCAAAGTTGACACGCTCTGGAAATGTTAAAAAGGAGTTTAAGGAACACAGGCCTATTTTACCAAAGAAGAAACCAGGAACAGGGAGAGAAGGTGGCTTGCCCAAAGCTAGTAATTGGCGGAATGGGACTAGAAGGATCCTTGACACCCAGGCTAGTGCCTTCTCACATGCAGTTAAAAAACCTTTACACAGTCATGCATTGCATAACAATGTTTCAGTCAATGAAGGACTGCATATACCACAGTGGTCCCATAATACTACAATATATAATTTTACTCTTCCTTTTTTATGTTTAGATGTACAAACACTTAACCATTATGTTACAGTGGCCTACAGTATTCAGCAAAGAAACATGTTGTACTGGTTCATAACCTAGGAGCAATAGACTATATCATATACCCTAGGTGTGTGGTAGGCTACACCATCTAGGTTTGTACAAGTTCACTCCATAATATGCACACAATGATGAAATCACCTAATGACATTTCTCAGATTGTCAGCCCGTTGTTAAGCAACAAATGACTATATTCAAAGAAGACATGACTTCTCTGGCATGCTTCTTGCCTGGGAGCAGTTGCAGCCACTGACTTCTACTCCTGAGCCTCTTAGGTTGGGATGAATATATGTGATCATGCCCATGTACCCACTGAAACAACAATTTTATAAAGATGAAAAATGTGTAAACATGGTTATCTCTGATACTGGAAATATGACTGATTCCCCATACTTATTTGTATTTTCCAAATACCATAAACATGTATTGGGGTTTTGGGGTTTTTATTTTAATTTTTAATTTTTGTGGGTACATTGTAGATGTATATATTTATGGACTACATGGAATATGGTTGCTTTTTTTGTTTGTTTTGTTTTTTGGTTTTTGGTTTTTGGTTTTTGGTTTTTGGTTTTTTTTGAGATGTAGTCTCGCTCTGTCGCCCAGGCTGGAGTGCAGTGGTGCAATCTCAGCTCACTGCAAGCTCTACCTTCTGGCTTCACCCCATTCTCCTGCCTCAGCCTCCCGAGTAGCTGGGACTACAGGTGGCCACCACCACGCCCGGCTAATTTTTTGTATCTTTGGTAGAGATGGGGTTTCACCGTGTTAGCCAGGATGGTCTCGATCTCCTGACCTCATGATCCGCCTGCCTCAGCCTCCCAAAGTGCTGGGATTACAGGTGTGAGCCACCATGCCTGGCTGAAATATGTTTTTTTAATTTTTTATTTGAAGTTCTGGGTTGCACATGCAAGTTTGTTACATAGGTAAATGTGTGCCGTGGTGGTTTGCTTCACCCATCAACCCATCACCTAGGTATTAAGCCTAGCATGCATTAGCTATTTTTTCTAATGTTTGCCCTCAACCCACCCTACCCCCTGACAGGCCCCAGTGTGTGTTGTTCCCCTCCCTGTGTCCATGTGTTCTATTGTTCAGCTCCCACTTACAAGTAAGAACGTGGTGGTTGGTTTTCTGTTCCTGCGTTAGTTTGCTGAGGATAATGATTTCCAGCTCCATCCATGTTCCTGCAAAGGACATGATTTCATTCCTTTTTATGCCTGTATAGTGTTTCATGGTGTATATGTACCACATTTTATTCAGTCTATCTACATGAAATATTTTGATACAGGCATGCAATGTGTAATAATCACATCAGGGTAAATGGGGGTATCTATCACCTCAGCATTTATCCTTTGTGTTACAATCCAAGTATACTCTTTATTATATATATATATATATATAAAATTATTTTTTTACTATAGTCACCCTTTTGTGTTAATAAGTACTAAGTCTTATTATTTCTATTTTTTGTACCCATTAACCATCTCCACTACCCCTCCAAGTACCCTCTACTACCCTTCCCAGCCTCTAGTAACTATCCTTCTACTCTCTATCTCCATGAGTTCATTTGTTATAATTTTTAGCTCCCACAAATAAGTGAGAATATGTGGTTTGTCTTTCTATGCCTGGCTTATTTCACTTCAGTTTCATCTATGTTGGTGCAAACAATAGCATCTCATTCTTTTTATGGCTGATTCACGTGTTGATAGATACTTAGGTGGCTTCCCAGCCTTACCTATTGTAAAATAGTGCTACAGCAAACGTGGTAGCATACATATCTCTTCCATATACTGATTCCATTTCTTTGGGGTATATACCTATGAGTAGGATTGCTGCATTGTATGGTAGCTCTAGTTTTAGTTTTTTGAGAAACCTCCAAACTGTTCTCCATAGTGGTTTTACTAATTTACATTCCCACTAACAGTGTACAAGGGTTCTCTTTTCTTCATATCCTTGCCAGCATTTCTTATTCCCTGGCTTTTGGATAAAAGAAGTTATGATGAACTGCTTTATCACTTATCAGTGATGTTGAACACCTTTTCATATACCTGTTTGTCATTGGTATGTCGTCTTTTGAAAAATGTCTATTCAGACATTTTGCCCATTTTTTAATCAGATTATTAGAATTTTTTCCTATAGAGTTGTTTGACCTCCTTATATATTCTGGTTATTAATCCCTTGTCAGATGGGTAGTTTGCAAATGTTTTCTCCCATTCTGTGCATTGTGTCTTCACTTTGTTGATTGTTTCCTTTGCTGTGCTGAAGATTTTTAACTTGATGTGATCCCATTTGTCCATTTTTGCTTTGGTTGCCTGTGCTTGTGGGGTATTGTTCAAGAAACCTTTGCCCAGTCCAATATCCTGGAGAATTTCCTTAATGTTTGCTTTTAGTAGTTTCATAGTTTGAAGTCTTAGATTTAAGTTTTTAATCCATTTTTATTTGATTTTTGCATATAGCAGGAAATAGGGGGTCTAGTTTCATTCTTTTGCATATGGATATCCAGTTTTCCTAGCACGATTTATTAACAAGACTGTTCTTTCCCCACCGTATGTTCTTGGCACCTTTTCCCAAAACTTAGTTCACTATAGATGTATGGATTTAACTCTGGGCTCTCTATTCTGTTCTGCTGATCTATGTGTCTGTTTTTATGCCAGTACCATGCTACTTTTGTTACTACAGCTGAGTAGTATAAAGTCAGGTAATGTGATTCTTCCAGTTCTGTTGCTTTTGCTTAGAAAACCTTTGGTTCTTCTGGGTCTTTTATGGTTCCTTATAAATTTTAAGGGTTTTTCTTTTCTATTTCTGTGAAGAATATCATTGTTATTTTGATAGGGGTTCCACTGGATCTGTAGATTGCCTTGGGTAGTATGGGCATTTTAACAATATTGATTCTTCCAATTCATGAACATGGAATATCTTTCCTATTTTTGTATCTTATTTAATTTCTTATATCAGGTGTTTTAAGTTTTTACTATAAAGATCTTTCACTTCTTTCATTACATTAATTCAAAAGGTTATTTTATTTTATTTCTAGTTATTGTAAATGGAATTACTTTTTACGTTTCTTTTTCAGATTGTTCACTGTTGGTATATAAAAATGCTATGGATTTTTGTATGTTGATTTTGTATCCTGCATCTTTACTGAATTTATCAGTTCTAATAGTTTTTGGTGTAGTTTTTGGGTATTTCCAAATATAAGATCATATACTCTGCAAACAAAGATAATTTGACTTCTTCCTTTCCAATTTGAATGTGCTTGGTTTCTTTCTCTTGTCTGATTGCTCTAGCTAGGTGAAAGTAAGCATCCTTGTCTTGCTACAAATCTTAGAGTGAAGACTTTCAGTTTCTCCCAATTCAGTATGACACCTGCTATGGGTCCACCATACATGACTTTTATTATGTTGAAGTATGTTCCTTCTATACCCAGCATTTTTAGGGCTTTTATCATAAAGGGATGTTGAATATTATCAAATGCTTTTTCAGCATCAATTGAAATGACCATATCGTTTTTGCCCTTCATTCTGTTGATCTGATGTATCCTATTGATTGATTTGCATATGTTGAACCATCCTTGCATCCCAGGGGTAAATCTCACTTGGTCATGATGAATTATCTTTTCAACATGTTGTTTAATTTGGTTTGCTCATATTTTGTTGAGGATTTTTTCATCAATATTCATCAGAGATATTGGCCTGTAATTTTCTTCTTTTGCTGTGTCTTTGGTTTTGGTATCAGAGTAATACTGGCTTCACAGAATGAGTTTAGAAATATTCCTTCCTCCTCTGTTTTTCAGAATAGTTTAAGTAGGATTGATATTCGGTCTTCTTTAAATGGTAGAATTCAGCATTGAAGCCATGAGGTCCCAGGCTTTTTTTTAAATGATTATTTTTCTGGGTAACTTTGCATTAAGCCTTCAATCTTGTAATCTTGTTACTTGTTACTAGTCTGTTCAGGTTTTTGATTTCTTCATGGTTGACTCTTGGTAGGTTGTATGTGTCTAGGAATTTGTTCATTTCTTCTTTATTTTCCAATGTATTGGTATATAGTTGCTCTTAGTACGCACTAATGACCTTTGCATTTCTATGGTATCAGTTGTAATGTCTACTTTTTCATCTCTGATTTTATTTGAGTCTTCACTCTTTTTTGCTTTCATTAGTCTCACTAAAGATGGTCAATGTTGTTTATTTTTACAAAAGATCAACATTTTGTTTTGTTGATTTTTGTACTGTTTTCTTCATTTCAAATTCATTTATTTCTGCTCTGATCTTTATTATTTCTTTTCTTCTAATTTTGCATTTGGTTTACTCTTTTGTTTCTTTGATCTTTAAGATATATTGTTAGATTGTTTATTTGAAGTCTTTCTTCTTTTTTAATGTAGGAACTTATAGCCATAAAATGAAGGTGATTTTTCTCTGCTAGTATGATTTAATTTCTTGGTTTTTATTTTTTCTGTATCCATTTCATGTTTTTTGATTTAGGTTGCCATGAGGCTTGCAAATACTATCTCATAACCCATTACCTTATGCTGATAACAACCTAACATTGTTTGCATAAACAAACAAGCAAAAAGAAAACTAATAAAAACTCCACATTTTAACTTTGTCTCTCTGCTTTTTAACCTTTTGTTGTTTCTATTTATATCTTGTGCTGTCCATGTCTTGAAAAGTAGTTGTAGTTATTACTTTTATTGGTTCACTTTTTAGTCTTTCTGCTTAAGAGTGGTTTACACACCCCAGTTACAGTGTTATAATATGCTGTGTTTTTCTGTGTACTTACTATAACCAGTAAGTTTTGGACCTTCAGATGATGTCTTATTGTTCATTAATGTTATTCTCTTCAGATAGCAGTAGTCCCTTTAATATATCTTGTAGGATAGGTCTGGTGTTGATGAAATCCCTCAGATTTATTTCTCCTTCATGCTTGAAGAATATTTTTGCCAGATACACTACTCTAGGGTAAATTTTTTTCCTTCAGCACTTTAAGTATGTCATGCCATGCTCTCTTGGCCTATAAGGTTTGCACTGTAAACTCTGCTGCCAGACAAATTGGGACTCCATTGTATGTAATTTGTTTCTTTTACCTTGCTGCTTTTAAGATTCTTTCTTTATTCTTGACATTTGGAAGTCTGATTATTAAATGCCTTGAGGTAGTCTTCTTTGGGTTAAATCTGTTTGGTGTTCTATAACCTTCTTGTACTTTTGAATATTAATATCTTTCCTTAGATTTGGGAAGCTCAGTTATCCCTTTGAATAAACTTTCTACCAGTATCTCTTCCTCTATCACTTTTAAGGCCAATATCACTTTTAGATTTTCCCTTTTGAAACTATTTTCTAGATCCTACAGGTGTGATTTATTCTTTTTATTCTTTTTTTAATAATTATAATTTCATTTGTTTTTCTATTTTGAATGTAAACTTTATTGAGGTATAATTTACATTAAATAAAATTTAACTTTTTAGTGAATAGTTCTATGAGTTTTGACAAACACAGTCTTTTTTTATTATACTTTAAGTTCTAGGGTACATGTGCACAACATGCAGGTTTGTTACATATGTACACATGTGCCATGTTGGTGTGCTGCACCCATGAACTCATCGTTTACATTAAATATATCTCCTAATGCTATCCCTCCCCCGTCCCCACACCCTATGACAGGCCCCGGTGTGTGATGTCCCCCTTCCTGTGTCCAAGTGTTCTTATTGTTCAACTCCCGCCTATGAGTTGAGGACATGCGGTATTTGGTTTTCTGTCCTTGCAGTAGTTTACTCAGAATGATGGTTTCCAGCTTCATCCATGTCCCTACAAAGGACATGAACTCATCCTTTTTATGGCTGCATAATATTCCATGGTGTATATGTGCCACATTTTCTTAATCCAGTCTATCATTGATGGACATTTGGGTTGGTTCCAAGTCTTTGCTATTGTGAATAGTGCCACAATAAACATGTGTGCATGTGTCTTTATAGCAGCATGATTTATAATCCTTTGGGTATATACCCAGTAATGGGATGGCTGGGTCAAATGGTATTTCTAGTTCTAGATCCTTGAGGAATCGCCACACTGTCTTCCACAATGGTTGAACTACTTTATAGTTCCACCAACAGTGTAAAAGAGTTCCTGTTTCTCCACATCCTCTCCAGCACCTGTTGTTCCCTGACTTTTTAATGATTGCTATTCCAACTCGTGTGAGATGGTATCTCATTGTGGTTTTGATTTGCATTTCTCTGATGGCCAGTTGATGATGACCATTTTTTTCATGTGTCTCTTGGCTGCATAAATGTCTTCTTTTGAGAAGTGTCTGTTCATATCCTTTGCCCACTTTTTGATGGGGTTGTTTGTTTTTTTCTTGTAAATTTGTTTGAGTTCTTTGTAGATTCTGGATATTAGCCTTTTGTCAGATGAGTAGATAGCAAAATTTTCGTCCATTCTGTAGGTTGCCTGTTCACTCTGATGGTAGTTTCTTTTGCTGTGCAGAAGCTCTTTCGTTAATTAGATCCCATTTGTCAATTTTGGCTTTTGTTGCCATTGCTTTTGGTGTTTTAGACATGAATTCCTTGCCCATGCCTATGTCCTGAATTGTACTGACTAGGTTTTTTTTCTAGGATTTTTATGGTTTTCGGTCTAACATTTAAGTCTTTGATCCATCTTGAATTAATTTTTGTATAAGGTGTAAGGGAGGGATCCAGTTTCAGCTTTCTACATATGGCTAGCCAGTTTTCCCAGCACCATTTATTAAATAGGGAATACTTTCCCCATTTCTTGTTTTTGTCAGATTTGTCAAAGATCAGATGGTTGTAGATTTTCAACCCAGAATTTGATATCCAGCCAAACTAAGCTTCATAAGTTCAGGAAAAATAAAATCCTTTACAGACAAGCAAATGCTGAGAGATTTTGTCACCACCAGGCCTGCCCTACAAGAGCTCCTGAAGGAAGAACTAAACATGGAAAGGAAAACAAGTACCATCCACTGCAAAAACATGCCAAAATGTAAAGACCATCGATGCTAGGAAGAAACTGCATCAACTAATGAGCAAAATAACCAGCTAACATCATAATGACAGGATCAAATTCACATATAACAATATTAACCTTAAATGTAAATGGGTTAAAAGCTCCAATTAAAAGACACAGACTGGCAAATTGGATAAATAGTCAAGACCCACTAGTGTGCTATATTCAGGAGACCAATCTCACGTGCAGAGACACACATAGGCTCAAAATAAAGGGATGGAGGAAGATTTACTAAGCAAATGGAAAACAAAAAAAGGCAGGGGTTGCAACTCTAGTCTCTGATAAAACAGACTTTAAACCAACAGAGATCAGAAGAGACAAAAAATGCCATTACATAATGGTAAAAGGTTCAATTCAACAAGAAGAGCTAACTATCCTAAATATATATTCACCCAATACAGGAGAACCCAGATTCATAAAGCAAGTCCTTAGAGACCTACAAAGAGACTTAGACTCCCACACAATAACAATGGGAGATTTTAACACCCCACTGTCAACATTAAACAGATCAGTGAGACAGAAAGTTAATGAGGATATCCAGGAATTGAACTCAGCTCTGCACCAAGCAGACCAATTCTTTTTTTCTTTTGTCCCCTCTGACTGTGTATTTTCAAATATCCTCTCTTCAAGCTCACTAATTATTTCTTTTGCCTGATCAATTCTGCTGTTAAAGACTCTGATGAATCATTCAGTATGTCAACTGCAAGGCTACCACTGATGTTTCCTTAAAGTCCAAGGGCTCTTCAGCAGCTTGTGATGAATGCTGCCTGGCCTGGGAATCACCCTTCCAAGTCCTGGGCTCCCCTCTAGCCCAGGGCAGATCCAGAAATGCTGTCCAAGAGCCAAGACCTGGAATCAGGGACCCCAAGAATCCACTTGGTTCTCTACTCTCCTGTAGCTGAGCTGGTACCTAAGGTGCAAGATAAAGTCCTATTTACTTTCCCCTCTGCTTTTCTCAAGTAGAAGGAACCTCTCCCCATAATCACTTCCCATGAGAATATGCTGAGTCTCACCTGAAGCCAGCAAGTTTCAGAGTGTCACCCAAGGTTCGTTGCATACTACTTAGATGTTGCTACTGGTTATTCATGGCTCAAGGGCTCTTTAGTCACCAGGTGATGGGTCCTGCCAGGACTGGGATTGGGTCCCTCCCTTCAAAGCCGAGATTCCATTCTGGCCCAGGGTGTGTCTAGAAATGTCATCTCAGAGCTAGGACCTGAAAAGAGGGACTCAAAACTCTGACTGGTGCCCTATCCTACTGAACTTCTGATATTGATATTTGATAATGGCTGAACATTTTTCAAATGTGACGATAACTGTAAAATTACAAATCCAACAAGTCGAACAACCCCCAAATAGGATAAAGTTTGTAACTGAAAAAATGGCATAGCAAGATCAACATCACATGAAAAAGACACTAAAGCAATATTATTGCTAGAAATAAAGAGGCTTACAACACTGATAAAAATTACAGTCCATCAGGAAATCTAAAATTTTTCTGCATCTAAGGACATAGCCTAATAAGTATAAATAAATTTACAGAATTATAAAACCACAATTTTGATGGAAAATTAGAAGTGCTTTCTGATTAATTACAACATCAAGCATATGAAAATTTAAGAACTTAAAAATATATGAAAAATACATTTAGCAAGCTTGATGAAATGGACACACAGAGAACCCACCACCCAAATTAGAGAATAGGTGTTCTCTTTAAGCACACACCAAAATTTACAAAATTGTCTATGCACTAAATATAAAGCAAATCTTCATAAACCTAAAGGATCGGTATCATACCAACCAATTTAGTTAGAGCGATTAAATTATTGATAATAAAAAGATAGCTTTTTTAAAATCTCATACATTTAGGAATATTTTTAAAACTTTAAATAGGTCAAAAAAGAATAATAGAAACTGAAAATATTTAGCACAAAAAAATGAAAATGCTATATATCAAATTGCAAACCATGGTAGAAAAATTAATGCCTGAAATTTCCACATTATGAAAGAAGATTACATTAATAAAAAAATATAGTACAATAGTAGAAAAATTAAAAATTTTAAAAACTAACTAGGGGAAAAAATAAAAGGTCAATAGTTCATTTTCTAAAAAGACTTACAAACCAAACATACTCCTGACAAAATTAATCATATAAAGAAAGATAAGATACTTAGAGGTTAACAAGAGATCCAGAATATTATGTACTACTTCAGGTCAACAATTTTGAAAGCTTTACGTTACCTGATCAATGTATTAAAAACATACAATTTATCACAATTGATTCAAGAAAAGAAAAGCCAAATGGTCACTAAAGAGCTAAAAAGCCTAATATCCAGTAAGAGATCATAGCCACCAAAGAAAATAGAATGAATAGTTTAAAAAAAACTCTCTCAATCCCAATCCCTTCTGCACATACCAATGCAATTTTTCAGATGAGTTCTATGTTTAAGGAACAGATAATATCACTGTTAAACTGTGCTAGAACAGGAAATAATACTTCTAATTCATATTTAAAATTAATATAATCTTGAAGTCAAAACCAGACAAGCACAGTAAGAGAGAAAAACTAAATTACAGCTAGACAGGAGGAGTAAGTTTCAGTGTTCTATAGCACTGTAAGATGACTATTGTTAACAATAATATATAGTTTCAAATAGCTAGAAAGAGGATATTGAATGTTCCCAACACATAGAAATGATAAATGTTTGAGATGATGGATATGCTGATTACCCTGATCTGATCACCATACATTATATGTATTGCAACATCACTATGCACACCAGAAATATGTATAATTACGTGTCAAGTAGAAAAAAAAAAAAATAAGAAAAACTTGGTCATCTATCTTTCTAGTGGCCATAGATGGATAATCTGAAATAAAATGATAATAAATAAAAACTGTCAGTTTAGAGCAGGGATCAGCAAGCTACTACTCCCAGGCCAATTTTGACCAGCAGAGTCTGTTTTTAAATTGTTAAGAATTGTTCTTATATTTTTAAGAACTGTTAGAATTGTTAAGAATTGTTCTTATACTTTTACATAAGAATTGTTTTATATAGGTTAAGAATTGTTCTTATATTTTTAAAGGTTTGTTTAGAAGAAGTAAAACAAGCTAAAGAGAACAAATGGTGCCTACAAAGCCTAACATTTTTACTATGTAGCCTTCACAGTAAAAATTAACCCAAGTAACAGAAAAATTTTAAAATTAATCTAATATGCTTGGTGTCCTTGTAAAAATGAGGAATTTGGATACAGAGACAGGAACACACATAGAACACCATGTAAACATGAAAGCAGATATTAGGGTGATGCTTCCACAGGCCAGGGAATACTAGAGACTGCCAGTAAACCACCAGCAACCAGGGAAGAAGCATGGAACTGATGCTTCCTCACAGCCCCCAGAAGGAACCCATCCTACCATCACCTTGATTTCAGACTTTGAACCTCCAGAACTGAGACAACAGATCTTTAAGTCACTTGCTTTGGGGCACTTTGTTATGCCAGCCCTAGAAAATTAGCATACATTTCCTTAACAGTAAGAAATGAGGCAATGTATTAGAGAACAACAGAGGAGCTGCCTAGATAAAATGGTCACAGAAAATCTTCCTGTAAATGGCCGATTTGGGTTGACACTGGAAGGATAAGAAGGATCCAGCCATACCAAGAGTTTGGGGCAGAACATTCCAGGGAGAGAGAATGATGTGGCCAATATAGTTAAGGAAAGGTGTATTTAAAACTGATTAAAGTGAATGATAATTGTGAAGTGGAGGAGAAGTGATGGTATAGATTCTTCAGCCTTTTGAAAGATAAATGATTAGCAAAAACAGAAAACACAAGGTCAAATTTGTCCACAAACATTTTGAAGTCACCAAAGCCATGCTCATGGTATAGGATCCCCTGACAACTCTCAGAGACAACTTGCCATGCTCAAAGTATTGTCCTCGTAGGGAATATGGTGTAATCACCATTTTCGGGGATATCAGAATAATAAAATCACAAATTCATTAGAAAGTCTCCAAGTCCCAATCTTTTCTCCAAAGTATTCTTTTTTTCTTATGCAAACACAATTTTATTGTCATACCTTAGAAGATTTACAATAATTCAATGCATTCTAATATTCAGTCCATATTTAAACTTTTCCAATTTTCCAAGTGTGTCTTTTATGGATTTTTTGACTGAATAAAGATCCAATCAAGGTGTTCATATTGACTTTGATTATATTTCTTTAGAACTCTCTCCCATCTGTTTTTTGACAATGGAGATTATTTTATTCAAGCTATTATAGCAGAGATAGTATTTATTAATGGAAGCATATCAAGTAAAAGACCAGGTTACTTGGGGTTTTTTAAAGGCAGGTACAAAAAGGAGTCATATTCACTGAAAATGGTAGAAGTCAGTCATATATAGGAACATGTGAGAGCAGGGTATCCCATTGTAGTTAGTCAGTTCTAGAACCTTAGAAGCATAAAGAGATTTCTCTGCTATCTCTGCATTTAGGGAATACAGCATTCAGATTAAATTCAACATTATCACATTTAAAAATTGAATTCACCTAAAATTGTATATGTTGTATGATCAAACAGTCCTCTTTTTATCATATGGATATAACAGTGTTCAGTTATCCTAATGCTATTTCTCACTGTGGAGGTCCATCCTTCTCCACTAATTTCTCAATTTTCCATTCTGTTTCATTGGACTGTTTGTTTACCCTTGAGTTAATACATTGTGTTTGATTATTATAGCTTTATAAAATCTGACATACATGTGCTTGAAAAAAGTATCCAATTGTTGAGTGTTATCAAAGCATTCTTTACAACATCTCTGATAAGGTATCCTCACTGTCTATTCAGATATTCTCTATGTGCTCGCCATTTCAAAGCACAGTCCATTCTCTTACTCAGCTCTAACTTAAAAAGTCTATTTTGAATGGTAATCTAGGCATATGGCCCAACATTTAAAAGGCAAGAAAAATGGTTTACAGTGAAAATTGAGTTTCCCTCCTTCCTTGTGCCTTACCAAATAGTTTTCCTTACCAGAGACAATCACTCTTACCAGCAAAGTTCATGCATTTGTAAACATACATGTGAATTTTATTTTTGCAACACAATAGGAGCAACTATAGATACATTTCTGCCCCTTGATTTCTCCCTTGTAATTTTCATATTGGTATCTACAGAACTGTTCATTCGTTTTTAACAGGTATATGTATTGTTTTGTACCGTGGTTCTAATTTGTTGCACTCCCTGGGTCAGGGGAGTGTAATTTGACTGGCAACTCTCTTTACATGGAATCCCTCTGTGATGGTTAATTTTATGTATCGATTTGACTAGACTACTGGATGCCCAGGTATCTGGTAAACATGATTTCTGGGTGTGTCTGTGAGAGTGTTTCCAGAAGACATTAGCGTTTGAACTGGTGGATAGAGTAAAGCAGATGGCTGTCCCCAGTGTGGATAGGCCTTATACAATCTGTTGAGGACCAAACTAGAACACAAAAGTGGAGGAAGTGGGAACTCACTCTCTCTGCCTGATTCCTTGAGCTAGGCCATGGGTCTCCTGCCCTTGGACTAGGATGTATATTATTGGTTCCCCTGGTTCTGAGGCCTTAGGCCTTGGAACCACTGGCTTTCCTCCATCTCCAGCTTGCAGATGACACATTGCAGGACCTCTTGGCCTCCATCATTGTGTGAGCCAATTCCTCATAGTAAATACAAATATGCAAATACATACATATCTTACTGGTTCTGTTTCTCTGGAGAACCCTAACTAATACCCTCTCCGTCCTAAACCTAGAGCCGGTTGCTCACACACACACAGCAGCCAAACACGGACAAGTTAAGAGCCTCTGGGGCACTAGGGGCCGCTGTCCACACTGTGTACATGCTCTTAAGTGCCTCACATTTCACTGTACCTGGGGCCCTGGGAGGCAGGTGGCGAGACAGGTTTCTGGCTCTGGAGAATTTGGGTTAGTCTTGGTGACTCGTCCAGGTGAGTGTGACCTAGTTAGTGTAGTAACCCAGAAATGTCCACATACATGTGCCAAACCTGAAATCAACAGCATTCTGGGCAGCTCTGGTTCAATTTCTAAAATAAGCAGACAGCTTAAAACCTCGGTGATTATCTAAATAGTTTCTTTAAGATACACTTAATTCAGATTTAACAGGACAATTAAATTTAACAAGATGTTGTTAAATACCAGTGATTGTTTAATGTGGATACGCTGAGGAGCTGCCATGCAGGAGACACACATTATTATTAATTACTGCTAAATTATTTTAATCATCAGCACTTAAATTTCAACATTTCTTATCAGATTAGGATATTTCATTTGCAGAATCCTAAAAATGATATATAAACAATGATATATAGTCTTTAAAGCTCTCCTTTCTCCAAGAAGGAGAATAAAAGCAAACACATGTAATATAGAGACATATACAATGTGCCAAGCACTATTCTAAACATGTCACAAGTTTAGTTGACCTTTGAATAGCACAGGTTTGAGCTGCACGGGTCCACATACACACAGCTTTTTTTCAGCCAAATACAAATTGAAAATACAGTATTTGAGGGAACCCATGTATCTGGAAGGCCGTTTTTTGGTACACGTAATTTCTGCAATGCTGACTGCAGGACTTTAGTATGCATGGATTTTGGTGGTAGGGGGCTACTGAAACCAATCTCTTGCATATATGGATGGACAGCTGTAATCCAATTAGCCTTCACAATAACATCATGAGGTACTACTGTTTTTATTTCTATTTTATTTATAACGAAAACTGAGTCATAAGATACATGCATATCCCAAGGTCCAACAGCTATGAAGTAATGGAACCAAGATTTGAACTCAAACTGACTAAATCTGGAGTCCACGGTCCCCACTGCTGATCATACCCTCTGCAAGATGATCGCAAATTTGCAAACGTGTAGTTTTCAAACTCCAGTCTAGTTTGATACTAAAGGAACATGAGATTTTGGATCCCTATGAACCTGGGTTAGAATCCTAATCTACTAGCTATATGACTATGGACTCCTAAGACTGTTTTCTCATCTGGAAAAATGTCAGTACTCATCCATTCTCACATTCACATGTAAGATAATGCATGTCAAGATCCTAGCACAGGGGCTGACATATAGTATGAACTCAAATTCATTTATTAGATATTTATAGAGCACTCTCCATATTCCACCCCAGGAGTACACACTGAGGAACGAATGATGAGCAAAACAGTGCAACATAGTTCATGTATTTATCACACACACACATATGAGTATACAATTGAGACCGGACAACTGCTGAGAAGGAGAGGTGCATGCTACGATAAGACTGCAAAAAGAGGACTTTGACAAAGATGAAAAATGTTCCCTAAGGAAGTGATGACTACACAACACACAACCCTCATCCCTTAGAGAAGTAGCTATTTGGCCAAACAGATCTGCTTATCTCTATGCATGGGTGCAAGGGTAGGATATTTGACTTAGTTTTGTTTTTGTTTTGTATTTTTGCACTGAATCTGTGCTTTTGAACACAGGAGGACATCAGGGCACAGTAACTCCAGTTCCAGTCAGGAACTGGAGTCAGAAATTTGATTTCTGCCTCCCCATGAATCCTACAGGGGCAACGCTAAAAAAAAAAAAAAAAACCTCTGTTGACCACCTCCAGCATAGTGTCTGACATCTAAGAGGCACTCAATAAATATTAGTTAAATAAATAACAAATATAAATCCTGGGGAAAAGATTCTGAGATTGCATAGCAGCTCACATTATCCAGAGCTCTTTCTCAGTATTATTTAGGTAGAGTTCAGTGGTTGGACCACCAATTTTAAATTTTTTCTACCATGTACAAGCTATGTGACCTTGAACAAGTAACCTCTTTTTATTTATTTTTTTTGAGATGGAGTCTTGCTGTGTCACCCAGGCTGGAATGCAGTGGTATGATCTTGGCTTACTGCAACCTCCACCTCCCGGGTTCCAACGATTCTCCTGCCTCAGGCTCCCAAGTAGCTAGGATTACAGGCGCACGCCACCAGGCCCAGCTAATTTTTGTATTTTTAGTAGAGGCAGGGTTTCACCATGTTGGCCAAGCTGGTCTTGAATTCCTGACCTCGTGATCCACCCTCCTCGCCTCCCAAAGTGCTGGGATTACAGGCATGAGCCACTGTGCCCGGCCCAAGTAGCCTCTTTCTATGCCTCAGTTGATGTCTCTGAAAAATAAGTTACAATGAGTCTTAAATAATGTATAAAGCATTTAGCATAGTTCCTCGTATATGATAATCTTCATGGCAGTGTTAACTGGGATGTAGTGGTCAACAGTAGTGATAGTGTGGTTGCTTAATCCATATAGCACAATGTAAACAGTTGATCATAACATCCTCCTTCAACATAAAGGAAAAAACTGAGGTTTAGAGATCTAAAGTTATACAGCAAGTCAAGCCCAAGTCAGCTGCTTCCAAACCCACCATGCCAAGTGAGCCAACAGAAGCCTTTTGAACAGGAGCATGCCATGGAGAAAGCACATGAGAGCAAAAGTCTGCCCAGGGAGTGTGTGCAGGAGAGTGAGGTCAGCTGGAAGTAACTCCTTCCTTCTGAGCAAGCAGCTGACAACCTTATGTTGTCCCCCAGTTATCTCCCCTCCTGCCTTTTTCTGGAATGGGGATGGGGGATGCAGAATCATGACACTGAAGAGAAGCTGATTCCTCCCCCTTGAGCTCAGCAAAAGAAAGATGAGAAGAAGCCAGACAAAAGCATCCCCACACACACTCTGAATCCTGACACAGCAGCGGTTGCAAGTCTGAAACTAAGCTGCCCCCTAATGTACAGTCTCCACATTCAGGAGGCTGAAGCCATTAGCAACTAACTTTAAGCTGGAAGAAAGGGAAAAGAACTCAAGTGCCTTAAGCAGTAAGTATTAGGCTTTCCGTGTGAACTTAGCAGTGTCCCTTACCATGTGTTTTGAATTTGTCTAAGTCAGGATTTCACCCACCTCAGTCCTACTGATGTTTTGTTGGGGAGATGATGGCTGGGAAATGTTCTGTGCATTCACCATAGATGTTTAACAATATCGCAGGCATTGTCCCATCTACGTATCGGTAGACTTCCCCAGGCGCAATAACCAAAAATATCCCTAGACATTGCCAAATGTCCTCTGGGGGACAAAATTGCTTCCAGTTGAGAACCACTGATACAGGTTGGCTTGAAAGCAGGAAATTGTTGTAAGTTAGGCATGTTCTTGATTTTTTCCTCAGGTAATGTCAGCCTATAAATTCTTCACAAATTGGGACAAATCAGGAAACCCTTAGCCCATCCCCTTGACTACTGCGGAAGAAGGCAGTCATGAGGTGGTCATCGTCCTCAGCTTATATTAGGCTTTTATGGCCCATCTATATTTTTAGGAAATTGTTTCTCAGCACCTAATGTGAACTGGTATGAACCATTTCCAGAGAGGCAATCTGAAAGGAAAAGTTGTTGTATAAATCCCTTCCACGTCTCAATCAATACCTCTACAAACACAGCTGGAAGCCTGTAGCAGATCAATGGGAACTCTACCATTCTGGCAAATGTTCATCTTGACCATGATATTTGCTGCCTGCATCCAATAAATATTTCTTGGAAGACCTTCTTTGCTAGGCATTATACTAGATGAGGTGGGAGATGCTAAGATGAAGAAGGCATTGTTCCCACCTCCAAAGCTTCCCAGTCTGTTTGGAAGAATCATGTGGGAAGGATCATGTAAATATCTTTGAACTAAGCTCAAGGCCTGAACTTGGAATCCAGGTTTCGATTCCGTCTCATTAACTGATGAACTTTGGCTTGGCCTGTATATGGCTAGAGGTCTGGGTGAGTGGTTGAGCTCTTCCTAGACATTGATTTGAGTTAGAACTCCTATCGTGTTTACCTGGATACCTGATTTGGGGGAGTATGGGTTCAGAAGAACAAAGTAGTTATGCATTTAATACATTTTTATTAAGCACTGCTACGTTCAAGACTGTGCTACTCTGGATATAGGAATGATAAAGCATATTCAATCCATTCCCTCGTGGAGTTTGCCATCTAATGGGAAAGACAAACATTAGATTGAATTTGCACAAAATAAATATGTGATTGCCATTTTGTAATAAGAACTGCAAAGGAAAAATCAGACATTTCCCAGTGACTCAGCCTGGCTGTAGTCTGAGGCTGAAGGTGATGGGTGATACAAGGAGAGGCTAATGGAGCTGTTTACCTGGAGGACTTCGTGAGAGATGAGCATAAGTAGAGCCACTGCAGGATCAATGAGACAGAGGGAACAATGAGTTGCAGAGAGGGACAGTATCTGCAGTATTTCTATAAAGTAGCATCATTTTAGCCCCAGTAGGGTTTGCATCTTTGGAAGCTTCCTGGACAGAGAATCAGTGTTCACAGAGGACCCTGGCAGCTGGAGTGTTGGGTGAATACATCGTTAGTGGATTCCTGGGCCACAGATATCAAGGAGGAGGCCAGAGTTGCATCAATGTATGGGAAACTCCCCCAAGAGCTCCTGAAAATAACTCTAGGAGATTCTGAGGGCTAACCAGGATTCTACAGCATGTAAAAGGGACCAAGAGCCAGCAAATTCGGCGTTACAAACCTATTTAATAAGAAGCAAAAGAAAGACCTGGGTGGAAGGGCCCTGTAGGGCTCCAGATGAAAGGGAAATTTCAAAGCTTCCTGGAAGAGTAGGCCTATACCTCAGCCTTGAAGTATGGATGTTTTAAATGTGTTTCTTAAGCTGATGTCATCCTTCCCAAATCACAGCTAGAAAATAGTTTCTGCTCAGACTCAGCAAGCACTGAAAAGTGAAGAAAAATGGCCTATCTTTGTGGAATCCAGTGAAGAAAGAAACCAATTATATTAGGAGCCAAATCCCATATAAGTGGAGAATATAAACAAGATCCAAGACTCTCCCCTTGCAAGAATATACTGCCTATAATTTATCAATCTACAAATATTTATTCAGTATACACTTTGTACAAAACACTGTAGTTAGAACTCCAGATTATAACCCTAACAATGGCTAACATTAATGGATCAAATTCCACCTATACCACACTTTAGCTGTATAACAAAGGACAAGTTTCTGACTTCTCTGCTTGTCAACGGTCACATTTGCAAATTCTTTGCACTTAGTAAATGCTCTAGTAATTGTTACTATTATTATCATTATGATTCTTGTAATCATCATTATAAGCCAGACTGTATTACAGGATTTCATTTAATTCTATTAAGATTGACATTTTTATTATTTCCATTTTACAGATGAGAAACTGAGGCTTAGAGAGATTAAGCAACTAATCAAAGTAATTTAGCTACTAAGTTGCAGAACCAGGATTTAAACCGAGGTGCTGGACTCCAAGTTCATACTTTACTACCCTGAAATGACAGAATTATATGAAATAATGTATATGAAGTACGAGCCAAGATTATGACACTCAATAAATGATAGTTACTGTCATTTTCACCATTATCAGTGGTACACATTTTCCTTTTTAAATGATATGAAGCATATGCAGCATTTAGTTCAGTAACTGGTACTGAGCGCTCTAACTCAAAATTCCTTGTTACAACTGGTAAAGACTGAGGTTCAGATTCCTAATCAGGAAACTTTTCACCTCGAATGGGTGAGAACTATGAGTGAATCCATCAGTTTTAAGGAAGAAGGAAAATTATTTTCTCCAGAACTCTAATAAGCTGGGAAGTCTAAATGCTGTCAGGCTGCAGAAAGCTGTGCACTCCAGAACCTTCTGGCTTCTACCCTATTTCCCCATTTGGCCATTCTTCCTCCTAAGTTACCTGTTTTTCCCCAAGTGTCAGGTGCTAGCATTCATGAGTGGCTGAATTCAGACCGTAATTGTGCATCTGAATCCAGTCATCCATTGATTTTTAGGTTCATACTGGAAGTGGTGTTGAGAATTAGAAGAAACATGCTCTCTCTCCCTCAAATAAGCACTTTTCATACCAACGTCAGCAAAGCAAACATCAGCATTAATTAACAGTGACTTTGAACGGTGTAATGTTTTCCATTAGATCTGAAGGGGGCTAGAGGGAGTAGGACAAGGGACAACACATGGCCTCACCAGGTATCTGGGGAAAAGGGAACTAAATTTATAATGCAGAAGTAGACTGCTGCTTGTTTAAAAATAGAAGGGACATGTTTTGAAACCTCAAGTGGTTGGTGGTGGAGATGGTTAAATCAGATGACTAATCTCCCAGTGTGCCACGTTGTCCCTGCTCAGAGGGCAGTTACATGGTGGAGGGCACTGCAAATGGCATAGGCATCGTAGCCTTGGAAAGATGTGGGGAAGTGTTCTGAGCCCAAGGACTTCTTTTTACTCATTTGAGACACCTTTTTAAAACACAAGCCTGAAAAACAAACAAACAAAATCAGCTTTTGTTAGTGCCTATCACCCTTTGATGGATTTCCATTTCACTAACAATGAAACAAGTCTTTTCACGGCCAGCACGGTGGCTTAGGCCTGTAATCCCAGCACTTTGGGAGGCTGTGGGAGGTGGATCACCTGAGGTCAGGAGTTCAAGACCAGCCTGGCTAACATGATGAAACCCCATCTCGAATAAAAGTACAAAAATTAGCTGGGCATGGTAGCACATCCCTGTAATCACAGCTACTTGGGAGGCTGAGGCACAAGAATTGCTTGAACGATTCTTCAATTGTTCAAGACAGACGGAGACAGAGGTTGCAGTGAGCTGAGATTATGTCATTGCACTCCAGCCTGGGCGACAGAGTGAGATTTTGCCCAAAAAAAAGAAAAGTCTTTTCCTTGCCCCATGTATTAGTTTCCTAGGCTGTCCTGACACAGCACCACATTTTGTGACTTTAAGCAACAGAAATGTATTTGCTCACAGTTCTGGAGGTTAGAAGTCTGAAATCAAAGAGTCAGCTGGGCCATTCCCTCTCTGAGGGTATAAGGGAGGAGCTTTTCTTGCTGGTGCTTAGCTTCTGGTGATGGCCGGCAACCCTCGGTGTTCCTTAGCTTGTAGACTTGTAACTCCACCCTCTGCCTCTGTCTTCATGGGGCCTTCTTCCTTGTCTGTCTCTGTCTCTACATCTCTGGTTTTTAGAGTTGGTGTGGTGAAGTCACTAAATGTGGTGACAGTAAAGCCTGACCTCAGTGTGGGGTCTGAACTCAGGTGGCAGAATGACCCCCAGTCACATCTGTAGTACAAGTGAGGACTGTGTTTATTTTCTAGGGCTGCCATATAAATTTCCACAAACTCACTGGCTAAAACAACAGAAATGCATTCTCTTACACTTCTGCTGACCAGAAGTCTAAAATCTCACAGAGCCATGCTTCCTCTGGGGGCTCTAAGAAAGAATGCATTATTTGACTCTTCCAGCCTCCGGTGGCTGCTGGCATTCCCTGCCCTGTGGCCACATCACATCAGTCTCTGTTTCTGTGGTTGCATTGCCTTGTACTGTGTCTCAAATATCCCTCTGCCTTTCTCTTATAAGGACACTTGTCATTGGAATTAGGACTCACCTCAATAGGATGATCTTCTCACCTCAAAATCCTTAAGTTAATCACATCTGCAAGGACCCTTTTCCCAAATTAAAAAAAAAAAAATTCATAGGTTCCAAAGATTGGCATGTTGACATATCTCTTTAGGGGCCACTATTCTCGCCCCTGTTCATTATGACTATCCTGGAGCTCAGAGATGAGTGAATTGCTGTAAGTCTCAGTGCTAGAAAACAAAGGAGCCAGGTACAGAAACCTTAGGACAGAGATAGGAAATGATTTACCCAAGAGAGTACAGTAGACATCAATCTGAGTCAAGGCTTCTCTCTACTCCAGTCTTCAATGGTTTTACCCAAATGCATGATAATGTGGGAATTTCCTATAATGTTGGGAAGATATTTTTGTCTAGGTAGCTGTGAAACTTTAAGAAAGATATTTTGCAATTGAGATATCCTGTTTGAGACTCAGCTCAAGATATTCTTTTTCTTTTGAATAAGGATTTTTTTGAAAAGATGGTTTGTAAAAAGATAAACGAAATAGCTTAACATGGACCTCCATCCTTACAGTCAGTGAGAAGCATTCATCTTTTTATACGTTCATTCACTCATTCATTCAACAAATATTGAGGGCTGTCTGCCAGGCAGCGTGCATAGTGCCGGGGAGATAATGAGACAAAGCATTTCTTGCATTGGTGGAATATAATACAATATGGAGGAAACAGACAACAACAGCAACAGTAAAAAGAGTGCTATTTTGAAATTTGGAAATAGTATGAATGAAATAAACATTGTGCTATGAGAGAGTATATTGGCCATGATGCTACTTTAAGTAGAGGAATAAGAGAAGGTCTGTGAAATTTAGATGAGACCTGAAGGAATCCATTAGGCAAACAGGCTGGAGAAGGCATTTCATTCCAAACCCAATGCCTTAAGAGGCCAAGGAGTTTGATGTTTTTGGAATAGTCAGAAGACCCATGTAGCCAGAACTTACAGCTGGGTGGGGAAAGTGAGTCTTCCTCTGTTGCAAAAAGGCCTCCTCCATGTGGCAAAAGGTACAACCACAGTTTACTCCAGGATTATCTCATCCCAGCCCAGTGATGACAAATCAAAGAACTTCTATCTTTTCCTGTTTTCTAAATTCTAAATCCCAGAAAAGACTGATAAACTTTGGTTTAAGTCAAGTGACTTCACTTGAAACAATCACTGTGGCCAGAGGAATGCAGTATTAAGAAAAGCCAGACCTGGATCATCTACCTTCCTCTGTGGTCAGCAGCCCCATCAGAATCACAGGATTGGAGCAGCAGGAAATCAGTTGCCCAGAGGAAGGAGGGGATGCAGGACAGACAAGGCAGTAGACATTTACCATCCTGCTCAAAATGCAGCAATTCATTAACTGCTCCCCTAGACAAGCAGGGATATTGTCTATCTAATTCATTACTGTGTTCCTCGTGCTGAGGACAGTTCCTAGCACATATTAGCTCCTCAAAAACTGTCAATTATATGTATGGGATAAATTAAAAGAATGGCATTTTATTACCATAAAAAATTACAGTCACGGCGGGGCGCGGTGGCTCAAGCCTGTAATCCCAGCACTTTGGGAGGCTGAGACGGACGGATCATGAGGTCAGGAGATTGAGACCATCCTGGCTAACACAGTGAAACCGCATCTCTACTAAAAAATACAAAAAACTAGCCTGGCGAGGTGGCGGGCGCCTGTAGTCCCAGCTACTCGGGAGGCTGAGGCAGGAGAATGGCGTAAACCCGGGAGGCGGAGTTTGCAGTGAGCTGAGATTGGGCCATTGCACTCCAGCCTGGGTGACAGAGCGAGACTCCGTCTCAAAAAAAAAAAAAAAAATTACAGTCATATGTCAATGACAGGGAAACATTCTGAGAAATGTGTTTTTAGACAATTTATCCTTGTACTAATATCATAGAGTGTCCTTACACAAACCTAGATGGTATAGCTTACTACACACCTAGGCTATATAGTACAGCCTAGTGCTCCTAGTCTACAAGCCTGCACAGCATGTTCCTCTATTGAATACTGTAGGTAATTGTAAGACAATGGTATTCGTGTATCTAAATACAGAAAAAATACAGTAAAAAGTTAGTATGAAAAAAAATTTTAATGGTATACTTGCATTAGGGTACTTACCATGAATGGAGCTTACAAAACTAGAAATTGCTCTGGGTGAGTCGGTGAGTCGTGACTGAATGTGAAGGCCTAGAACATTACTGTGTACTACTGTTGACTTTATAAATACCATACACTTAGGCTACACTAAATTTATAACAAAGTACTTGCAATACGATGTTGTGACAGCCATGACGTCGGCACTAGGTGACAAAGTTTTCACTCCATTGTAACCTTACAGGTTTGCATACATGATCCATTGTTGATCAAGATGTTATGTAGCGTATGACTGTATTGACAGTATAAATACTTCTGAATGGATAGTTAAATTCTGTTACACCACACAATTGTTAAAGACTGTTGGTCTACAGAGTGGAAATACTAATACTGTTGAAGACTGTTGGTCTACAGAGTGGAAATACTAATACTTAAGCTGCATAACTTGCCAGGCTTCTCTGATAATTGTGCTATTAGATTGTAAAAGGCTTTGGAACATATTAAAATAAAACTACATACAGATACAAAGCATTTTGTTGTTAATAGTCAACTAGGAAATGAATGCTCAGCAGAATTGTCGAAATAGGCTCCTAAAGGGTATGGCAGAAAAATAAAATGAAACTTTGAAGAGAAAGTTTCAAACGGCAAAAAATACTTAGGCAGCAAAAAGACAATTTTATAAAATGATGCGTTTGAGAAGAATGAATCAGCAATAAATGTTGGTGCAAAATATTATTTAAGAAGTCTGAACATACTCCTGATTAAAAATATTTTCAAGAGTGACTCCAGCAGAAATAATAAAATGCTAGGCACAAACTTGTTTCCTTAGCCATCCTGGCTAAGCAGGATGCAAGAGGCTGACCGGCACCTCCATCAAGTGCTCTGAACTGCTTTGAGAGCATGGCATGTGTGTGTTCAGTTGAGTGTTTTAGGTCATGTCATTTTAGGGTTAATGCCACCCTCCTAGAAAAGGACACATAGAAAGGAAGCCAGCTTCAACCCACAGGCCACGAGTGACCAATTACATTGATCATGTGCATGAATTGAGACACAGGTAAACTGCTACCCCGGAGACTAAGTAAGCAACTTAGAAGAGAGAATGTGTGTACCCTCACATCCAAAGGTGGGTAGGCAATCTAGGGCATGTAGACAGCTGCAGGTATTCCTGAGTCACAAGCTGGCTGGTTGGCTCTGCCATCCTTGGCATGTGGCTTCCATCTCTGGGTCCAAGGTGACTGCTGTACTGTTTTCAGCCAACAGGAAAGAAGTGAGGAAAAGAGTCCTGGCAAGTAGAATTGTCTTCAGAGAGGTGACTCAGAACCTGCAAATACCATGCCTGTTCATATTCCAGTGGCCCTAACATAGTCACATGCTTCCACATGACCACAAAGGAAACTTGACTCTGAAGTCTCTAGCTGCATAACCAATGTACCCAGATAACACTTAGTTCCAGGAAGGGGGTTTATTTCTAAAATAAAAGGGACACTATGGATATTGGGGAATAAGATCACATTCTCTGATATGTCATGCATATATTGAGTTCATGCTGTGTTTGAGGCACTGTGGGAAATGCAACTGTGATTAATAGGATGGCCTGCATTCCAGAAGGCAGTAGCAATGCCCACATAAAATGCAGTGTGACAAGGGGTACATATAACCCAGTTTATGAAAGTTTAGGGAAGGGAGGATTTATTTCCTCTGAGTAGAATTTAGGATAACTTATTGGAGGAGGTAAGATTTGAAATGGGCCCTTAACACTGGATAGGACTAAGGTAGACTGGAAATTGGAGTTAGGAGAAAGGACTGTAAAGAGGGAGAGAAGGGCCTTTGATTGGTGGGAAGGGAAAAGCTTGCATCCCAGCTACAGTCATTTTAATAGCTGTGGCCCTTTGAAAACCATCCAGTAATCCCACAAAAATGACCACACAAAGGCTGATACTGTCAGTTTTCACTCCAAGTCCATTCTCTCTTATTTCCTTAGTGATAAGAATCCTAACTTTTAGTTGAGTGTATTATCCTCCTTACCCTTCTATAGAGCTATATGTGATCCCGTGACCAAGTGTTGGCCAATGAGGTAGAAGTGCAAGTATCATAAACAGCTACTGAGATGTATTCTTAATACAATAGCTTCCTTTGCACTTTCTTCGTCCTGCTGCCTGTAATTGAAGTGTGATGGCTAGAGCTCTGATAGTCACTTTGGATCAGAAGAATAAGCACTAACCCTGGAAGTAACAGCAGAAAGTCAGAATCATCCTTCTTTCCTGATGACACCATAGAACCACCATAGTGGAAGGCCCTGGACTGCCTATCTCCAGACTTGTTTGAAGCAAAAAAACAAGACTTTAGGTGTTTAAGTCACTGTCATTTTGGGTTTTATGCCATGTTTAATGAGACCAATTCCTACTGAGCACAGGCAGGTTTCAAGCCACACTTGCCCCTAGATCACACTTACCAATGGATAGAGGTTCAACCAACAGTCAGCATATTCATTTCCTACTGCTACCCTAACATATTACCACAAACGTAGAAGCTTAAAACAACACAGCTTTATTTATCTTACAGTTCTGTAAGTCAAAAGTCCAGCATGGGTCCCGCTAGACTAAAATCAAGATATTGGCAAAGTTGTGCTCTCTCTTAGAGATACTAGGGGAAAATTTGTATTCTTTCTTATTTAGGTTGTTGGCTGAATTTTGTTCCTTGCAGTTGTAGGACTACAGTCCTATATTTCCTTGCTTGCTTTCACCTGACATCTATTCCCAGCTTTCGGATGCTGCGCAGATTCCTTGGCTCATGACCTCCTTCCTCCATCTTCAAACCAGCAACAGTGGGTCCAGTCTCTCTCTCACTTTAGATCTCTCCTACTGCTACTTCCATCATCATGTAACGCATCAGCCCTTCTGCCTGCCTCTTTCACCTTTAAGGACTCATGTGATTACACTGGGCCAACCTGGATGATCCAGCATCATCTCCGAATCTTAAGTTCAGTAACCTTAATTGCACTTGCAAAGTTCCCTTTGCCATGTGATGGAACATATTCCCCAGGTCTGGGGATTAAGGCATGGGCATCTTCAGGGAGCCATTATTCTGCCAGAGAATACAAGGTTTCTTAGGCAACCTCATCCTTCTGTCAACTTACGATCTTGTTTCAACTGTCCTCCTCATTTACAGGTGCAATAATTAAAAGGGTAATTTCCCCTTGATGCTTATATATAGCCTTGACAGTCAGAACTCCTGCCCAGTTCTAATTCTCAGGAATAAAGCAGTGTCTTTGAGTGATTCCTCATTTATTTTGGGAGTTATGCACCAACTCATAAAAGACACCTAATAGATGTTTCAGGGGCTAAGTTTAAGGCAGAATTTGGTGACTTCTTGGAGTACTTTTCTCAGGTAGATGTGAACTGGGGACCAGGGTTAAGACCAGAGTTTCTCTCTAACTTTCCTCAAAGCCAGACCTAAAATAGCCTAGGCAACACTGAAAAATTACTTAGATTTGTTGAGTGGGTTGCAAACAGCAACTTCTTTACAGATTTTTTTCAAGTTGCAATTGAGCATCGGATTGGAAAATAGGTGTATCATACCCAAGGCAGTAATTTCAGAAAGAAGAGAAAAGAGAAAACAAATGTCCCTTAAAGAAAATAAAGCGACAGGGTACCATCCAAATTATCTGGATGGAACTAGGCAAAGGTCAGCCAATGAGTAGTCCTCTGGGGGATCAACTTGGAGATTAACTCTGGCCTCATTGTACTTTCTCCTTTGTGCACTTTGGAGGAGGGAAGCACTTCAGTGTGAGGTCCCTGGGATAGAAGCTCCAAGAGGACAAGAGATTTGCCTATTTTGTTTTCTTTACACCCAACCTCCAGAGTACTCAGCAAACATATACAGTATTTGCATGAATAAATGAATACATTGTTGATTGACTGCTTGATTAGTTGACAGGTACCTAAGTCCTTCTTTGGTTCCCCATCCCCAACCCCCTGCTGGGCTATATTGCCTAGAAGTTAAACCTTGTGCTTAAAATCAGACATGAACCCAGGTCTCACCTCCACTATCTATTCTGTCAATGTGTTCCCTGGGAACTTCCTTAAGTCTGTTTCCTATCTGTAGTCTGTAGCCAATGATTATGCTTGGCATCATGAAATTTCATTAAGATAATGGATGCAAATGCTTAGCACAGTGCCTAGCAGTACAGTCATGTGCCACAAAATGACATTTCAGTCAACACACCACATACACAATACTGGTACCATAAGATTACACTACCATATTTTGATTGTACCTTTTCTATGTTTAGATACACAAATACTTACTGTTTTGTTACAATGGCCTACAGTATTTAGTAAAGTAACATGCCGTACAGGTTTGTAGCCTAGTAACAGTAGGTTAGACCATATAGCCTAGGTGTAGAGTAGGCTTTACCATCTGGGTTTGTGTAAGTGCACTTTATGGTGTTTACACAATAAAAAAATCACCTAATGATGCATTTCTTAGAACATATCCCTGTTATTAAATGTGGCATGGCTGTACTCAAATTTGTTAGCACTTAATGTTAGTTCAAACCCACTTCTACTGCTAAAGGGGTCTCCCAGTGATGGTCAAACTGAATTCCCAGCCTACATGCCTCTACTTGAATCAATTAGCCTGTCTCGCCAGCATGTCATGCACATGTACATGTGTGCATGTACACGAGGGTGTGTGCACTCATGCATGCATGCACATAAATATCAATGGGCTAAAGTAAATGTAAATGCTATCTTCTCCATGAGGCCAACTATTGAGGCCCTAGTCAGAATTCATCTCTTCACTTTAGAATTCTTGAATGTTGATTAAGTCATCTTTGTATGTCTCACATACCAATGCCTAGCACAGTGTCTGGCATAATATAGAAACCTGTTTCTATATTCATCCACTCATTCATTTTGGATGAATGAGTGGATGGATGGATGGATGGAAAGTTAACTTACTTATGTTCTCTGGCAGCTCCACAGGGATTTATTTATTTTTATGCCCACAACTGGTCAGCACAGTGCCTTACCCACTGTAGCTATTCACTAAATAGTGGTTGGATGGTGATAAAGGAGAAGAAAAATTAGAAAATCAAGACCAATCCCCACCTGGAATCATTCTCCTTTCAGGGCATCCTATTGAAAGGAGTTATTGAGAAGAGAGGCAGCGAGTTGACAGCCACCCTCTGGACTCTCTCCCAGGGCCTTTTTAGAATAGGAAAGTTAATTATGGAACCAGATTAACAGTTTCTTTTTTGATACAGCCAAAGTAAAACCAGCAGGATGCAATTTAGCTCTTCCCCACTTTCCAGATAGCAGCAAATTTTCATACAAAACAAAGAGACACTTGAATTGCAAATTACTTAGAGAATCAGCTAGCAACCCCAACGGAAGAATATTTCTACTTTCAAAACCCGCTGTTGCCTTTTTAGGTTTAACCATGTAGTGGGACCTTCATAAAGGCCTAGGCATCTTGCTGTTCCAACTCTTGGCCAAGTAGGGAGGAGGAGCAATTCATTAAGGTTTACTGGAACGTCCCAGGGTGAGCTTTTTGCTCAGAACATTTTCCTCTTCTCCAGACTGTCTGTCTCTAACCCTCAGAGCACCAGCCTCCACTCAGACAATGAGGGCTAAAGGGTTTCTAGAGGTCATCTCACTGGAGAGTAGGAAGAGCAAATGCCTATAATGGCAGGGGGAAATGTAACAAATAAAACAGGTGGTGAAGGTGAATGTATTACCTCTAGGAAGTGGGTGAGAACTGGGGCAACACTTTATCCCATCTAACCATCACTGGACCATTGTTGATTGTTGCTAGACAGTTCCAAGAAGTCTGTAATCTGGATTGTTAATTGAAGCATTCTTTTTAGCTGTTGGCATCTAATTAATAAGGGGAAATAATACCATCTATTAGCTGGATATGGTCTGTGGGGCCACCAGTTTATAACTTCTGATCTAGCACACCTGGCTTCCTTATTTGACAGGGAAACCAAGGTCATTAGACAGAAATAATGTATAAAAGATCACAGAGTATCCCAATCTTCTGACACCTCCTCCAGTGCCTAGCTGATTCCACCATACAGCCTCCCCAAATTCCTGCCCCCCACACAGGACACAGGGAAGTTTTATTTTCACAAGAGCATTTATTAACTTATTTTTCTGATTTAAATAGATAATTACTACTTTCTACAGAAAACTTGGAAGATTTAACAAGGATGAGTGAAAATTAAAAAGTCACACAGTGGTGCCATTTTATTTATGGAGGGACTGGAGGCTGAGGTGGAAACCTGGCTGGACCCAGGCTGCTTCTGGACACGGCCACTGGAGGGCAAGGTGGCATCTCAGTTAGCTTAGCCAACAATAACAGGGTGTAGGAAGGTTAGGGCAGGGGTTGAAAACACAGCCAAGTATGTGGCAGAAATAAGTAAAGGAGGACAGGTGAGGAAATAAGGTGAATGAAGTAAATGTGCCCTGCCTGAACCCTGTAGACACCACTCAGATTCAGCTTGTGTCATTGCGTGGGAATGCAAATAATGTTGACAGCTTTTTGGAATTTTTTTAATGTGAAGCTGAAATCTAACCTTCTTAAGTAAAAATTTTCAATGTGTGAATGTAGTTCAAATAACGCGCGTGTGTGTGCGCGCGTGTCTGTGTGTGTGTCTGTGTCTGTGTCAAAACCCATCAAGGAGCAGGATTTGGGCTATGGACTTTCTCTTTGTGACCTCTGTTTAGTGACTCACTGAGAATGAACTGGGCCCTGGGCAGGTCAGTCAGCTGGGTGGAGAGTTTGTTTGTGATTAGTCACAGGCCACCAGAGAGCTGGCGTGCAGATGACCAAAATCAGGACAAGACTGAGGAGGCCGAGGCTGTCCACTGACTTCGCTCAGATGTCCCCTGGAGAGTGAGGGTTTCAACAGGAACCAAGTTGCATCTTGGACAGACCCTATAGGGAGATCTTCTGCCCAAATCTAAAGTACCTACCATGGCCTTTTGTAGAGTATGTGTGTGTGCATATGGTGTGAATAATCTTTACCTTGCTAAAATAATATAGATTATCTCACTTGGTAGCCTTGTGGAAGACAACTTTATTGTCTCCAAAGCAGAAATGTTTAAAGTCAGTAAAGCTAGCAATGAGTGTGTCAACTCTTTCCATGTTACTGTAATGAATTACTGAATGAGTCAGGCAGTAGAATGGAATAGAAGGAGCCCTTGAATAGGAGTCTTGAATTTTCCCACCCTGACCTCTCTCTGAGCTTCTATTTCATACTCTATGAAGTGAAAATTATCATATCTGCCTTGTTTTCTATATTAGGATTTTTTTTTAATAAGAAAAACAGAAAACCCAATGGCTTAAGAGAAAAACAAAAACTAGCCTAAGCAGAGAAGGGTATGTGTTGGTTCACACAACTGAAAAGTTCAATCATAGTTAAATCTGGGGGTCCAAATAACATCAAAGCTAGGTATATCTCGCTCAAAACTGCAGTGTTGATTTCCCATGTTGGCTTCCAGGAGCTCTAGGTCTCCATCTTCATCATTGCAAGTATAGTAGAAAGAGACCTTCTACTACATTTTCAACACAAGTTTCAGAATTGACTTTCATTGGTCTGAAATCCTGTGCCCATTCTGAAACCAGTCAATGTGACAAAAAAGATGAAATGCACTGAGGGGCTGGACCAGCACACATTTCATGGAACAATTAGGCATTTAGCTGAGGATCTCTGGGAACATAATTTGCATTCTCTATGGTGGAAGATAAAGTAGCAGACCTGATTCCCTGGTAGGAATAAAATGTTTCTACTGAGACGACTCCCTGGGAATCTATTCCACTTGCTCTGTAAAGTGTGTCTAAAGCTAAAGCCATCCAGTTAAAGAGAAAAGGGCAAAATACTGGATTATTGCTGATACTGAAATGAGATTGTATATTTTGTATTTCTTTTCTCTCCTGTGTCATGCAGGCTTCCTTTGACAAGAGAATCAGAACTGACTGGTGACATTTGTTTCAATGAAAGCAACAGTGTGAAGGGTGAGTAGTTTTTCCTATTATTCATCTCATTCAGTGGAGATATGAACTCCTTTCCACTGCCAAGATGAGAAACTACTATTTCTTACACATGGACACAAAGATGAGAACAATTAACACTGGGAATTCAAAAAGGAGGGAAGGAGAAAGAGGAGCAAGACTTGAAAAACTACCTATCAGGTACTATGTTTACTTCTTAAGCAATGGGGTCATTAGAAGCCCACACCTCAGCACCACTCAATATACCCATGAAACAAACTTGCACATGTACCCTCTGAGTCTAAATTTAAAAACAAACAAACAAACAAACAAACACCACCGCTATTTCTTCCTCCAAGCCAGTAAAATAAACATTAACTGATCTGGTATGTCAGTTGCCAAGTAGATGGCTTAAACTTTCTCCATTGTATATATTCCCCAGACAACATAGGACCTGTCAAAGTATATATCACTTAAGATGTGCTATTGGCTGCAAATCACAGAGAGTACAGATTCAAGGTGGCTTAATAAAAAGAAAAAAGTTTTTGGCCCTCGTAAGAAGTCCTAAGATAAGAGAGGTCCATAGATTGCCAATGGAGTAAATCAGTAATGTTACCAAGACTTGGATTATGACTTCTTCAATGGGCTGTCTCATCAGTATCCAACAAACTTCCTCTCACATTTATTGGCCAGAAATATGTTACACACCCTTGCCTAAACCAGTCCTTAGCAAAGCAAATGGAACCACCGTGATTGGTTTAGACTAATTGCTAGTCCCTTCTTGGTGTTAAGAATGGGACTTACATTCCCTGAACTACATGGTTGTGTGGAGAAAAGTGGATATATAAACAAAATTAAAATCTTATTAGAAAGAATAAAGGAAGAATGAGTAGTAATTGTAAAGGCAATCAATAGTGTCTACTATAAGATGATACTATGAAAATCTCAACAGTATTTCCTCTAAGAAGAAAGCTTATAAAGTTATTCAATTCCAAGACCTCATATACTCCATCATGGCAGAGAAAGCAGGCACCAGACTTGGCTAACCTCCCCTCTAGTCATGGGTAAAATGAAAGAAAGACTCTAGATATAAAACCCAAGGCATTATCATTATACCATATGCAGACTGTTTCTCCAATTTGCATAATTATAAACTCCCCCTCAAAGAGTAAACATCACTGCCAACTTAAAAACAACAACTACAAAATAGTATTAAATATGCATTGCTAATTTGACTTTCTAATTTGTCTGGGCTCTTCACAAAGATGTGCATAACTCTGCAGATACCGAATGCTAAAGAAAAATCCTCCACCTGCCTGAAAAACACATCAACAGGAAAACAAAAGCTAAAAATTAGTTTTTCAGCTAAAGAATTTGAGGTGTTGCCTGAAAATTACCTGCAGGAGTTCATTCTATTAAAAATGACTCTCAAATTCGTTGTCTCAAGCATTGCTTACCACCATTCAAGTATAGGCAATTGCTTTGTGCAGCCAAAAGAAGATCATTTCGCAAGATCTCACCATTCAATTTTAAGAGTCTCCTGTGAGCTGTGTATGGCATTATATTTGGTCATTTATAGGAAGTAATTCAAGAGTTTCAGAAAGACTTTCCTATCCCAAAATCTGTCTTTTATTGATCTGCCTCAAAGATCCAGACCACTTGGGCTTCGAAGCTTCCAGCTATCGTACAAATATGCTACCTGGCCAAGGTGGATTAGCTATTATTATTTTCCTCAATTTCAGTTCCCTGATGAGCCACGTTGATAAGTGGGACACAGGATGTGTGTATATGCATAGAGGGAAGTCCTCCTGCAAGAATGAATCAAAAAACGGTAAATGTTGGCTTGGATGCAGTGAACAGGGAACACTTCTACACCGCTGGTGGGAATGTGAACTAGTACAACCACTATGGAAAATAGTGTGGAGATTCCTTAAAGAACTAAAAGTAGAACTACCATTTGGTCCAGCGATCCCACTACTGGGTATCTACCCACAGGAAAAGAAGTCATTATATGAAAACGATACTTGCACACACATGTTTATAGCAGCACAATTTGCAATTGCAAAATCATGGAACCAGCCCAAATGCCCATCAATCAATGAGTGGATAAAGAAACTGTGGTGGGTGGTGGGTGTGTGTGTGTGTGTGTGTGTATATATATATGTGTGTGTATATATATGTGTGTATATATGTGTGTGTATACATATGTGTGTGTGTATATATATATATATATATATATGATGGAATACTACTCAGCTATAAAAAGGAATGAATTAATGGCATTTGCAGTGACCTGGATGACATTGGAGATTATTATTCTAAGTGAAGTAACTCAGGAATTGGAAAACAAACATTCTATGTTCTCACTGATATGTGGGAGCTAAGCTATGAGGACACAAAGGCATAAGAATCATACAGTGGACTTTGGGGACTTGGGGTGAAGAGTGGAAGGAGGGTGAGGGATAAAAGACTACAAATATGGTGCAGTGTATACTGCTTGGATGATGGGTGCACCAAAATTTTACAAATCATCACTAAAGAACTTATGTAACCAAAGTGTACCCCAATAACTTATGGAAGAAAATAAAAATAAAAAATTTCCTTTGAATTAAAAAAAAGTCCCCCTGGAGGTATACAACTTACATGTGTACATGTAATTTGCAATATATGTGTGTATATACCTCTATATAATGGAAATACCTGTTATGTATAAACACATAACACACATGAATACAGTGTTACATAGTGAGATCCTTTTATACAAGCTATTCTCAAACCTGCTTTGTGAACTCAATATTATAGACATATTTCCTTTGTAATTTGTGTGTGTGTGTATACATACGCATCATTTTTTACCATTGATTAGTATTGCATCTCAGAAATTAATGATAATTTGTTTACTCAATCCTCTTTTAAACTATACCTGTCATTCTTAGCTATATCGTCACTATTTTTAATTATATGAAAGCATACCTGTGCACAGAGATCTTTCTCTGCACATACTGTTGTCTCTTTAGTAAGCTCCTTGAAGAGTCATTGCTAGGGCAGGGACAGGAGGGAAGAACCACAGAGGACTAGAATATTGATACTACATGATCCTTTCTGGGGGCTCAAATATGCCTGTGAGGCTGGGCTCCTATAGTGTGTGTGTGTGTGTGTGTGTGTGTGTGTGTGTGTGTATGTGTATGGAGGAAGAAAATGGGGACAACGTGCAATAAATGTGACCTTTGCTGATTCCACATTTTTATATCGAGTTGTCACAGAACAATAAGAAAACTGCTGTTATTGCAGACAACCATTAGATTTGTTTTAGTGTTTACTTCAGCAGTGTCTATCTGTGCCTTGTCTAGACTGTAAACTCCCTGTGGGCAGGAGCCAGTTCTGGTGGTTGTTGCTGTTACTGACCAATATGTGGCAAGTGCTTAATATATTTACATTACTGCATTTCAACATTTTTTGGGTGAAAGAGTGAATAAATTATACAGAAAATATTTCCTGAAAGGAAAAGATTTTCAAGAAACTTCCTAAAAACTGACATTCTAGGGAATCTGTTATCTTCTCAGTCTTCTTACTCAACCCCCAGTATCTCTTTTGTATATCATACTTTCCATCCCACAACAATTGAAATATAGAACCATACAATTTTAGGTGTTACTCTACTATTCTAAGGCAAAAATTAATTCTGCCTCAGAAAGTATTGTATAAGGAGCAGGTTGGAGTAAGTGGATCATCCTTGTTAGTCAAGAGTTTATCTTTAACATAAACCACTCAACCCCAGCCTCAAGGTCTACCTATTTTTATGGCCAGCATTTGACTTATTTTTATATTTTACTTCTATTTTTAAACAAGATAGGTTGCTGTACGATTATGAAAATTAAAGTAGGAATAAATTTGGATATGTGACTTTATACTGAATCCTATAGATTGCAAAATGTATGGGTCCTGTTATGTTGTGCCAGTTTGAGTTGCTCCAAAACACACTGAAAAATGAAATATTTCTCTCTTTCCATAAACAATATTTATTTGCCTTTTCTATTTCCAAAGATGTTTTCTATCATATCATTCAGGATCTTACCTAAGTTTCTTGAATTCTTGTCATCCTTCCCAGAGCAGCAAGGGTGGTTTTCAATTTCCCTAACTCACTTAATGTCTGTCTGCAATTCTGTGCCCAGCAAAAGAGCTAACTGAACAGATACCCTGTACCCATCACAAACCAGCAATGCCACAGGCTCCTGGACATAGAGCAACATTGACCTAAAAATCTTTCAAACATCCCCAAGGAAAAAGGGAGATTTCTATTTGGCAATTCAAAGTGAGATCTGCAGACCAGCAGCACCCACAGCATCTACTACCTCCTTAGAAATGCAGAATTCTAGGCCTCACCCAGACCGGCCTACTGAGTCCAAATACACATTTTCTCAACATCCCCAGGTATTTCATATGCATGTTATGGACCTAAAGGGCAATTCCTTGTGATCATTCACCTGGATTTCTTCCTATTTTCAAGAGATCTCTCTGCTTTAATCAACAAAATGAAGCACATAAATACCAAAAGTACATTATTTAAATAGCCCACACTATTATTGTACTGGGCAAAGAACACATTTCATACTGAGTTGAAGGAAATGTTCCCTATTTCAAAACAGTTTACTCCTTAGACAATTTCATTTTCATAGCAACTTCCCCTCCATTCCTTCATTTGTTCAAAATGGCAGCCCTTAAGATATAAACATGCTATTACTTTTATGCATTGAATTTGGATAAATACAACACATGTGACACATTTACTATGAAATCAAAGGAAAAAGCCTCCCTAGAATGTAGTGCAGTAAAATCTGTAGTCACTTTAATGATGCCATCACAATTTATGGTCCTGAGTAGATCATGAATTCTAAACAATTGCTGGAATCTAAAAGTATCTATTGAAATTAAGAATAAATATTGTTGTGGTTGAGTAGAAAACGTTTCAGGAGTGTTCAGTTTGGGAATCCAGTTATTACACAGTACACTGGAGTAAAGGGGGAAAAAATGTTCCTGGAAATAACGCCAATGAGATGCACAGATAGAAGTGAAGTTTTTAGTATGATCAAAGAAGACTTAACAACTATTTTTAAGTCTGGAAACCATTTTCTAGATGTTTAAGTCTCAACATACTACCTTATAGTTTTGTATATGGTTAATCTCAACTGCCTGCATTTCTGAAACAAATACATTGTTAGTATTGTGATTAAATAATGCTATTGCATAAAAAAGAATAAATTATGTTCTATGAAATCACCAAAATATATATATATTTATATGGCAACCCTACTAAAAGGCTAAATCACAGTTTAAAAAGAGAGATAAGGTGAGCTTCCATGCTCCCAGCTTCTACTTCTGGGCTTATGTCTTCCATTCTCCTAAGGTTTCCAGTACTCTCAATCTCTCTTGCCCTCCTCTAGAGGAAAATATATTCTTGAAATGAAATGTCAGTCATTTATATTTTGTATACAATCAAAGATTTGTTCTAATAATTTGTAGTACTATCTCTCACCATGAAGGAAAGAATTTGTCTCCCATTAAAGGAACATTACATGTTAGAGTAAAGAGATGATAAATACTGACTAGATCAGGATTAGTTTTATTTGAAGAGTTGATAACTTCCTGGACTTTAGTGTTAATATTCTGAGACTGCATCTGGATTCACCAGGAGAAAATATTTTGTGATCAGTGATGTCTGCCATGGCTATGAGATAAGGACATAGCCATACATCGGCTATGTAATATTCCATACCACAGCTTTTAATGAGCTTTTATACAGATCCATTGTTAAGTACTTGCAGGCTACCTTGTCTATTGATGAATATCAAATTATCCCCCAAATTAAATGCCTTAAAAGAATAATGCATACTATTTTACAGTTTCTATGGGTCAGGCATCTTTGAGCAACTTACCTGAGTTCTCTGTCTCAAGGGTTTCTTACAAGGACACAATCAAGGTATTAGCCAAGACCGCAGACTCACCTGAAGGCTTGACTAGGGAAGGATCCACTTCCAAGCTTACTGATGTGGTGATTAGGCACACTCAGTTCCTCCAAGGCTGTTTCACAGAGCATCTCAGTTCCTCACCAGCCATTTTCCAGAGACTTCCCTCAGTTCCTTGCCAGCTTGCCCTCTCTTTTAGGGCATATACACAAAAAGAGTAAGAGAGATAGTTAGCAAGAGGAAAGTCACAATCTTTTGTAACCTAATTATAGAAGTGACGTCCCATCACCTTTGCCTAATATGTTCACTGATGTAAGTCACTATATCTGCTCAAGGCCAGGGGAAGACACAAGGGTGTAAATCTTAGGGGGTAGGAATCAGCGGGAGCCATTCTGAATATTTAGGTTGATTTAAATCTTTTCCTTGTATATACAATGCAGGAATAAGTATATCCTCTACAGAATTGTTTCGAAAAGTACTTGGCTTTCACTGGTGTTGTTTAGTAGCCTTTTTCTGGTTATATAAAAACCATGAAGTCACTGCTAGGGCCCGGTTAGGGATAGTGACATTAATAACAGGAACACATAACCAGATTCTGCACACCTCCTATGTAATTCTCCGATCATTCTCCCTTTGCTTCAATACCGCACAGGCTTTATTCCATTCTGTCTTCACCGTGGTCACTCTTAAGATGCCTACTACTATTATCCCATTTTTATAAGTGATGAATTAGACATAGAGAAGCAGAGTCACTTACTCAGGGTAGCACAGCTAACAAGGAACAGAGCTGGGATTTAGACACAAATCCACCTGACTTTAACAGTGGTGTTATTGCCACTGTGCCTTTTTGCCTCTCTGGAATTAGCCGAAAAGTGGTCTTCTAAATATTTTGACAATGTACCCCTATTAGCAATAACTTTTCAGAATATGCCCTTACTATGTGTATATGTTTTTATAACATATCTGTAATTTAAAATAAGTAAATCTTTTTGGATAAAAGTGATTATGAGTGAGTAGAAGTTATTCACACCACAGTGGATTGTCTTGCCCAGAGCTGATTCTCTCTGGATGTGACATCCTGTGGTCCATAACTTCCCAGTTGACAATCAAGTGGGCTTGTGGACATAGAGTTGGATGCTTCTGCATCCCAGATACTTAAAAAAGAGGGGAGACACTGACTTTCAGCCTCTTCTTTGCTCTATTATGAGTTTTTGAAGAAATACTGAATGAGTAGGAGTTTGGACAATTTCTTCCTCTCACTTTGTGCCATCAAATCTCTTAAGGAAGGATATTGTAGGATTGGAACAGTCTTTCTTCCAGCCTTGGAGCTGTGGTCTCCACTGTGGGAGAAAATAAAATGCTTTTAAATGCTGCCTCCTCATTGGGATTGAGAGATGGAGGAAAGTTCAGATGCTGTTTCCAAGTGACGTTTTATACTTTATAAAGAACTATTTATTATGGCTTTAAAATTACTTATGTGTTTATTTTAAATAGATAATACATGGACATGGTAAAAAGCATGTTTAATGCATTATGAATATTTACTGAAAAGCTTTCTGTAGAGCCTGCCTACAGCCTCTCCACTTTCCTCCCCTAAAGCAACCACTTTGTATGTGTATACCTTCCAGTGAGAGTCTATATCCATACAAATACACATGTGGATGCCCCTTATTTTTTTATAACCTAAGTGATACACCAGTCTCTGTAGGTGGTTTTATTCACCTGTTACTTCTTAGAGATTGTGTTATATTAGTATACAAAACCATTACTTATTCTTCTTAATGGCCACATAATATTGTATAGTAGAAATGCACCAAAATTTATGTAACCAGCTCCTTATAGATGAATGTTTATGTTGATTTAAATCTTTTCCTTTTACATACAATGCTTCAATAAGTATATCCTCTAGAGGATTGTTTTGAAAAATACTTGGCTTTCACTAATGGTGTTTTGTAGCTTTTTGCTGATTATAAAAAACAACGTAGTCACTGCTGGGGCCAGGTTGGGGATACTGACATTAATGACAGGAACGTATGACCAGCTAGGCACACCTCCTGTGTAATTCTCTGATTGTTCTCCCGTTGCTTCAATACTTGGTATCTTAGCTGAACAAGCCCCACAATGCTACCACGAGAGAAAAGTACTTGTATTATGTGACTTTGCTGGAAGACCAGAGAAATTCAGGCTCCATCTTCCATCCTTGGATTTCCCAATGCAGCTGTGGGAAGCAAGTGTAGGAACTCTTGCGTGGACTGGCTAGCAGGATTTATCTATTAATAAGCGGGTAGGGCAGCCTTGAGCAGTGGTAGCACAGTGCAATAAGGAGAGCATCAGCTTCAGGTCAACATATTTAACTTGTGTGGGTGGTTCTCCAAACCAAGATAACTGTCACCAAAAAATGGAGGAGTGGATGCTGGCCTGGCACAAACCATGGGTGCCCATGTTAGGGGTTGTTCATGCAGTCCCTTCATCAGTGACCCTTCATCGCCACCCCTTCCATAGCTCTGAATATCCTTGTCACTCTGGTCCCCTTTCCTCACTGGGATTAGATGACCTCAAAGATCCTATCCCTCTCAAGCTTTACCCCAACTTTATAATTTGCCATCACGTATCAGGGAGGCAGGGTCTGGCTCAGGCATCTGCCTTTACGATGTTTTATCCCCATCTTGCCAGATCACTCAGAGCTCCCCAGAAGTGTCAGCCTACTCTTTCTCTTGCCTTCCTGGTTGGCTGCCTGTGGAAATTACTAGGAAGTGCCCAACTAAAATCATTCTGAAGACGTGTTTGCTTCAGTTTTCAAATCAGTATGCTGGCCAGGGTGTCAAGCACACAGAGAAATCTCAGCCTCTGAGTTCTGACTGGGCTTTTTCAAGTATGGCCATATTGTTATAAGTGTAGAGATGACTAGACTGACTGAACGTTTCCCTTGGGCCAAGTGTCACAGGAAAAAAAAAATCTTACTAATAACAAAAGCAGTAGCAGAGGCTACATTTTGAGTTGCTGCTTTATTCCAGAGTCTGTATGAGGCACAGAGCATCCACAGAGTATGGGACCAGTCTAACTGGTTGGAAACCTCATCTCCAGTACTCAGTAGCTCTGTCACTCTGATACATTTATTGTCCTCTCTAAATATCAGTTACACCAGCTACAAAACAGAGCAGTAATTGCACTTACCTCCCAGGGCTGCTGTGAAAAATCAGACAATGTAGCCCCTGGGACATACCTAGCCAATATCTGGCACATAGGAAGCACACAGTACCAGCTGACTAGTTTCATAGCTATTTCTGAAAGATTGTTTCTCCTCATTTCATAAATGTACAAACTCAGAATCCAAGAAGATAAATAACTTGCCCAAGACCAAAAGTAGCAAAACTGGGACTAGAACTTAGGTCATCTGCCTCATTAATTCTTCAAATATTTATGGGTCCCTCCTATGTTCCAAGCACTGAGGATAGGAAAATAAGTGAGCAAGGCACAATCCTGGCCCCCATGGAGTTTACAGCCTGGTGTGATACCATCAGATCCCTTAACATGCCTGCTATCCATTCCCTTTGTAAAGCTACCCCAGGGCACCTAGTTAAAATGTCCCTGAATACTCTTGACAGTAACCACAATATTTATAGGATAATATTTATAAGATATAGCTAATATTTATAGGATACTAGTGGGTGCTCATTTAATCTCTCCAAAAGCCCTGTGAGGCAGCTACAATTATTATCTCCTTTTTACTGGTTAAAAATCTGAAGCTTAGGCTGAGGCAGGTGGATCACAAGGTCAGGAGATCAAGACCATACTGGCTAACATGGTGAAACCCCATCTCTACTAAAAATACAAAAAATTAGCTGGGCATGGTGGCAGGCACCTGTAGTCCCAGCTACTCAGGAGGCTAAGGCAGGAGAATGGCGTGAGCCCAGGAGGCGGAGCCAAGATCGCGCCACTGCACTCCAGCCTGGGCAACAGAGCAAGACTCCATCTCAAAAAGAAAAAAGAAAAAAAAAGCTTGCAGAAAGCAGAATGAGTTCTTGAACCCATGTAGCTAGTAAGTGGTGGAGCTTGGATTTGAACCCAGGCAACATACAAGAATAGTCCACTATACTGTTTAAAGGAGTCAAGCTGACTTGAGACTGGGATTGGAGCTAGAACAAAAAGTTATGTTAGTGCTTCAGTCCACATCCAATCACATATAAGGTGCATCTTATTTCTGTGTGCCCTATGTTCCTGTAGTAATCCTCAGAGGTTAAAAAATAGATATACTTGCGATAGTTTGCTGAGAACAGAAAATCAAACACCGCATGTTCTCACTTATAGGTGGGAATTGAACAATAAGATCACTTGGACGCGGGTAGGGGAACATCACATACCAGGGCCTATTGTGGGGAGCGGGGAGGGATGGCATTGGGAGTTATACCTGATGTAAATGATGAGTTGATGGGTGCTGATGAGTTGATGGGTACAGCACACCAACATGGCACATGTATACATATGTAACAAACCTGCACGTTGTGCACATGTACCCTAGAACTTAAAGTATAATTAAAAAAAAAAAAAAATAGATATACTAGGAGAGACCTTTGACTGTGAAAACAAAGCAGGCACTATCAAATTAAAATCAGGCACTGGGACTTAGACTGACTAAATCTGCCTTCCTGCACTCTGCTTAGTTGCATTTTCAAAGACCTCTGTCCTCAAGGGACAAGCTTTGTTAGCCAGTGGCAGATACAGGTCTACTTCAGCCCCCGGAAATGGAGTTTGACTTGGCTGCTTGCAGACAGGCATGGCCTGGGGAGACAGAGGCCCGGGCAAAGTCCAGGGGTCTGGCTGATAAACCCAGCCACGGCTGGTGACTTCTGCAGAGCTGCTGCAGATCACGAACAGAGTTGTGTTCAAGGGAGTCAAACAAACTTCAGTTCTGCCTCCCTGATTCAGAAGATTCATCGGAATCTCCACAGGCGTCTGGTGGGTCCACGGAAGCAGTGATGCTGGCATAAGTAAAATACTATCAGCATGATTTTTCCCCATTTGCTGGCTTTATTCATGGCTCACAGTTACACTCCCTCCAGTGAGGGAGGCTCTGTGCAACCCTAATACACTGTGAGATTGTTAACTGGGAGTAAAAACAAGGCAGAAAAGAGAGGCTCCCTGCAGAAAACAAAGAGGCCTTGCCCTTCACACACAGACAAAGCCAGACACAGCTGGAGCCTAAGTTTGTGTCTCTGTTACTTGCAAAACATAACACCCAGCAAAATGCAGAGACTAGATTTGTATTTTTGTTCCCAACCTGAAATTAAGAAATCTAAAGCAATAAGTCCTTCATGGACCAGGTTTCCACCTGCCTCCCAACACATAAGTCACCTCGGGAAAATATAAAGAAGGTCCCGGACTGTGCCAAGGAAGTGGGGTACAGTTAATAGAGCCAAATATGGCAAAGCACATAATTCTTCTCCAACAACTTGCAGATATGATGGCTCCCTAAGCCTCAAGTCACCAACAGAGGGTGTTTTTAACTCATTTTACCCGTGTACAAATTCTGAATATCCAGAAAGATTGAGGGATTTGTCTAAAGTCATGCAGCAATTTGATGAAAGAAAGAGAATCAGAAGCCTGCATATCCCTGGTTCTTAGGCACACTTAGACTTCAGCTCCTTCTCCGGGGAAAATGTGATAATGCCCGGAGGCTGCTTTGCACAGCCAGGACAACCTGGGGAGCACTCCGCCCTCATTAGCTGTCATTAAGTTGCCGGGACCTCCAGTTGCTCTTCCTACGGGGCAGAACTGAAGACCAATGTCATTTACTTTGTATGTCCACCTCCTGGGGTGACACTGCAAACGCTTCTAATGAACCACAGCAGAAGAAAACATTATCCTCAATTAGAGCCCTTAGGAAAAACTGCTGCATTTTGCTACCTGCAGAGGAAAACATTAAATCGGGAGTCTGTACATGAATAAACAGAGGAGAAGAAAATTTACAAGTGGGATGACTCCACGAAAGCTTCCCTGAGTCTTTACCATGGCAAATGACCCGCGAGCTTTCAGAGCCACCATATTAGTTTCTTGTAAAGTAGCTTTTGTTGTTGTTAATGAAAACATGATCCTTTTACTTAGACAGATTCTGTGACCAAAGGAGCTAGGAGGTCAGGTTGCTCACGATAAGACTGTCTGCCAGGTATAGGACTATCCACATATTACGTAACTGCTCGGTGGAACAGAGGGGGGAAGTTTCTGGTGCTGTAAAACTCTTTTACCCAGAACTTGCTCCTACACTGCTGAAGAATAAATGGTAGCAGAGTGATTAAGAGTCAGGTGGAACGGAGTTTAAGGCCTGGATCTGCCACTGGCTTGCTGTGTGATGTTGGAAAAATTACTAACTGCTCCAAATCTATAATTCTTCAGCTATTAGCTGCTCTGGAGCTGCTAATGTACCTAACAAATAGCACATAAATTATTTAGCTGAGTAAATGGACAATCTTAGTAGTAGTATCAGTATCATTCCAACAGAGCTGGAAATTACCCCCAGAAACCACCTCACCAAAACAATCTCAATTCTGACTGAACATCAGCATCACACAAGGTGCCTTTAAAATATGCATATGGCTGGGACCCAGACTTCCTACCCGTCCAGCCCATTTTCAGGCTCTCAGCTTCATGCACCTCCCTATTCCTTTGATAAGCCATTACAAAGTCTGTCTAAAACAAAGCTATTTGCTTCCATTAGCTGAGGCTACAACTGTTTTTCAACATGTCTGAGGAACGAGACCAGGCTTCTCTACTTTTCAAAACTCCTCAGGTGATTCTTAGCAACCAGATTAGCATCGATCCTTAGAACAATCTCAAGGACCCACTAACACATGCCCTGGAGAGGCTGAGTAACCCAAAGGTCACAGAACCACAGAGCTCATTAACAAATAACAATAAACACACCCTTGGTGCACCTGATTTCCGTGGAATGGCCTTCTTACTGAGTCAGCACAACAAAATTCTAAAAAACAGCAGAATCATTTTCATAGTTGATTGTCTCAAATGTGGTCCATACAGTCCTGGTTTTGCCGTGTGTCAGCAGCTGTTTAGAGCTACCAACAGATTTCTGCCTAAAACTTACACTGTGGGTATCAGTTGGAATTTCAAACCCAGAGATATCTGGGAATCTGTCTGAGTTAAGCATCGCTGGCTTGCCCCAGGGAAGACTGGCTTTTTAAGACAGGGGTTCCCCAACCCTTAACAGTCATTTACTTTGTATGTCTACCATACTCACCACATATTGGGTGGACACCATACACTAGGTCCACACATTATTTTCTATCCTTTTTCTCCCCACCCTCAAAAGTGACTGAGGCTCTGAGTGGTGAATACATCCGCTGAAGGAGGTAGAACTGGGATTGAGTCAAGGCTTTGGCCTCAGTTATAAAGTCACACACCTTCGATTATATTGCAATACCCTCTTTCTTCTGCTGTGGTTCATTAGAAACAATGCCAGTGCAACCCCAGGATGTGGACGTACAAAGCAAATGACATACAAGTTCCTAACAGTACTGGTCCATGGCCTGTTAGGAACTGGGTGGCATAGTAGGAGGTGAGCAGCAGGTGAGCATTGCCACCTGAGCTCCACCCCCTGTCAGATCACTGGCGGCATTAGATTCTCATAGGAGCACGAGCCCTATTGTGAACTGTGCATGCCAAGGATCTAGGTTGCTCGCTCCTTACAAGAATCTAATGCCTGATGATCTGAGGTGGAACAGTTTCATCCCGAAACCATCTTCATGCCCCCCACATCCCTGGAAAAATTGTCTTTCACGGAACTGGTACCTGATGCCAAAAGGTTGGGAATTGCTGTTAGAGGACACAAGACCATAGTCCAGGCATCACAGTCACATCCCACAGACACCACCTCCCATTGGCTTCCTGGATGACAGGCACAGTGTCCAGGAGGAAAAGAGAAAAGAGCAGATCAGAAAAGTCAATCTGGTACACAAACCCATAAGGGATGATACACTTTGCAGGCATCATCTGAGGGTAGTATTAAGAGCTTGTGGAGAAAAGGGAAACCTTGTACATACACTATTATTAGAGATGTCAATTAGTGGTGACTATGGAAAACTGTATGGAGGTTCCTCAAAAACTAAAAACAGAATTACCGTATGATCCAGCAATTTCACTTCTGGGTATTTACCCAAAAGATTTGAAATCAGTATGTTGAAGAGAAATCTCTGCTCCCATGTTCACCGCAGTGCTACTCGTAATAGCCAAGTTATGGAAGCAACTAAAGTGTTCGCCTGTCACACTTCAAATCTCTCTTGCAGGAAGAGCCCTTGGAGGGGCTTCCCTGATTAGTCAGCCTTATCCAGGTTAACCTCTGTCTTAAGGTAAACTGCTTTGGGACCTTAAGTACATCTGCCAAACCCCTTCCCAGCAGTACCTAGAACAGTATGGAATTGAATGAGTGGGAGAGAGTACGTGTAAAACAGGAGCCAGGAATCTTTGGAACCATCTTAGAATCCTTCCTACCACAGATACATTTTTCTTACCAACTCTCGCTTGGATCAAAGCAAGATGGGACAGACAGCTAAGGTACAGCACGAGAGCTATAGTTAATAGTATTGTATTCTATACTCGAAATTTGCTAAGAGAGTAGATTTAGGTATTCTTACCACAAAAAGTGGGGAGAGACTATGTGAGATGATGAATATGTTAATTACCTTGACTATAGTAAGCATCTCACTATACCTATATACATCAAAGCATCATGTTGAGTTTCTTAAATATACACGATTAAAATTTTTTAAAAGACATGTATCTTTTATAAAAACGGGACAATAAAATTATGAGAAATCTACCTTTTATGAACAGCTCATAAAATAATTCTTTAAAGATTGTTCTCATGATTTTATAATCATACCCTGTATGTGGGACACCCAAGTCTCTTCAGCCAGCACTTAGAAGAAATGGAAGTTAAAGATGCTAATGATGCTGTACTATTAGACAGTATTTAGGAATAATCCCAAATACTCCTCAGTATAAGGTGTAAGCCACTTAACCTTTTTATGCCTATCTTATCACCCATAAAAGAAAGAGATGTTTACCTGGTAAGACTGATATGAGAGTTTAAGGATCCATTTTACATAAATGATTATGCCAACGAACATCCGTCATTTCTTGCAAACTCACCACCTACAGGCACTGTACATACTTCTGAGGGTATTGCAATAGAATCGAAGGTGTGTGACTTTATAACTGAGGCCAAAGCCTTGACTCAATCCCAGTTCTGTCTCCTTCAGCGAATATATTCACTACTCAGAGCCTCAGTCACTTTTGAGGGTGGGGAGAAAAAGGATAAAAAATAATGTGTGGACCTAGTGTATGGTGTCCACTCGATATATGGTGAGTATGTAAATACCTACGCTATAGAAATACTCTTTCTAAAACTGTTACGCCATCATTCAAGTAACACCTTCATTATTTTTGCCAGAACTGCATACCATCTATTCATCGGTTTACTTAATACTGTTTAGAGCAACTATTTTACATCCATGAAAACATGGTTTTGATATGCTTATTTCATTTTTTTGTAAGATCGTGTTAAAATAAATGCTTTGCTATTAAAATAAAAGTACACTAACCAAAATTACCATGTGTACTACCACAGATAAAAATACCATGCATTGGGAAATGTGAAAAGCCACTTTTAAATGAAAAAGAGTGTTCCTTAGGGTTCCTGAAGAAATAAATTGGGAGCTACCCATATTTCAAATAACTTAATTTTGTTTTTTCAGAATGCCATGGAATTCAACTCATCTGAATTTTAAATTAAGCCTAAGGAAAACGAAAAAAAAAAAATGTGTTCAGCTAAAACGAAATGAAAATATACCAGGGCCAGAACTCACGCTCAGATATTTGCAATTCCAAGGCCTGTGCTTTTCATAACATAACAAAATAAATGGAAGAAATGAGAAGAAGGCAGATGAGGAGGTGGGGTGGGGAAGAGAGTAGAGAAGGAAAGACAGAATTGCAGAGGAAGGTCAACTAGCCAGTGGATATCCAGAGAGACAGAAACAGAGCCAAAGAAAGCAAGAAAGGCAGAGAGAGAGAAGAGAGGACAGAGAGGGACAGAGAGAGATGGAGGCAGAAAAAAAGAGACAGAGACACAGAAAGAGACAGAAACAGAATACATTAGGAGGAAGCGGGGAAGGATTTGGTAGATTCTTAAGTGATTATAAACTTTTATTACCCCAAACACTCCTGTGGGCTTTAAAAGAAAGTGACCTCCTATCACTTCTCTTTGAATGTTATTTAGTTGATCAATAGCTCTTCAGCTGTTAAGCCTTTAGAATCGAGGTGACATGGAATCCCCTTCAGGCAATATTTTGAACTGTACCCTTTGTGGTTTTTTTGTTTGTTTGTTTTTGTTTTTGTTTTGAGACGGAGTCTCGCTCTGTCGCCTAGGCTGGAGTGCAGTGGCCAGATCTCTGCTCACTGCAAGCTCCGCCTCCCGGGTTTATGCCATTCTCCTGCCTCAGCCTCCCAAGTAGCTGGGACTACAGGCACCCGCCACCTCGCCCAGCTAGTTTTTTGTATTTTTTAGTGGAGACGGGGTTTCACCATGTTAGCCAGGATGGTCTTGATCTCCTGACCTCGTGATCCGCCCATCTCGGCCTCCCAAAGTGCTGGGATTGCAGGCTTGAGCCACCACGCCCGGCCTGGACTGTACCCTTTGTTTATCATCAGGGCAGGTCTGATTTTTTTCTGAATTCAGGATCTGAATAAATCAATCTGGGATCCTTAACTCGAAGTCTCTGCTTTTGGTCTGATTGTGCTATGGCAATGGTTCTAATTGTACTATGGCAACCGACTGAAAATGATGTTGAACAAGAGAATGAGATGGTTTCCTTTTGACTTTCCTTTTACTGCTAAGTGATTCTCAGGTGGTGGATTTCTTCCAGACATTTGCTTCTACAACTGGAATTAAATTTTCTGCCTTTGCCACTTCCTGTCCCAAGAAGCACCACAGTGCTGCCTGCTCAATACCTAGGGAAGAGCACTTTCTTTCTATATTTTAATTAGGCCCTGACATCTGGTATGGACTGTGAGTGCTTATTTGCACACCTGCAGGCTATTGGCTGTAAAGGCGCCCAGCCTATGTGGAGATTACCAGTGCAGATGGAGACTGCAGTCATTTAATTTAATAGAGCAATTGTGTGGGCCTTGTAGAATGTACTGCAATTGTGAAATGTGGGCCCCGTCCCAATTCCAGGTACTCTGTGCTGTTCATTATGTAACATGCACTTCATTCTCCTGTCAATCTTTATAATAAACACAGTCAGAAGAGAGGATTGGCAACAGAGCTGTCTTTGAAACCTTTCAGGGGAGAAGGAAGAGAGCTGGGTCTCTAGAAAATAATTAAATTTATAAAGACAATGGAATTTGCCAACAATTTAAAAAATCACCTACCCTCCTCTGTTAAACAAATACCCCTATATGGCTCCAACTCATCTATTGAGCCTCTGTCTTTCAGTGTGCAGCAGATGGTACACATGGGGCACTGAGAAGGAAGCAGATGTAACCGGAAATGGTCAGGGTGGCCTTGTGTGCACTTGTGTCTCCGTGACATGGGGAAGACCCCTTACTTGCCAACTCCAGACTGAGGCTCCTGTTTTCAGAGCTCATCCGTCACACTGTTTCATTTACCCCTGTGTCCTGCATCTCCAGTGTCAGGCCTCTGAGCCCAAGCCAAGCCATCGCATCCCCTGTGACATGCACGTATACGCCCAGATGGCCTGAAGTAACTGAAGAATCACAAAAGAAGTGAAAAGGCCCTGCCCAGCCTTAACTGATGACATTCCACCACAAAAGAAGTGAAAAGGGCCAGTCATTGCCTTAAGCGATGACATTACCTTGTGAAATTCCTTTTCCTGGCTCATCCTGGCTCAAAAACTCCCCCACTGAGCACTTTGTAACCGCCACTCCTGCCTGCCAGAGAACAGCCCCCCTTTGACTGTAATTTTCCTTTACCTACCCAAATCCTATAAAACGGCCCCACCCTTATCTCCCTTCGCTGACTCTCTTTTCGGACTCAGCCCACCTGCACCCAGGTGATTACAAAGCTTTATTGCTCACACAAAGCCTGTTTGGTGGTCTCTTCACACGGACGCGCATGCACCCAGTACCTCTCCCAGTGTCCAACATAGTGTGTGTTCTCAGCAGGCATTTGTGGAAAGACAGGAGAAACAGTAGGACAACTGCGGTAGTATTGCCAAATCCCTGATGCCCATCAGCTTCCTGAATGCATCTTTCTGGATGTTCTTAAAGCTTTAAGCCCACCCTGGGTAACTTGATGGGAATTTCCACCTGTCAGTATATTCTCTGGCTATAAAACTGAGATGCTGTTCATTGGCTTATATTGTTTCCTACTTATTTCTTGCATGTCTGTGTCCCAGTTCCTTTAGGTTTTAGCTGAGGAAGCAGAGCACTTGTAACATAGTAGCAAATGATATAAACAGAATAATGCCTAATGCCATGATACTGATTAAAAGTTGAAAGGAGAAGAATTCTCTGGCCCTGGAAAGTGAGAATGACCTTGCTTTAGATCATGATGTATGGGTAGTCTGAGAAATTGTTGGAAGAGTTAAAGAAGAAAGGCAATATAAAGGAGTTAACAGCATGGATTTTGAACAGGCCTGGCTTACACACCCAGCTTCACCATTTTTCAGCCGTATGAATTTAGGTACGTGGCATAATCTCTCTAAAACATAGTTTCTCTTTTAAAAAATGAGCATGATTGTGAGGATGCCACGTGACTTCTAGAAATAATAAAGATTAAAAGAAGCAATAGGTGTAAAGGATTTAGCAAAATTCTAGACATACAGTAAATTAATGCTTTAAAATTCACGATGATAATGGGAAGAAATAGGAGGAGGATGACAATGATGGTAATGACCAAGACCCCAGGGTAGGCTGGCCTGACTGGAGGAAAGGAAAGAGACTGCGTACCTGGGGAAGGAGTTGGGGGTGAAGGAAGTGTAGCATCAGGTAGGGATAGAGGAACAGGTTGAAGAAAACCTGAAAAACTGAGAAATACTGAGAGAGAAAAAAATTTACTTGCAATAAATGCAAGGGAGTCAGACTTCAGAACAAATGCAAAACACACGTCTTTAAGGGAATAAATGGAAAAATTATCAAGGATACCAAGTTTACATTTGTCTGCTCGCAGAGGAAAAACGGCTTTCTCATGCAACTGCAATATTCAGAAGGATCAAGACACAGCCACAGACACCAGCATAGCAAGAATCCAAGATTACACTGCTTTTGCTACGGAGCCAAGGTTTATGTGAAATAATTAAAGTTCAAATAATTTGAGGACCAGAACCAACCAGAGTAACCTGTTATCTTGGGGGGTTTCTGCACACGTGACCCTCACACCATATTGGAAGCAAAGTGTCATTTTTTTGCTTCTACCAGGGTAATAGTTATAATACATTCTATGGCAACAGATAATTCCAGTTTGAGGACTTAGGATTCAGAGAGACTTGGGTTCAAATCCCAGAATTACCATTAAATGGCACTGTGAGCTTAGAAAATATGCTTAATGTCTCTGAAGCACGGTCTTCATTTGGAAAAAGGGGATGAAAATATCATTTCTTTTTATGGATTAAATTATAGTTAATCATTAAGCATAGTGCCTGACACATTGGGAGTATTCAGTCCAAGAGAGCTGCTTTTCCCAGGTTGCCCAAAGTGCAACTTCCTCTGATTGCTCAAGAGACACAAGGAAAATACCAATTCAAAGAAGAGAATGTTGACCTATATCAAGCTTGTCCAACCCGTGACCCAGGACAGCTTAGAATGCAGAACAACAAAAAATGTATTAACTTTCTTAAAACACTATGAGTTTTTTTGCATTTTTTTAAGCTTATCAGCTATCTGTTACTATTAATGTATTCTATGTGTGGCCCAAGACAATTATTTTTTTTTTCCATTGTGGCCCAGGGAAGCCAAAACATTGGACATCCCTAACCTAGATGATCCTGGGAGCCTGGAACTTCTCCACCAAGCTTGAAAAATCCCCCAAAGACTGAGTAGGAGCAGGTGTTAAACTGCGGCTGCCTTGACCATGATCCGGGTGAAGGTGTGTGTGTGAAATAGCACCATTGTGCCCACAGTCATCCATAGCAAAATGAGAAAAATAAAATGTAATACTTTTTTCTAAAGCTAATTTTTTTAATTTAAGGGATGATTGTTTATTCTAAGATCATGTCCTTCCTAACTTTTTAAAATTATTCAATCGTTTTGGGGGAACAGTTGCTGTCTGGTTAAATGTTTAAGTTCTTTAGCGGTGATTTCTGATATTTTGGTGCACCCATCACCCAAGCAGTGTATGTCTAGTCTTTATCCCTCATCTCCCTCCCACCCTTCATCCCAAGTCCTCTGAGTGCAATGTATCATTTTTATGCCTTTGCATCCTCATAGTTGAGTTCCCACTTACAAGTGAGAACATACAACATTTGATTTTCCATTACTGAGTTACTTTACTTAGAATGATGTTCTCCAGCCTCATTCAGGTTGCTGTGAATGCCATTGCTTCATTCCTTTTTATGGCTGAGTAGTATTCCATGGGGTGTGTGTGTGTGTGTGTGTGTGTGTGTGTATTTATCAACTCATTGGTTGGTGGACATTTAGGCTGGTTCTGTATTTTTGCAATTGCAAATTGTGCTGCTATAAACATGGGTGTGCAAGTGTCTTTTTCATAATATGACTTTTCTTTTCCTCTGGGCACATACCCAGTAGTGGGATTGCTGAATCAAGTGGTAGTTCTACTTTTAGTTCTTTAAGGAATCTCCATACTGTTTTCCACAGTGGTTATACTAGTTTACACTCTCACCAGCAGTGTAAAAGTGTTCCGTTTTCACCACATCCACGCCAACATCTATTTTTTTTTTTTTTAATTTTTAAATTATGGCTATTCTTTCCAGAGTAAGGAAGTATCACATCGTGGTTTTGATTTGCATTTTCCCAATAATTAGTAATCTTGAGCATTTTTTTCATGTATTTCTTGACCATTTGTATATCTTCTCTTGAAAATTTTCTATTCAGGCCCTTAGTCCATTTCTTGATAGGATTATTTGTTTTTTTCTTGCTGATTTGTTTGGGTTTCTTGCAGATTCTGGATATTAGTTTTTTGTCAGATGCATAGTTTGTGAATATTTTCTCCCACTCTGTGGGTTGTCTGCTTACTGATTATTTCCTTTGCTGAGCAGAAGCTTTTTAGTTTAAGTTCCATCTATTTATCTTCGTGCTTGTTGCATTTACTTTTAGATTCTTGGTCATGAAGTTTTTGCCTAAGCCACTGCCTAGAAGGGTTTTGCTGATATTATCTTCTAGAATTTTTAGGGTTTCAAGTCTTAGGTTTAAGTATTTGATCCAACTTGAGTTGATTTTTGTATAAAGGTGAGAGATGAGGATCCAGTTTTATTCTTCTATATGTGGCTTGCTAACTATCCCAGCACCATTTGTTGAATAGAGTGTTCTTTCCCCAACTTTATGTTTGTGTTTGCTTTGTCAAAGATCAGTTGGCTATAAGTATTTGGCATTATTTCTGGGTTCTCTATTCTGTTCCATTGGTGAATGTGCCTGTTTTTATACCAGTACCATGCTGTTTTGGTAACTATATCCTTATAATATAGATTGAAGTTGACTAATGTGATGCCTCCAGATTTGTTCTTTTTTCTTACTCTTGCTTTGACTATGCGGGCCCTTTTTTTGTTCTGTATGAATTTCAGAAATGTTTTTTCTAGGTCTGTGAGGAATAATGGTGACATTTTTATGGAAATTGCATTGAATCTGTAGATTGCTTTTGGCAGTAGGGTCATTTTCACAATATTGATTCTACCCATTCATGAGCATGGGATGTTTTTACATTTGTTTGTTATCTATGATTTCTTTCAGCAGTGTTTTGTAGTTTTCCTTGTAGAGATCTTTCACCTCCTTGATTAGATACATTCCTAAGTATTTTTACTTGATTTTTCATTTTTTTGCAACTATCATAAAAGGGGTTGAGTTCTTGATTTGATTCTCAGGTCAGTCACTGTTGGTATATAGCAGTGCTACTGATTTGTGTACATTAATTTTGTATCCTGAAACTTTACTGAATTCGTGTATCAGATATAGGAAGCTTTTGGAAGAGTCTTTAGGGTTTCCTAGGCATATGATTTTATCAGCAAACAGCAACAGTTTGACTTCCTCTTTATCAATGTGGATGCCCCTTATCTCTTTCTCTTGTCTGGTTGCTCTGGCTAGGACTTCCAGCACTATGCTGAATAGAAGTGGCGAAAGTGGGCATTCTTGTCTTGTTCCAGTTCTTAGGGAGTATGCTTTCAACTTTTTTCCATTTAGTATAATGTTGGCGGTGGGTTTGTCATAGATAGTTTTTATTACCTTAGGGTATGTCCCTTCTATGCTGATTTTGCTGAGGTTTTTAATCATAAAGAGATGCTGAATTTTGTCAGATGCTTTTTTCTGCATCTATTGAGATGATCATGTGATTTTTATTTTTACTTCTGTTTATGTGCTGTATCACATTTATTGACTTGCGTATAGTTAAACCAGCCCTGCATCCCTGGTATGCAACCCACTTGTTGATATTGTATTATCTTTTTGATACGCTGTTGAATTCAGTTAGCTGGTATTTTGTTGAGGATTTTTGCATCTATGTTCATCAGGGATATTTGTCTGTAGTTTTTGCTGTTGTTATGTCCTTTCCTAGTTTTGAGATTAGGGTAATACTGGTTTCATAGAATGATTTGGGGATAATTCCCTATTTCTCTGTCTTTTGGGATAATTTCAGTAGGACTGGTACCAATTCTTCTTTGAATGTCTGATAGAATTCAGCTGTGAATTTGGTCCTGGACTTTCTTTTGTTGGCAATTTTTAAATTACTATTTCAATCATGCTACTTGTTCGTCTGTTCAGAGTTTCTATTTCTTCCTGGTTTAAGAGAGTTGTATATTTCCAGGAATTTATCCATCTCCTCTAGGTTTTCTAGTTTATGCGCATTGTATATTTCCAGGAATTTATCCATCTCCTCTAGGTTTTCTAGTTTATGCGCATAAAGGTGTTCATAGCAGCCTTGAATGATCTTTTGTATTTCTGTGGTATCAATTGTAATGGACCCCATCTTGTTTCTAATTGAGCTTATTTTGATCTTCTCTCTTCTTTTTTTGGTTAATCTCCCTAATGGTCTATTGATTTTGTTTATCTTTTGAAAGAACCAGCTTTTTGTATCATTTACCTTTTACATATTTTTTGTTTCAATTTCATTTAGTTCTGCTCTGATCTTTGTTATTTTTATTCTGATGGGTTTGGGTTTGGGTTTGGTTCGTTCTTGTTTCTCTGGTTCCCTGAGGTATAACCCTAGATTATCTATTTATGCTCTTTCAGACTTTTTGATGTAGGCACTCAATGTTATGAACTTTCATTTTAATACTGCTTTTGCTGTATCCCAGAGGTTTTGAAAGGTTGTGTCAGTATTATTCAGTTCAAATAATTTTTTAATTTCCATCTTGGTTTCATTATTGACCCAAGGATCATTCAGGAGCAGATTTTTAATTTCCATGTATTTGTATAGTTTTGAAGGTTCATCTTGGAGTTAATTTTAAATTTTATTTCACTGTGGTCTGAGAGAGTGCTTGATATTATCTCGAGTTGCTTACATTGATTGAGACTTGTTTTGTGGCCTATCATATGGTCTATCTTGGAGAATGTTCCATGTGCTGATGAATAGAATGTATATTCTGCAGTTGCTGGGTAGAATGTTCTTAAATATCTGTTGAGTCCATTTGTTCTCGGGTATAGTTTAAGTCTATCATTTATTTGTTGACTTTCTGTCTTGATGGCATGTCTAGTGCTGTCAGTGGAGTGTTGAAGTCCATCACTATTATTATGTTGCTGTCTCTCTCCTTTCTTAGGTCTAGTAGTAGTTGTTTTATAAATTTGGGCACTCCAGTGTTAGGTGCATATACATTTAGGATTGTGATATTTTCCTGTTGGACTAATCCTTTTATCATTATATAATGTCCCTCTTTGCCTTTTTTAACTTTGTTGCTTTGATGTCTGTTTTATCTGATGTAAGAATAGCTATTCCTGCTTGCTTTTGGTGTCCATTTTCATGGAATATCTTTTTCCATCCCTTTACCTTAAGTTTATGTGAGTCCTCATGTGTCAGATGAGTTTCTTGAAGACAGCAGATACTTGTTGAATTTTTATCCATTCTGCCATTCTATATCTTTTAAGTGGAGCACTTAGGCCACTTACATTCAACATTAGTATTGAGATGTGAGATACTGTTCTGTTCATTATGTTAGTTGTTGCCTGAATACTTTGTGGGTGTTTTTTTTTTTTTTTTTTTATTGCGTTTTTGTTTTATTAATCCTGTGAGACTTACGCATTAAGGAGGTTCTATTTTGGTATATTTTGAGGTTTTCTTTCAAGTTTTAGAACTCCTTTTGGCATTTCTTATAGTGCTGGCTTGGTAGTGGCAAATTCTCTCAGCATTTGTTTATTTGAAAAAGGTGTTATCTCTTCTTCATTTATAAAACTTAGTTTTGCTGGATACAAAATTCTTGGCTGATAATTATTTGTTTAAGGAGGCTAACAACACGACCCCAATCCCTTCTGGCTTGTAGGGTTTCTGCTGAGAAATCTGTTAATCTGATAAGTTCTTCTTTATAGGTTACCTAATGCTTTTGTCTCACAGCTCTTAAGATTCTTTCCTTCATCATGACTTTAGATAACCTGATGACTATGTGCCTAGGTAATGATCTCTGTGATGAATTCCCCAAGTGTTTGTTGGGCTTCTTGTATTTGAATATCTAGATCTCCAGCAAGACATTTTCCTCAATTATTTCCTCAAATAAGTTTTTCAAATGTTTAGATTTCTTTTCTTCCTCAGGAAAACCAATTATTCTTACATTTGGGTGTTTAACATAATCCCAACTTTCTTGGAAGCTTTGTTCATTTTTTAAATTCTTTTTTCTTTGTCTTTGTTGGATTAGGTTAATTCAAAAGCCTTGTCTTCAAGCTCTGAAGTTCTTTCTTCTACTTGTTTAATTCTATTGTTAAACTTTTCAGTGTATTTTGCATTTCTCTAGGTGTATCTTTTATTTCCAGAAGTTGTGATTGTCTTTATGATATCTATTTCTCTGGAGACTTTTCCATCCATATCCTGCATTTTTTAATTTTTTAAAGTTGAACTTCACCTTTCTCTGATACCTCCTTGAGTAGCTTAATAATCATCCTTCCGAATTCTTTATCTGGCAATTTAGAGATTTCTTCTTGGTTTGGATTCATTGCTGGAGAGCTAGTGTGATCTTTTAGCAGTGTTATGGAAACTGTTTTGTCATATTAACAGAATTACTTTTCTGGTCCCTTCTCATTTGGGTAGACCATTTCAGTGGAAAGCTCTGAAACTCAAGAGCTGTTGTTCAGATTCTTTTGTCCCACAGGGAAATCCCTTGATGTGATGCTCTCCCCATTTCTCTAGGGATGGAGCTTCCTAAGAGCCAGACTGCAGTGATTGTTATTGCCCTTCTAAGTCTAGCCACCCAGCAAGGCTACTGGGCCCTGGTGCTGGGGAATGTGGGCTGGTGCTGGGGAATGTCTGCAAAGAGTCCTGTGATGTGATCCATCTTCAGGTCTTCCAGCCATGGATACCAGCACCTGCTCTGGTAGAGGTGGCAGGGGGATGAAGTGGATGCTGTGAGAGTCCTTGGTTGTATTTTTCTTTAGTGCACTGGTTTTCTTGAATGCTGGTTATGCTAGCAGTGAAGTTGTCACTTGGACAGACTCAGGACCTCTGGTTAGCCATGGTGTTGCAGACAGTGGAATTAGCTGTTTGTTTTCTCCTTCTTTGTAGCGGGATGGTTCTGTTCTGAGTTGCTGTCTATTGAGTACTCTAAAAGTAATTTTAAGAGTGCGCCAGCTTTAGTAACAGAAGGGGGATATAATCTTGCCCTACACTGACCAGGATGAGTACTTGGGTTTCTGAGGTGATGGGTGGACCTATAGAGGTGCCAAGAGATTATGTCTTTTGTCTTTGACTACCAGGGCAGGTAGAGAAAAACCATCAGGTGGGGGCAGGGTTAGGTGGGACTGAGCTCAGACTCACCGTGGGTAGGGCCTGATGCGGCCACTGTAGGGGATAAGGGTGTGGTTCTCAGGCCAATGTAGTTATGTTCACAAGGAAATGATGGCTGCTTCCATTGCATCATACAGGTCTCTAGGGAAGTGGGGGAAAGCCGGCAGTGACAGAACTCACCCAACTCCCAGGCAGCCAGCAAGGACAGGCTCACTCCAGTTGTGTCCCACCAAGTTTGTATCCAAGCAGCTGGCAGGCAGGCTTTCTAACATTTTTAACAAAACCAGGTTGAGGGTGAAAGTCGTTGACTGGTTTTGTTTTTTATTTTGTTTTTCTTTTAATGACCTTAATTGGAAAAGAAAAAAATTTGGCAATCCTAGTTCAGCTGCCAAAATTTCTTAGAAAATGTTACTGTAGCATATAATCCAAAAGAATGGGGAACCTTGGTTTAGAAAGCAGAAACCCCTTGTTTTGCCAACTGGGACATTAGGAACAATCACAGTGCCTTTTTTTCATGAGTATTGTGTATGCAGAGGATACAGGAAGCAAGGTCTTAGGGAAAAAAGAATTCTAACCTGCTTGGTTATCGCTTATTTCAAAATGCAAGCACACAATTTAAAATCCAGTCACACCTCCTTTTACTGAGCTAGAAGCCTGCTATTACAAGTGTTTGTAAAGTGCCTGTTAGCAGTTAATAAGTAAAGGTGTTGGCTTAAGGTGCTCAGACAGCCTAATTTGCCTGGAATAGGATGAAATTTGATCCCTCTCTTGATGTTCAGATTTGGGGAGTCATATTCTAAAACTCTTGGTACTTTCCTCCATTGCTTAAAGATACAGTTCTAAGAATATTTGTGAAATGTGAAAGACAGGGCCCAAGACCCTGTGAGCATGGCTTACACGTTGCCTCTGCAGTAATGGCTGTGGTGGAACTGCTGGAAGTCTTGGAATGACTCCAGCACGCCTATTGACAAGCAAATTCTGGAGCACAGCCAGAGTGGAAATGAAGGATGAGTTATTATATTGAAACAGGAAATAGAATTTAAGAAAATAGGTGCAAAATTCGGATTTTCTCTCTGGAGGAAGATGTTTCTGAAAAGAAAATAATTAACCTTTGGTGAGGTTGGAATGTAAGGAATGAAAAGTTTGCATGAGGAAGGCGAAAAGGCATGCTTGGAGGGAGCACAGAAAAAAGCAGACCTATGGATATTCCTTTGGGTGTAGACATATTGACAGTTCCTACACAGCCTACTGCTGTAGGTGTCTATAAAACATTAAGCTCTGATATGTGGAAAGACCAGATTTAGAAAGGCCTCAGCTATTCACCCATGCCTTACTGAGTTCAGTAAAACACATGGAGAAATAATAATCTTTTTAAAAAAAAAAAAGGGAAAAAAACTTGCTTGTTTATTTTCTTTTGTGCATTCAGTGAATGCTAATTATAGACACATCACTTATGGGTGACAAAGCTATTCTCTGATTATCTGGGTTAAAGCCTTGGAATTAGTTATTGTGTTTACCTGTGTTTCCTTCGTGATACAAACTAAGGACTAAGTTGTTATTCAAAATGTTAATTGTCATTCCAGAAGGGGCTTTGAAAAAATTATAATCTAGATAGATCTACCAGACAGATACCAGTCAGGACTTTTCTTATGAAGCATACAAAATATTTAATGGTGTCTGTGCCTAGAATTGGATTCAAGTCAGACAATAAGGCAAATTCAGAGAAAATGATTAGAGTTTGAAAGGGCCCAGAAAGACAAATCTAACCTCTTTTCCAGATTCTTAAATCATAATTTTTTATGACTCAAAAAAAGCTCTAATGATCATATAATAATTTATTATGGATTGTGTTTCTGAGTTGATTATTATTTTGAAGCTACAGAGTCTGAGACCCTAAAATGCCCAAATCCAGCTCTGCTAATCATCCTACTGCTTTGTGGATTTCCCAGGAAAATCATGCACCACAGCAGACAGTGAAAAAAGATGGAAAGTATTACATTATTGATAGCTGTGAAAATGCTTCAAAGCTCTGATTAAAAGGTTGGATTAACTCACAAGGTTTACTGAGATCTAAATTCTTCTTCTTACCTGCCCTCTCTCTCTTTCTCTACTCTCCATCTAAATCTTGACTCCCATGTTCCAAAACATGACCCTGCAGGAAAGAAGGAATGACCAGGCCCCAAAAGGGATCCAAGTCTACTCACCCACCTGTGGGCATGGAGTCAGAAAAGAGAGAGGCTAGCAGTCTCCCCAGATGGCCTGGCCTGCCTACATCTGCTACATCTGTTTATCACAGAGACAGGAAGACAGAGTATGAGAAAGAGGCTGGAGCTTTTCAGGGTACAATGATATTGTCCCCTAGTTGCCTCCATGTCAGTGTTTTGATCAGTCAGATAAGCATCTTCTCCTGTAAAGGAACCAAGAGGACAGTGAACAGAGATGAAAGCCTTGTGATATAGAGATATATTTCTGAAGTGCATGTTTATGCCTCTCTAATAACAATAATATCTGCCATGTATCAAGTATGTAGTATGTGCTACATGCTGTTCAGAGGGCTTTATGTATGTTACCTCATTTCATCTTCACAGGAACCTGTAGTGTTGACATTGTGATACTCAAGTTACGGATTAAAAAAAACAACAACACAAGCTCAGAAAGGACAAGTTTCACCTCCTTCAGCTATCTACCCAGTGTTTAAATACCCACCGTGATGGATAGTCACATTGGCTACTGTTGGTTTATAAAAATAGAAAATTCACTTTTACCCCCACTCCCACCCTAGATAGCTTAATTCTACTATTGGTAATTCTGATCATGATTAATTTCCCCCTGCTATTAAAAATGTTGACTCTCTATAGCCTACTACACGGACTACTATTTGTATCTTCTATAATGGTGGTTCTCAACCAGGGTGATTTTACCCCCAGTAGATATTTGACAATGTCTGGAGACATTTTTGGTTGCCACATTTGGGAGTCGGGGTGCTACTGGCATCTCACAGGTAGAGGCCAGAATGCTGCTAAGCACCCTACAATGCACAGGACAGTTCCCTGCAACAAAGACTTATCCAGCCTAAAATGCCAATAGTTCTAAGATTGGGAAATCCTGTTCTGCAGCCACACAGGGCAAATTGGATTACATTCTGCATTAGCCCTTAGATGTCTCGAGAAAACAATAATGATACATCTAATACCTCCACTATATTATATGCCCCCATTCATACCACACTGACTTTCCAGTCTTCCTATGCCTACCTGTTTAAAATTCCATTTTAAAAAAAGGCTCAGAAGACTAACTGAACTACCCAAGGTCAAATACTAGCGGAAAAACAAAGCCAGCCCCAGATCTGAGATTACTTACCTCCAATTTCAATTACCTTCCAACTATATCATGTCTAATCTTTCAATCTATTCATTGGGAATGAAAGTGAATAATACAGATAATGTCTCTATTCTCACAAAGTTTATACTCCAGTGAACATTAACTCAACATTTTCCCTACCCATGTATGAATTGTCTTCTCTACTGTCATTTGATTTGGTATTATCAACTTCTAAAGCCAATAAAAAAAAATTCCCATAGTCAAGGCCCTCAAAGGAAAGCAATAACTACTTTCATGTCAAATAAAAGTCTGTGCATATAGATCAGTAGAACAGAAGAGTCCAGAAGTGAACCCATACAAATGATTTTGACAAAGGTACCACAGCAGTTCAATGGGAAAAGGATAATCTTTTTGACAAATAATGCTAAAACAATTGAATAGTCATGTGTAAAAAGATAAATCTTGAACGCTATTTCATACTATAAACAAAAATTAAATCAAAATGGACCATGAACCTGAATGCAAGATCTAAAATTACAATATGTATTTTAAGAAAGAAAAAAATGTTGGGGACCTTGAGCTCGGTGAAGATTCCTTTAAAACAACAACAAAGCATGAACTGTTTTAAAAAATCAATAATTTGCATTTCATAAAATCAAAAACTTTTCAATTTACAAAAGACTTACAAAAGTAAAGCAAGCTATATACTAGGAAAAAAAATTTGCATGACATGTGTTTAACAGAAGACCTATATCTAAAATATATAAAGAACTCTTGTAACTTAACAAGACAACCCATTTAAAAAATAGGCAAGAATGATGTGATTATTACGCAGTGCATGCCTGTATCAAAACATGCTAGGTACCCCATAAATATATACACCTACTGTGTACCCACAAACATTAAAAGTTTTAAAAAGAGATTTGAACAGACACATCAAAAAAATTTCAGATGGCAAATAAACACATGAAAAATGCAACATTGTTAGTCTATAAGGAAATGCAAATTAGAACCACAATGAAATATCACTACAACTCACTAGAATGACTAAAAATTAAAAACACTATGTCAAGTATTGGCAAGGATGTGGAACCACTGGAATGTGCATACACCACTGCTGGGAATGCAAAATGGTGAAATCACTTTGTAAACAATCTGGCCACTTCTTAAAAAGTTAAACATGTAACTACTCTTCAACCAAGTCATTGACCTCCTAAGTATTTATCCAAGAGAAAAGAAAAATATATCCTCACAAAGACCTATAGATGAACATTCAGAGTAGCTTTATTTATACAGCGAAAAACGATAAAAACCCAATATCAATAAGTAAATAATTTGTGGTGTATCTGTACAATAAGAAGGAAAGAATTACTGACACATGCAACAATATGAATCAAACTCAAAATAGAGTCGAAAAAGGTAGACCTTCTCCACACCAAAAAAAAAAAAAGAAAGTACATAATGCAAATAATTTATAGAACAGAAATTAACCAGTGATTGCTAGGATAACAGGGGTGGGTTGTTGTGGAGACTTATAAATGGGAAAATAGAAACTTCTAGGTTGATGGATATGTTCATTATCTTGATTGCAATGATAATTTCATGAATGTATACATATGTCAAAACTCATCAGATTGTTCACTTTAGATGCAGTCATGCACCTCCTAATGACATTTTGGTAAATGACAGACCACACGTATGACAGTGGTTCCATAAAAGTATATCATATTTTTACATATTTATATGATATATTTTACATATTTATATTATACAATATAGCCTACGTGTGTAATAGGCTATACTATCTAACTTTGTGTAAATGCACTCTGCGATGTTCACGTAACAATGAAATAGTCTAATGATGCTAATATCGTTTGGATTTGTGTCCCGCTCAAATCTCATGCCAAATTTGAGGGGCCTGGTAGAAGGTGATTGGATCATGGGGTGGATATTTCCCTCGCTGTTCTTGTGAAAATGAGTGAGTTCTCAGGAAATCTGATCATTTAAAAGTGTGTGGCACCTCTTCCTTCGCTTTCTTTTCTACCACCATGTAAAGAAGGTGCTTACTTCCCCTTTGCCTTCTGCCATGATTGTAAGTTTCTTGAGGCTTCCCAGTCATGCTTCCTGTTAAGCCTGCAGAACTATGAGTCAATTAAACCTCTTTGCTTCATAAATTACCCAGTCTCAGGTAGTTCTTTATAGCAGCGTGGAAACAGACTAATACAGATATAGCAGTGTGAAAATGGACTATTACAGCATTTCTCAGAATGTATTCCCTTTTCTGGGTGAAGCATGACTGTATGTGGAGTGTATTATACCTTAAATATACCTCAATAAAACTGTAGAAAAATGAAATAAAATAAATAAAAGGCAACATGTCGGTGATCTTTGGCTCCCTTTTCCCATTTGAGGGGCTGTGGCATCTGTTTCTATCCTGTAGGGCTAACCACAGTGGCCGCATGAATGCCTTCTTTTAGTGCCAGCCCCTGAGACCTCCAAAGCCCTGTCATCACTAGGAGGGTTCTACTGGTATAGGCATTCAGTGATTAGCCTGCCTATCCACAAAGAACTAAAAAGGCAATAATTGCTTAGATATTGCACATTGGTGACATTGGTGGCCTTGTCTTGGGTAATCTTCATCATTAAGTATGGATTGAGTTACACCAATCATTTTAGAGTCAAAGGCATAGCTTGGAGGTCATCTGAGTCCCAGTCTGCCAAATGACAGTGTCTGAGCACATCTTTCATTTCCACAGACCCTTGCCATACCTCATCCTTGAGTCTCATTTCACATCTTTGTTTATACCCTGATTATGTGTCCTGAAAGCTTATTTGTTTTGACTTTTCAGTGTCTCTTTCCTGACCTCCAGTGAAATCCTGAGCCACATAAAGACCACAATTCACCGAGACAGATTTATTTCCCACAAAGTCTCTTCTTGAGTATAGGTTAAGCATGGGTTTGAGAGTTAAGAATTTCTATGGACAGTGTTTGAGAAGATGACAATGATGTTTCTTGACAGATTTTTATTATTTTAACATCGGCTTTCTCTATGTCTGTATATATTAAATAGAAGAAAATGGTATAATTTTTATTATATCTGAGAGGCTGCCTGCTATAGTAGAAATTACCACAAACTTTGCACTCAAATCTGGACTCAAAGCCCATTTGTATAGTTTCCAGCTATATGACCTTGGGCAAGTTTCTTTTGTGAAACTCAGTTCTCTCTTTTGTAATGTAGGATAATTGTTGTAAGGGTTTAATAGGATATGTTCTTTAAAGAACCTTGGACAATAAGAAGTCTACTAAAGTGGTTCAAATCATGGGATCAGAAGTCAAACAGTCCACGTTTCAGTCTTGACCTCGTCACTGATTTTATAACACTCTGTGCCTCAGATTTCTCATCTACAAAATAAGGATAATAACAGCATTCAGCTTCTAAGGTTAGTATATGGGTAAATTAGTTAATACATGTAAAACATTTACAGCAGCACCAGGGAAAAGATGCGGACTCAATAAATGTTAGCTACCATCATTATTATTGTTGCAGTTATTTGTTATAATGTCTGCCACATAATAGGTGTTGGAAAAACAGAAAGCATTGTTCATTTAAAACCATCTCTTGTTTTGAACAACTTCTGCCTCCTGCAACCCCTTAAGTATTTCCAAGGAACCCCAAATGTTCTTCAGATCACAGTAGGAATGCTACATTCTACATATGTGTTGCTCAGCAAAGCAAATAGGATAATAACTAATGTGAGATTTTAATTATGTATATCGGTGATGCTGCTTTGTAAATCAAAGCTAATTGATTCTGAGTACTTGCTATTTCTTTAACCCTCCTGCCAGCTCAGGAGCAAGCATGCAATTTTCCATGTAAACAGCAAGGGTGCTTCTAGAAAAAGTATTCAAAACGAGCAGAGGGCCATCTACACAGATGGCAACATCGAGGCTAGGGATTTAGACTTATCATACCGAGTTCAACCCATGGTATGTATCTTAGAAGGGGGAATGATGTTTCCTCACTGTAAAGTTAGACAAGCAGGGCTTCACCCTCTGGCAGCCATCCTTTGACTTTTCCTTCAGAAAATGGTCCAAACTTTTTGAATCAATGATTCTGTCTTAACCATCCCCTGGCACACTCCTAAATCTAATGGGTTCAGTAATTTAATTGGCTGTTACATAAAGCAGTATTTTTATTTTTCTAAATGCCTGATTTTCAAACTTATGTTTACTCACACTAAATTTGGCATGCAAATGTAATTCCTAAAGCAGAAAGTAAGAGGGACTGATGGGTGTAGGTTAAAAAATGAAGCTAGTTAAAGTTTGGCTGCCCAACCAAACCCCACACACTCCGTGATCCCTACAGCTGTCCCCGAGGTATTTCTTAGAAACCCCAATGTTCTTTGACTAACACTTTAAAAACTTCTTCCCTAAAGTTACTTTCTTCACTGAAGCCTCTGGATTGTTGTATTTGCATATCTCATGAAAAGCCCACATCCCCCCGCCGCCTTGACTTCACTGGTTTGTGCTTTGATACAGCTCATCATGTTGAATTTAAGCTGTCTACTTTCCAAAGTGAAAAATCCTAAATTTTTCAGTACTTAAAAAAAAATCCTTCTTTCTACCCAACACTCTATTTCCCTATCCATTTAATGATTAAGAAAAAAAGACCGAAATTTTCAAGGCTCTTTAATTCAAAAAGATACAATGGTGTCTGTCCCTAGAATTCGATTCAAAGTCAGATAATAAGGCAAACTCGGAGAAAATAAGGAGAGTTTGAAAGGACCCTGAAAGGCAAATCCCTGAGAGGGAGTCCTTGTATGCTAAGTGGAATAGTCATTGGATTACAAATTTACAGACCTGGATCCTCATTAAGCCTGTCATAAGCTGCTTCTGTAACCTATTGCAGGTCAGTTAGCCTCTCTGGACTTAAGGGTAACCCACCATGCTCACCTCATAGCATTGGATAGCATTGATGACCCTAATGAGAAACTACAAAGGGAAATTAAAAGGTTCTACAAATGGAAGAAATCATATAGTTTTTCTTTTTCCTGGGGGTGGGGGAGAAAAGAAGGAAGACTTGCCCCCTGGAGTTTGAATTGGCTCTGGTTTATCTTTATTTTCTTGCATGCACAAATGCCTTTTTATGTGAAGATCCTTTTTTCTTTAAGAATTGGAATTGTGGTTGCCCTACTTAGAGTCAAAAACGCCTATGAGCAGCCGTCTTTACCTCCTACAAATATAACCAATTAGGGGGATGTACGCTCATCCTGGGCCTTAGAGAATCTTCTTCTGATCCTTACAGTTAGAACTTCGTGTTCAGAAAGCTGCTTAGTTATTAGATCTAATGACCTAGTTCAGCCAAGACAAAAATGTAAAATATACTTTTTCTTTCTCCTGTCCCCCACCACAAACACACACACATCCCTGTGCATGAAGTACATGCCTTAAGTACACTGTGCACACACACACATTTCTTTTTTCCAGACCTTTGTGTCAAACATTTTAGAATTCCTCCTGTCAAGCTTTCATGAAGTTCCAGAGTGGACAAGGAAATGGCCCCAGTGACACACATCAGTTCTGATGGACCATTCTGACCAGCAGCCAAGAGTCTCCAGAAGAGGGTGAAAGCACTAGGTAACTGAGAACCAGTCCTTTGGGTGATTAGGTATTTTGCAGAGGATAAATCCTCATCTCTTGCTAGTTATGGGGAGAGATATGCTTTCTCCCAACAGAGAAAGTGAAAGGACTAGCCCGCTATCAGTTACCATGGCAACTCAGATCCACTACCTGATTAGTTCATCCTGTCACTGTGGAAGACTTGAGGGAAAAACAACATTAAGCTGCTCTCTATTTTGTCAAATATTTTGAAGTGACATTTCATGGCATGAGTCTGAAACACCTTTTTAGGAGTGAAAAGGAGAACATGAGAGAGAGAAAAAGGGGGAGCAATGAGCCTGGGGATGCTGGGGACATATTTGAGAGGAAGGGACTGTGGCTGATGTGGTCAGTGCCAATAAAACTGAGAGAGGAGGAAAGGAAAGCAATAAATATGTATTGAGTGTCCACTTCAGGTCTGGTGCTGTGCTTAATAATGCACATGCTGTGGCCTCTCAGAGCCCTCCGTCTGGAAGATAAAGGCAGGTAAACAGGCTGTGATCGCATGACCAGGAGCTGCCAGGGCGTCTGCACAGGGCACACTGCAGGCAGGGGCAGAGGGCACTGACACTGGTGTTTGGGGGGATGGGTGGAAAGCAGATTCCTCATAGGAAATGTCTATGCTAGAATCTAAAGAAAGTATAGGGGAGAGCAGGTGAAAAAGTCCTGGGGCATTTCTGGTTGAATTTCTGGTTGAGAGAGTGAACCATGCAGAAGCCCTGAGGAGTGAGACACCTCAGCTTAGAAGACTTCATGGAAGTTCCTTCTGGCTGGAGTGGAGCTTGAGAGGGCTTAGGGCAAAAAATGAGCATGGCTGGAGAAGTTAGCAGGTTCTGAATTATGACATCACTTATAGTAAGTCATGTTTAAGGGGCTGCAATTTATCTGGACTGTAATAAGGAGCCATTAAAGTATGTGAAGCAAGTTTGAGAAAACATCATACCTGCAGCAGAGTGGAGGATGGTTCTGGAGCCAAACGGTGATGGTGGCGGGAATGAGGGGACATTCTAAAGCGAAGGGTGTGGGTCATGGATCAGCAAGAATGGCAGCAGTGGGGATTAAGCGATGTGCATGGGTTCTGGAAATTTTATGACTTAGAACCAACAATAGTTATTATGGGTGAAAGACAGAAGTGAAAAATGAAGTCCATGTTGCTGGATGACTAAGTGAACGGCAGTGCCCCTCACTAAACAGGAGTCAGTGATGGAGGAGCGGGTTAGGGCTATTTGCTTGATTACAAAGAAGCCAGGTTGGGCCAGGTTGGTCAGACCAGGTTGGTCAAACCAGGTTAAGCCTTTAGAATAGCACTTGTCAAGCTTTTGTGTGAGCTTTGTGCATGGGTATGTCCAGAGTCTGAAACAGATGTCATGGAATACTATGAGAAGATGACATTTTTAGCTTAGGACATGGCATGGGTGACTCTATTATAGAATGAGATTTCATGTAGACCCCAATATGGGGTACATAAAAGCAACCACAACAAAACAATTGAGAACTTTTTTTTAAATTCTCTGTCTTTAATTAAGACCTGCATATCTTCTACACCTTTCATTACTGCTATCTGCCCATGAAAGATTGGAGGTGAGCCGCAGCCATAAAAGAAGGAGGAAATTTAATTTTGTTGTTGGTAATTCACCAGAAACTTAGCTATTATGGAGTTCAACACTCTCATTCAGGCTCAGAGAAATTTACAGCAAGAATGCTAAAGGTGGCACATGGTAGAGTGCCATGAGGACAGGGTGTGGCCTGTATGAGTAGTTCCTGGTGGTGGCTGACCAGCTGGCTAGAGGATCCCTCCTGTGATCCACCCACATGCTTACTTACCCCTGTTCTTTCTTCCAGCAAGTCCAGTGTTAAACTCATCATCTTCTTCTAGTGGTCCCTGGCTTTTCTTCAAAGGCTGAACTTGGTTTTTACATACAGTCACACGAGATCTTGGTTTCTGCCATTTTAAATGCCAGGTATGAGACCCAGCACCACAACTAGGCAATGTGTTCATCTTAAGCAAGTTGCTTAAATTCTCAGTTTCCTTCTATGTATTGGAGGGATGATAGTGACAATCGTGAGCCCCACCCCCCAGGTGGCAATAAGGGATAAATAAGACAAGGCCTGAGAAGGAGGGGTGGGAACCGGAATAGGTGTTGGGCTTCCTATCATAGTATGAGGAGGGCAGCTGGGTTGTGGAAAGAAGAGGCATAAACCCCCCAGCTCCTTCTTCCTGTGGCCCTGACAATGCATGTCAGCTCTCTCTGGGAGGCATTGGCTCAGAGTAACCTTGAACCATCTGTAGGAGGGTAACAAGTTCTGAGAAGATAGAATCCCTTATGTGTAACAGAGCTGCCACTCCCAGGCATTTCTTCTGCCACATGAATGAGACAATGAATGAATCTCTCCCTGTACCCTCACTGTGTGTCAACTGTCTAAGGTATAACTTTGAGCACAGTTCCCAAATATAGTACTTTATGTTCTCTCAAATAATGCTAATAACTCACTTTTGGAGTCACAGAAAGAACATGGATTTGGATTCAGGCTACCTCAATGCACCACTGACATTTAGTAGATGTGTGGTGTTAGATAAATCATTTAACTTTTGAGGGTGTCTATTTCCTCATCTGTACAACAGAGATCATTCCTCCCAAACATTACTATAAAGATTAGAGATCATTTATGCAAGGGGCCAAGCGCAGAACCTAGCACAGAGTAGGCACTCAAGCAGTAGCTACATTATTTTATTCCTAACAATTTATAATAATAGTAAATAAGAGGTTATACTCTCCCCAGATCCTTAGCCCACCCTCCCTCAAACTTGCATGAATTACTATGGCTGCATAATAATTTCCCTCAGTCCTGAAGGAAGCATCTAAACTAGTAGTTATGAAACCAATTATCATTAGAGAGGATTGGAAAATAATCCTGCCTGTGACGCTAGCCCTGTGACTACTCAGAAATCTCAGTCAGCATCACTTCAGCTGACATCTGGAAGTTACTCCTGCACCTTGACGCACCCCTGCAAGAGCCAGGTCTACTGAGAGTGGGCAGCCCTCTCTGCAGGCAGAGAGGGCAGGAGGCAGGAGAATGAGAGAGAAATACCTAGCTGGGCCTGTGCTCCCCAGCACTCTTTTGTACCCAGTGGTTGTGTGAAGGGTGGATGAAGGGTATTTGGTTTTAATTGGGAAATGCTATCAATTGTCCTGGGCTCATTTAAAAATCCATTAGTATCAGGAAGTGGATAGATTAAGCAATGAGGAAGGGAAAAGAAAAAAGCTGTCAGCACCCTGCTTTGTAGGGAGCGTACCGCCTGTCTAAGCTTCACCAGCAAGGGCTGTGCTGAATGTTAAGAAGCCCGTTAAAGTCAGTTTCAAGATGCTGGGGAGGGAGAGGAGGTGTCTGGGCCAATTCACACAAAGTCCTGGGCAAGCTTATTGTTCTCGCAGCTTCCAAAAGCGGTACTGCAGTAATCTACACTGCATGTTTCAGATTCCTGCAGCTGTTTCTGGAAGCCTGGCAACTGTGCCACCCAGCTGTAAGCCACATCAACACCTGCAAATAGCGAAACCCCTCTGGCGCCCCCAGTCCCCCCCAACACTTTTTTTTTTTTTTTTTTTGCTGACTGCTCAGCTGGACCCAGATACCTCTTCATCCTGGGAGCCATCGGTCAGGCTAAAGGTCTATGGTGAACCTTGAGGCAAACAGGGAGAAGGATGACAGAAATGTGCCAGAAGATGAATTAGAAGAGAAAGCAAAGGGAGGACAAAGATAAAAGCAAGCTATGCGAACAAGAAATGAAAGAGAGCTATGATAGGGCTGTGTATTAGCTTCCTAGGGCTTCTGTAACAAAGTACCACAAACCAGATGGCTTAAACCAGCAGAAATGTACTCTTACAGTTTTGGAGGCTAGAAATCTGAAATCAGGGTGTTGGCAGGACCATGGCCCCTCTGAAGCCTCTACGTGGGGATCCTTCCTTGCTTCTTCCAACTTCTGGTAGCCCCAGGTGTTCCTTGGCTTGTGGCAGCCTCGCTCTAATGTCTCTGTCTTCCTCTGACCACCTTTCTGCTATGTCTGTGTCTTCTAATAAGGACAGGTTATTTTAGATTAGAGTCTACCTAATCCAGTAAGACATCATTTTAATTTGACTACATCTGCAAAGTCCCTGTTTCTGAATAAGGTCACATTCATAAATCTTGAGGATTAGGACTTCAACATGTTTTTTTTGGTGGGACAGGATTCAACCCATGCCAGGCTGTTTAGAGGACTGCTGCCTGGTCAATTCAGTACAGCACTGTAGAAGGCCTTGGGAAGCTTGAAAAAGTACTAGTTAAGAATCCAGGATCGTAAACTGAAATGCCTGCAGAGGCCAGACAGGTAACATAACAGGTTCTAGAATAAGAAAATGGTGACTGTCGTTTAGCCTGGAATCACTGGGACGACAATGTACTGGAGTACATGCCCTGGATAAGCGCAAAAGCTACTCGGCCCCAGCCGTTGTCACTTTGTAGGACTGAGGCTCAGGGATGCCAGATCAAACGAGAAACCAAGAATCCAGATTTCTATGTGAAATGTCTCAGTTTTGTTTAAAACCTAGGCAGCTATTTTTCCCCCACATACGGTGCACAACAAACTAAGACCATCTGCAAATAAGGCAGAGCCATGGGCAGTCAATTTGCCACCACCGCTATAAAGCCATTGGTTCAAATCCCAATCTTGCCACTTGCTGTGTGACCTCGGGCAATTTACCTCCCATCTCTGGGCCACAATTTCCTATCGAGGAATGAGATGGTCTTAATCATCCAATAGAGTATGGTAATAAATGGTAGTGAATATTCAGAGGTATAGGATGCCAGGCCCACACTGGAGGTGCTTACATATTAGTTTGAGCAACAAAACTTACACATTGGAAAATTGAAAGACCAGGCACAGTGGCTCATATCTGTAATCCCAGCACTTTGGGAGGCTGAGGCGGGTGGATCATTTAAGGTCAGGAGTTCGAGACCAGCCTGGCCAAAATGGTGAAACCCAGTCTCTATTAAAAAATACAAAAAGTAGCTGGACGTGGTGGCAGGTGCCTGTAATCCCAGCTACCTGGGAGCCTGAGGTATGAGAATCGCTTGAACCCAGGAGACAGAGATTGCAGTAAGCCAAGATCGTGCCACTATACTCCAGCCTGGGCAATAGAGCAAGACTCAGTTTCAAAAAAAAAAAAAAGAAAAGAAAATTAAGAGACCTCAGCCGGTTGTCCTGAGCATTATATAAGTGGATCAATTCAAAGCCACTAGAAAGTGCCTGCCCCAGCCTAACACTGAATAATTCTCCTCATGAATAACACCCACCAGGGCTTCACTCTGAGTGAGGCTGTGTAGCATATGGTTAATAGTGTGGTTTCTGTACTCAGAGACGTGAGAGAGATAGCATCTAGTGGGCAAGAAAGACAGCAGTAGAGTGGAGACAGAAATCCTGGAATCCTGGCTTTAATGCTACTGACGACATCAGCTAATCACTAATGAATATTCTACATGTGAGACACTGTCCTAAGAGCTTTCATGAATTATTCACAATTAGTCCTCATGCCAATACTGGAAGGTAGATATGATTACCCTTGTTTCATTAACAAGGATACAGAGAAGCTGGATTCTAGAGTTTTAAGTAAAATCTCCCAACTCATTTAAATTATGGCAATGGAATCAAGTATTTTTCAAAATACTGTGATGTGTAAATCAAGTCCATCTGCAAACCGGGCCCAGCCCATGGGCAGCTATTTCGCAACCTTTGGTCATGAGCCGTGGGTTCCAGTCCAAGCTTTGCCAGTTTTCTGGGTGAACTTGGGTGAGTAACAGCTACTCTCTGAGCCATGGTTGAAATATTCCATAGCTTACCAAGGCCACAGAGCTTGTATGTGGCAAAGCCCAGCATCTAAACCCAGGCAGTCCAGGGTCACTATGTTTATTGATGGTCTAGTCTTCTATAAGTGTTTCTGATGCTTTTCTAAGACCTTTTCTATCAATCAAGCTACCCAGATCCAGACAGGACACATGATGCTGATTCACCTGCAATGGCTGATATTCTTAACAAACTTTAATGAAGGACAGTGAGGATGAATGCAAATGCCTGGAGGAGTGCACAGATTTCTGCAAATCTGAAGGGTAAAGAAGAGATAGGAAGGTCCCTCCTGAACACTGCATCAATTGGCCTAAGATTGCATTGTGGAGCTTTTGTTTTCCTCAGTCACGTGTCAATTTTGATTCATGGCTTAAAATAAGAGGAATCTGGCTTTAATACTGAATGTCATTTAGTCTTAAAAACTCAATATGAAAATAAAGCTACCCAGTGGTTTTTCGTATTTATTTTTAGCAGAAAACCTTTAAAAAACAATGAAATCTCACATAGAATGCCAGCGTATAAAATAGAATGAGCTGGTGTTCATCATGTTTTGCTAAGGCATAATAATAATGATAATGGCAGTAATAGCAGCAGCCAGTCCTTGCCTTGGGCCAGCCACTACTTACTCTGAGACCTTACCCGTGGTAACTCATCTAAGCCTTACAACAACCCTTTGAGGAAACAGAGTGATGTTAAGTGAAGGGGGCCAGCCCCTCCACACCGGAGGGTGTTTCTCGTCAGGTGGAATGAGAGACTGAGAAAACAGAGAGACACAGAGACAAAGTATAGAGAAAGAAAAGTGGGCCCAGGGGACCGGTGCTCAGCATTCGGAGGACCCGCACACGCTAGCACCAGTCTCTGAGTTCCCTCAGTATTTATTGATCATTATCTCTACCACCTCAGAGAGGGGGATGTGGCAGGACCATAGGGTAATACTGGGGAGAGAGTCAGCAGGAAAACATGTGAACAAATGTCTCTGTGTCATAAACAAGGTTAAGAAGAGGTGCTGTGCTTTGATGTGCACATACATAAACATCTCAGTGCATTAAAGAGCAGAATTGCCGCCAGCATGTCTCACATCCAGCCTTAAGGCAGTTTTCTCCTATCTCAGTAAATAGAACATACGATCGGGTTTTACACAGAGACATTCCATTGCTCAGGGACGAGCAGGAGACAGATGCCTTCCTCTTATCTCAGCTGCAAAGAGGCCTTCCTCTTTTACTAATCCTCCTCTGCACAGACCCTTTATGGGTGTCGGGCTGGGGAACGGTCAGGTCTTTTCCTTCCCATGAGGCCATATCTCAGACTATCACATGGGGAGAAACTTTGGACAATACCTGGCTTTCCTAGGCAGAGGTCCCTGAGCCTTCTACAGTGTATTGTGTCCCTGGGTACTTGAGATTAGAGAGTGGTGATGACTTTTAACAAGCATACTGCCTTAAAGCACTTGTTTAACAAAGCACATCCTGCATAGCCCTAAATCCATTAAACCTTGAGTCAACACAGCACATGTCTCTGTGAGCACAAGGCTGGGGCTAGGGATACAGAATTTTTCTTAGTACAGAACAAAATGGAGTCTCTTATGTCTACTTCTTTCTACATAGACACAGTAACAGTCTGATCTCTCTCTCTCTCTTTTCCCCACATTGAGTAATTTGTTCAGGGCTACAGAGCTCAGTGTGGGAGTCAGGCAGGCTTCCCCCAGGGCCTGCAATCTTCCCTGCCCTGCTGCTCAGCTCCTCACCCTGGTACACCACAGGAGTTGCCCACGTGAGAAACAGCTGATTGCAAATGGGAGCTGACAACAGAATTCGAGTCTCATGGCCTGTAATTTGAAGTCAACTTTGAAATCGTTGTTTGCATTTACTATCTATGGAGACTTGACACATGTGAATTGTCTGTCTCAATTGACAGTTACAAAGGCCTGTCATTGTACTTCAGTCTCAGCTAATCTGTCATTGAAATGCTTCATACGGTCTTTCAAATAGAAATTCATGTCTGCCTCAAAGCCTAAATTATAAGTGAGAATATTCCAAGTGTTACTCTACAAATCTGGTGAAAACCTGTCCAGTTGTTAGTTGTGGTTAGGAACAAACAGACCCAAAGTTTCTTGTATTTGTATAGACAAAAGTAAAATGGCATTAATGGAGGGAGATGGGAATCTGGGGCACGCTGCCTGCAATCTTCCTCTCAGCAACCCGGAAGGCAACTCCAGGGAACCCTGGGCTCTGGGAACTCAGTCAGAGAGCCACGGTTCTAGCCAGATAGAAACAACCTTGTCTGTTTTCTCCAAGAAAGGGAGAGAGTTGTTCCGACCTGCGGCCTAGGAGAAACGACAGCATTCAGAAGTAGGGTTGCTTTAAGGAAGTGTGGAGATGCAGGGGACACAGCAATCCTGGGCCTCTGAGCCTCAGGCCAGATAGTGTTTCCAGCACCTTGTGAGAATTTGGCAATGGCTCACCTCAGATTTGCAGAGGCACTGCTGGTACCTGGTTTGTCGGGAACCAAGCATAGGTATTTAATTTGTATGAGGCTGAGGCTGACAGTGTAAATAATAAATTAAACCTCTCTTGAGCTTTGTTTTTTTAATACTTCACTAATAAAATATGACGTTTAAGTAAAACTTGGAACTTAAATATCAAGCTTCTAGAGAGTTGAACTAAAACAGATTTCTCAATCTTGGTATTATTGACATTTTGGACTGGTTAATTTTTTGTTGTGGGAGCTTGCCCTGTTCATTATAGGATGATTAGAAGCATTTCTGGCTTCTGCCCACTAGCGTGGTCTCCCTCCCCCACTTGCAGCAATCAAAACTGTCTCTGGGCATTGCCAAATATCCCCTGGGGTGAAGGGGACAAAATAAATCCCAGTTGAGAATTTTGAATTAGATTATTTCAGAGGTACTATTTAGCTAAAGTCTTATAATCCCTTATAGTCAAAGATAACTTTGAAATTAAAAGCTTAACTCAATATATTTTTGTACTGCTAAACATACCCTTTGTCTAGACTCCCTGGTTCATAGGTTGAGACCAAGATCATAGTAATTGGCTGTCATTTGACTTGCTCTTGGCTACTTGACCTTAAGTCAGTTGCTAAAAAAAAAAAAGAAAAAATTAGCTTGATAATCCTGCACTGATTGACCTCTCTAACCATCTCCTGTTGCCTCCAACTTTCTTCTTTCATCAGATTTTTCTTCCCACAGTTATAAAACTGGAAGAAAAATAAATGTCCAGTGTCTTGACTAAGACAGTATAGCTCACCCAGACAGGTTTTCTCTCCTCAGGGGGCATGATTTATTTTTTACTTTATATTTTTAAATTGTCTTTTTCCCATCAACCTGCTCCAATAATTCCTGCTTAATTTCCGAAGGGCTTAAGACATACAACCTATGTAAGCATGTGAGTTAAGAATTGAAACTGCATAATCAGACCACAGCCTACATTTGAATCCTAGCTCATCTATTCCTGAACTAGTTTCAGGATTGTGAGCAAGTTCCTGAAACTCTCTGCTTCAGTTTTATTGTTTACAAAATGGGGCAGCAATAGTGCCAGTCCCATAGGGTTGTGATGAAATTTAATAAAATACTCTGTATAAAGTGTTTAGTAAAGTACTATGCATATAGTAAGCATTAAATACACACTATTACCTCTATCATCTTTGCAATTACAATGATTTTTAATTATCACTTCATTCCCTTTCCTCCTATTTCAACTGAAAGTATCTGGAGGTAATGACTTCATGCAGTCAAGGGATTGCCTTAGGAACTTTGGTTGAAATAAATAATTTCCAAAAGCAATTAAAACTTATTTCATCATGCCTTTCAATCACTCTAAGATCACCAGCCAAGATGATCTTAGAACTCAGCCAGAACCAGAAACTAGGAAGTCCCCCCAAAAAAATGCCCAAACCCTCCCCCCAAATTCCCTAAATCACTCTACCCTTAATTTCTTTCCTTGTGCACCTACATAGGGTCTCCCCCTGCCCTACTCAGCTTTCCTTTTCTGGAAGTAGTCACTGCCATCATTTGAAGTGGCTACGCTTGAGTTCAGAATGACAGGGAAGAAAAGAATGTGTTTCTTTGATAATGCCTATTTGCTCAGCAAGTGAAAAGCAAAGACCTGCATAGAAGAGGTGAATCTTAGGTATAGCCAAAAATACCTATTGCCTCTTTATCACCAACCAGAGTGCACTCCTTGCTGCCTATGTGCCCAGTATGAGGATAAAAGCCCTGGTACTGAAGAAGGGTTCAGAGGACTTGCTAGCCTTCTTTTTTTTTTTTTTTTTTTTTTTTTTTTTTTTTTTTTTTTTCAAATGGCAAAACTTTAAGTGTTTATTTTGGAGTCCTATGTCTTCTATGCAGACAACCAGCAGTGAAGGATGTGAGTAACAGCATTATGGGGGCTGTCATTAGCGTACAATATAATGCCATGTCTACACCTGTGCACAGGCTTGGATCTGCCATTTACTAACCATGAGAAAAAGATTATTACCTCACATATTTCAAGATACTCTCCTATCCATTAGCACAAATGGTCCCATGCTAGCTAGCCCTAGCAGTGGGAGAAGTAGATATCATTTACCCCAATGAACTAAGAGTCAAAGAGGTTGTCAGTTGCTCAAAATTACATCTCAGTTCATCTTGGATCTGAGAGTGACAACTCAAGCAAGTTATTTGACCTGTTGGATTCTCAGTTTTCCATAGCTGTATTTCTTCCTCATAGGGTTTCCAATGATTCAGTATAGAAATAATGTTTACAAAACATGTAGCCCAAAGTCTGGCACTTACTAAGTGCTCCATAAATATTTCTGAAGATAGTGATTATTTGGGTGATGATAATGATGATATATGCAGAACAGTATATGAAAAGACCCTGCACAGCAATTAGGAGACCTGACAGGTCTTAGTCCCCAGATCTGTCCCTAATTGTTAAGCTATCTTGAATTACTGTCTCAAATTCTGCAGCAGAATTTTCTACTGGGCTCATATGGAGTTAATATCATCTGCCTCTAATTGCTTATAAAGACACTAAGAGGCTCAACTGGGTAAAAAGGACCTTTGAAAAATGTAAAGTACAAAACAGATTTACCTAATAAATGATTTTCTCGTTCTTTGCATGCTATTGTTGTTGCTGTTACATTTCATCCTGGCAATGGTAGTTCACAGGCTGTTTACCCTATAAGCTCTTCTACCCCATTCCTAGAAAAGAAGGAACTACTTGAAACCATCACTGAAGGCAACTCAAAGCAGAGTCAAGATTAGAACACAAATCACTGACCGCCAGTCTAGATTATTTCTCACTCACAGAAGGGGAGAACTCCTACAGAGACTGATCCCATCCTCCCTTTGGACTTCGTAGAGAGACTAGATATATTGACTAATGGTATTAACAAAAATGAGAGGCATCAGATGATTCTGTGTAGCCATTCTGTTTGCTAAATTTACCGGAGCATTTCTTCAGAACTATTTGTCTTTCCTTCTTTTTCTAGCACTTCAGGGTAAAAGAGTGTTCAGAAGCTGACAGTCAGTGATGTGCTTACTCTATGCACAGTTCATAAAGCGTGACTGCATCCAGGAGAGCTGTTTGTACAAGCCTGGGAGAAGACTCAGTCCACTAACACAGGCAGCAGAGTTTGCTTGCAGAATAAATATGCAACTTATTAAAGATTATTCTTGTATACTGAATAGCTCCCTGATGGAGGCTGGAGCAAGGGGAGTAAGGATTGGGGAGGCCATTTCTCTTCCATGAGGTTATAAAGGCCCATTGAGATGGGAGCCAAGTCAATTAGAGAACTGTCAAGAGGGTGTGTCTTCCAAAGCAGATTGACAATAGGTTGGGGATGGAGGTCAAAGGTCCAAAGAATTCCGCCACTGCTACTGTTTGCAATGCTCAAGTGAAGACACATAACTAGTGCAGGAACTGTTGATATTTCAGGGCTTCTTGTACTTTGCAATCCCTGAAGAAACCTGAGGACAGGTGATGCCAATGTACCATTACCTAATTCAGCATTTGCTTTGGGTTGAGACCACAGGCCACTGCTGATCTTCTTATAGAAGAGAATTAAAAAAACGAGTCTAGTACTGCGATTGTTTAGCATTAGAAACAAAAGACCAGATGTGAACCCAATAGCCCTTCAAGTATTTGAAGAACTCTCAGGGGAAAGGTGATAATATTTCAACATGGCTCCTCAGAGGAGAGCCAGGGCCAATAAGCAGAGGTTATAGCACGCTAACCCCACATTTGGAGAGCTGACAATTCAGTGGGCCAAAATGGAATGGAATGCTTTGTGAGGCACTAAGTTCCATACTAGAGGTCTCTAAGCACAAAATGCTTTACAAACTGTGTTTTGTGAGTTCTCCCGAAATTCAATGAAGTTATAGTATATGCAGAAATTAGCTTTGACAGTGGACCCTAAATGAAAATTATTGGTCAAAATTAATTTTAAAAATCCTTTATCTATTAAATACAATATATACATGATGTTATTTTTCACAACCCCAGACAGTTAAAACTGGATTGCCTCTGGGGGCAATGCTGTTAGAAGTGGATATCCTACCTGTATATATGTTCCCACTTTAGCATTTATTAATGGGTCTTGTCTGCAACAGTTATTACTATGGTGACTGTGGTGTTTGCTTAGTGATGATTTCCATGAGCTCCCCCCCACCCCATTTATTTATTCAGTATTTATTTTTTGAAAAAGGAAAAGGTGGGCACAATAGCCTGTGCCTGTAGTCCCACCTACTTGGAAGACTGAGGCAGTAGGAACACTTGAGTCCAGGAGCTGGAATCTAGCCTGAGCAACATATCAAGACTCTGTCTGTAAAAATAAAATAACAAAATATGATTTTAAAAATAGGAAATAAATATAAAATGTTTATGGATATAAAAGCTTATGGATATAAAATGAATATCCATAAACACCAGAATCCCTTTCAGTGGGGCTAGATGCTTGAGGATTGAAGGAATCATAGCCATTAGTATTTCTCACCTATGTTTCCCCCAGGGCACACTCTCTGTGAATGGATAGAATGGCAGGATCATTTTTATGTTGTCAGTGCACAGACCTTGAACATTTTTATTACATTTGTTCTTTAGTATTTTTATAGAGTTTTAACGAGCTATTTCCATTTTATTTTTCAATTGCCCATTGGTCATATATAGAAATGCAATTGACTTTTATATGCTGGCTTTGTATTCTGCAACCTTTTTATCGCAGTTATTCTATCTTTTAGGATTTTCTAACATATATTACCATGTTGTATGCAAATAATTTTACATCTTTTAAATCTATATGACTATTGTTTGTTTGTCTGCCTTATTGCACTTCCTGGCTACCCTAATCTAATGTTGAATAAAAACTCTGAGAGTAGACATCCTTGCCTTGTTCTGGATCTTAAAGAAAAACATCCAGCCTCTTACCATCAAATATGGATATAAAGTTCTGTGTAGATATCCTTACTGAGTTGTGGAAAATCCCATCCATTCCTAGTTTGCTGAAGATTTTGCTATAAATGGAAGTTGAATTTCATACAATATTTTTTCTGCATCCACTGAAATGATCACATGGGTTTCTCCTTTGCTTTATAAATATGGTGAGTTAAATTCATTGATTTTTGTATGTTAAATCCAACCTTGATTTCCTGGAATATATCCTACTATATCTGATGTGCTAATATTTTGTTAAGAATTCTTAACCTATGTTCATGAGGCACATTGGTATAGAGTTTCCTTTTCCTGTGATGTGTTTGTCTGGTAATACTGGGCTTATGACATTATTTGAAAAGGATTCTCTTCTCTTTTATTTCCTAAAGGAGTTTATGTTAGATTCATCTTATCTTACCTTAAATGTTACATGAAATCCACCAGTGAAGCCATCTGTGTGCCTGGTTCTTCTTTGAAAGGTTTCTGTTTTCAATTCAAATGTTTAATTGACAAAGGATTATTTGGGGTTTTTGTTGTTGTTTCTTCTTCAGTCTGTTTTGATCATTTATATTTTTCTAAGGATTTGTTCATTTTCACTTGTCAAATGTATTGCCATAAAGTTGTTCATAATAATACTCTTTTATTATCCTTTCATGATCGTAGACTAGGTAGTACTTGGTGGTATCAGTATTTTACTTCTTCTACCTTCTTGAGAAATTAAATAGTGGCATATCAATTTTAAAACGATTTTGATTTTATTCACCATTTTCTGTTTTATCTCCACTTCTTATTCCTCAATTTTTGAAATTATATTTATTGTCTTTTTCCTTGTATTATGTTGGGTTTAATTTGATCTTTCTCTAATTCATAAGAGGGAAACCTAGATCCTTGAGTTTTCGCTCCTTTTTCTATTTCCAGGATAAGCATGAAAGCTATAACTGTTTCTCAAACACTCAGTTAGCTGCATCTCACAAATTTTGATGTTTATTTTAATTATCATTACCTTCAAAATGTTTTTTCCCTATTGATTTCTTCTTTCACCCAAAATTATTTAAAAGTAGATTATTTAATTTTCAAATACTTAGAACTTTTATGGATACCTTATTGCTATTAATTTTTAACCTAATTTTATGTTGTCAGAAAGCATACTCTGCATGATTTCAGGCTTTTTAGATTTATTGACTTTTTTTGTCCTAACGTATCCTGATGAGCATGTATCCTTGAAAAAACCGTGCCTGCTGAAGTTATTAGGTTATATGTCTACAAATGTCAATAAGATAAAGGTTGATAGTAATGTTCAAATCTTCTACATCTTTACTAATTTTTTGTCTACTTCTACCAATTACCGAAAGGTATTAAATATCCAACTATAATTCTGGGATTGTCTTTCTCCCCATTAGTTTTTTAATTGTTTGCTTTACATATTTTTAAAGTCTCTTATTAGGTACATATACATTTATAATTGTTATGTCTCCCTAATGATTGATCCTTTTAATATTTTAAAATGCCTCTTCTTTTTTCTCATATTAATATAGCCAACCAACATCTTTGGTTAATTCCTAGATATTTAATTTTATTTGTGGTTATTATAAACAGGATTTTTTATTTCTTTTTCAGATTGGTCACTTTTGTCATATAGAAATGCTACTGATTTTTTAGGTTGATTTTTGTATCCTGCAACTTTACTGAATTTGTTTATCAGTTCTAAGAGACTCCAACTTTACTGGAGTCTTCAGGTTTTTCCAAATATAAGATCATATCTGCAAACAAAGTAATTTAGCTTCTTCCATTCCAGTTTGGATGTCCTTTATTGATTTCTCTCATCTGATTGCTCTAGCTAGGACTTCCAGTATTGTGTTGAATAACAGTCTTGAAAGCGAGCATCCTTGTCCTGTTCCAGATCTTGGAAGAAAGGCTTTCAGTTTTTCCCCACTCAATATGATACTAGTTAAGGGTCTGTCATATATGCCTTTTATTATATTGAGGTATGTTCCCTCTATACACAATTTTTAGGGCTTGTGTCATAAAGCGATGTTGAATTTTGTCAAATACTTTTCAGCATCAAATAACATGATTACACCATTTTTATCCTTCGTTCTTCTGGTATAATGTATCACATCGATTGATTTGTGTTGTTGACCCATCCTTGCATCCCAGGGATAAATCCCACTTGGTCGTGATGAGTTATCTTTCTAATGTATTGTCGAATTTGGTTTGCTGGTACTTTGTCGAGGATTTTTGCATCAATATTCATCAGAGATACTAGCCTGTAGTTTCTTCTTTCGATATGTCTTTGTCTGGTTTTGGTATCAGCATAACATTGACCTCATAGAATGAGTTTGGGAGGTATTCCCATCTCTATTTTTCAGAATAACGTGAGCAGGATTGGTATTAGTTCTTCTTTAAATGTTTGGTAAAATTCAGCAGTGAAGCCATCAGGTCCCAGGCTTTTCTTTACTAGTAGACTTTTTTTCTTTTGAGATGGGGTCTCACTCTGTCACCCAGACTGGAGTGCAGTGGCGTGATCTCGGCTCACTGCAACCCTCTGCCTCCCAGGTTCAAGCGATTCTTCTGCCTCAGCCTCCTGAGCAGCTGGGACTATAGGCATATGCCACCACACCCGGCTAATTTTTGCATTTTTAGTAGAGACGGGGTTTCACCATATTGGTCAGGCTGGTCTCGAACTCCTGACCTCATGATCCTCCCGCCTCAGCCTCCCAAAGTGCTGGGATTACAGGCATGAGCCACCATGCCCAGCCTACTAGTAGACTTTTTATTATGGCTTTGATCTCAGATTTTACATTTCTTTCTGGTTCAATCTTGGTAGGTTGTATGTGTCTAGAAATTTGTTCATTTCCTCTAGATTTTCCCATTTATCATCATACCTTTGCTCATAGCAGCCACTAATGATCCTTTGAATTTCTGGAGTAACAGTTGTAATGTCTCCTTTTTCATTTATTATATTTTTTGGATCTTCTCTTTTTTTCTTGGTCTGGCTAAAGGTTTTTCCATTTTGTTTAACTTTTAAAAAAAAACTTTTTGTTTCATTGCCTTTTGTATTGTTTCTAATTCATTTATTTCTGCTCTGATCTTTATTATTTGTTTTCTTCAACTAATTTTGGGTTTGGTTTGCTCTTGCTTCTCTAGTGCTTTAAGATGCATCATTAGATTGTATACTTGAAGTTTTTCCTCTTTGTAGGCACTTATAGTTATAAACTTCCCTCTTAGTACTGCTTTTACTATATCCCATAGGTTTTGGTATGTTGTGTTTCCATTATCATTTGTTTCAAGAATTTTTTTTTAATTTCCTTAATTTCTTTATTTACCCACTGGTCATTCAGAAGCACATTGCTTAATTTCCCTGTGTTTGCATAGTTTCCAAAATTTCTCTTTGTATTGATTTCTAGTTTTATTCCATTGTGGTCAGAGAAGATGCTTGGTATTATTTCAATTTTTGCATATTTTAAGACTTGTTTTGTGACCTAACATATGGTCTATCCTTGAGAATGATCCATGTGCTAAGGAAAATAATGTGTATTCTGTAGCTATTGGATGAAATGTTCTGTGATTATCTATTAGATCCATGTGGTCTAAATGCAGATTAAGTCTGATATTTTTTGTTGATTTTCTGTCTGGAAGTTCTGTCCAATGCTAAAAGTGAAGTATTGAAGTATCCAGATATTATTGTATTGGGGTCTATCTCTCTCTTTAGCTCTAATAATAATAATAATAGCTCTAATGATAAATAATAATTTTATTTACATATCTGTGTGCTCCAGTACTGGGTGCATATAGATTTACAATTGTTATATCCTCCTGCTAAATTGACCCCTTTATCATTATATAGTGACCTTTGTTTTCTCTTCTTATAGTTTTTGTCTTGAAATCTATTTTGTCTGACATAAGCATAGATAGTCTTGCTCTTTTTTGGTTTCCATTGGCATGAAATATCCTTTTTCATCTCTTTATTTTCAATCTATGTGTATCTTTATAGGTGAAGCGTGTTTCTTGTAGGCAACAGATCAATTTTTTTTTTTTTTTTTTTTTAGTCCATTCAGGCACTCTATGTTTTTTGATTAGAGATTTTAGTCCATTTACATTCAGTGCTATTCTTGATAAGTAAGGACTTACCCCTGCCATTTTGTTATTCGTTTTCTGGTTATGTTTTTATCTTCTCTTCCTACTTTCTTTCCTGTCTTCCTTTAGTAAAAATTATTTTCTCTGGTGATATGATTTAGTTTCTTGCTTTTTATTTTTTTGTGTACCCATTGTATCTTTTTTAATTTGAGGTTACTATGAGGCTTACAAATACCATCTTATAACCTATTATTTTAACCTGATAACAGCACTGTTTGCATAAATAAACAAGAGCTGAACTCTTCTACTATATCCTATTTTTAATTCATTAATTTTTATAAATTCTGTCAATTTCTGCCTTTTAACTGAAGTGTTTACTTCCTCAATAGTTAGTGTAATTTTAATATAGTTATGTCTTAGTCTACTATTTTCTTATTTACTTTCAATTTGACCCCTCTGTTTCAATGTGTTCTTTTGTTTTGTTTTTATTGAGTTGTTGTTGTTTCTCTTTTCCTAAAACTTTTGGATCATGTTAATAATTTTTAAAGTTTGGTTTTAATTTTTCCCCTGACTTTTTAAGCTACAATTCTCATATTTTTTTCAGTGGTTGTACTGGCTTATGAATCTTATAAATTAATATAAACTCTTAGCTTTTAATAGTCTACTTAGAGTTTATGTGTACCACTTTACATAAGCTTTGTAATCATATAAATATATTTATTCTCTTCTATACTTTGTTCTATTGTTATATGTATTACATTTACTTACATGAAAACCCCCAGAAGGTAATGTTGTTTTAAATAGGCACATGTATTATAAACTAATTTTTTAACACACACAAAAGTCTCTTTTACGTTTATATAGATATTTACCACTTCTAATGCTCTTTATTCCTTTCTGGGAATAAAGAGTTTTCATCTGGTATCACTTCTGCTGTAGCCT